>NC_045438.1:119394865-119680855 GCF_002776525.5 Piliocolobus tephrosceles | reverse complement strand
GATGGGGTGGGAGGGGAGGGGAGGGGAGGCAAAAAGAGAAAGAAACTATTTGTTTTAGCTAAGAGGAAACCGCTGGCTCCAGACTGCTCAAATCCCAGCTCTGCCTGTGTGACCCTGAGAAGGTTATATAAGTACTTATTATCAGTTTCCTTCTCCATAAAATTGGAGTAATAGTAGTACTTACCTTTTAGAGTTATTGTCAGGATTAAAATTTTTATAAATATTTAGAACAGTGTCTGGCATGTAGAAACACTCAGTAAGTGGTAACAATTTTAATCAATCAAAGCTGGCCCAATTATTAACTTTGTTAGGCAACTTAGCGTTTAAGTAAATTTACCATTAATTTGTGTCCATTGAATAGGAGAATATTTATTTATTTACAACATCCTTGTTGCAACTGTGCTAATCCTCTGTGATGGGATAGACTGGAAAAACAAGAACTGGATTGGCTCTATCAATAAGAAATTATCAGGGAATCTCCTCTGCTTCTTTCTGCACCAGAAGATCCTGATAGTGTGAAGTCAAGAGAAAATATAATCCACTCTCTCATACTCTTTGGTAAACCAGGATTTTTCACAAATCTGCTATCTTTGCTGCAACATCTTTGTGAGTCAAATGAAAAAACAAATCTTTCTTCTTAAGCACATCTTCTCTTTTTCTTTCTTCCACAACTGAACTCTGTTTGCTAACACAGAAAGAGCTGAAATAAGGAGTCTTCAAATTATGTCACCTCTTTGTATTTGTAAGGATATTTTCCTAACATTGACAACAACCATGAGGATTTTAAATCTGGTTTTAGTGAACACATTGGAGAATCTCGAGGGTCTAAATTAAGCTGATTGTTAGTTTGAATATGAAAAAAATTAAAAACTATTAATCATATACATTATTTCCTGCAAAATGTCCAGCTGAGTTGTGGAAACACTGCTGGATCTCCTTTTGCGGCTATCGTTTTTCACCCAGAATGTGGTCAATACATCACCTGAAGCATAAAATTCTTCGCTATGCTAATTGCAGAGCCTGTGATATGAATGCCAATATAGGAAATAGGATCAAAATAGCATTGCACTGTTTCATGTTGCATAAAATCTTGATTAGTGTAAAACCAAATCTTGAGAGTCATATTATGAAAGACGATGCCTGTCTTTTACAGCCAACTTAAAATCACCATGTCTTTTGTGTTCATCTGCATTTGACAATTCCTGACAAACCTGTTACTCATCATTACCTATTGCTGTGTTGTTATTTTGTAAAATTCAGATTATTTTATGAAACATAAACCTTAATCACTTTCTCAAATTCCCTTGATTCCAGTAGCCCCTTGATACTGGTACATGTCTGAAACTGCCATGAAAGAAGTGTGCTGGGGTCATTTGAGGCGTCTGTCTGGGGCCAGCCAGGTCCTTGCTCTGGAAATGCCAGTGTTTGTACCCTTGATTGCCTGTGCGTATCTAGGCCAATGTGCTGCGTGACCAGATTTTCTTCCTCCTTCTCCCACTTTCCAATTCAGAGAGGTATCACGTCACAGGAGGGGATTCTACATCTTGAGTTTCTACAGAAAGCACCAAATGATACATCCCAGAATATATTGGAATTAACTCCCACAACTATTCCTTTCCTCACCTATGCTTGCTGAGTTTTATCTTCAAATTGCTGCATTATCATTTTTGTTCTTGCCTCAGAGTTTCTTTCCTAGGGAAACTGGGCAATGACAATTATATTTGTCTTGTGTTTTGAGACAGGGAGTCCTATCTTATCATTTTATTGTTTTGTCTTCTTGAATAAAGCTGCTATTTTTTAGGATTAAAAACATTAGGTTTTACAATGTCTAATAAAAGTGAGCTACAATATTGGTATTAGCAATATGAGCAAATAATTTGATAGGGCTTGGTAAAAGACGATTAACTAAATGTCTACTTTTATCTTGTAAGAAGTTCAAGATGGCTCAAAGCAAAGGACTGCATCTATTTGTAATTACTCTCAGTAGAAACAAAAAATACAACTTGCTTAACAAGGCTCCTGCTTTTTATTTTCCAAGAAACACAGAAAAAGGCTAACCTTCAGAGGTCAGTAGGATAGTTGTTGAGGCAAGGATAATGACTCATAACATAGAATGAACCCACCAAAGCCAGAGGTAGAACATGTGATTCTTTCTTGTTGTTAGAAAAAAATAGTTTAATTCATGAGAAAAGTTTAACAAATTTGAATGATTATGCTTTTACAAACTTGTTCTCAAAATATTTGTGGAAAAAATTAATGGAAATATAAGAAAAATTGACAAATTTACCATTATAGTCTGAAGTTTCAACAACCCTCGCAGTAACTAATAGCTGAAGCAAAATTAGTAATAGTAATAATAATGATAGTATATAAACAACATGAACAAATTATCGTAAACAACAGGACATGTGATTCTTAAGGGAAGTAAATATTTTTTGAGGAAAAATTAGTAAGTCCAATTTACTGACTCTATGACAATAGACTGGATTTATATAAACCTGCGGGAGTTTATTTGCTTATGTGTTGTTTATTTGCTTCTTCTGTTTCTGATTTGTTTCAAGGGAAAGGAACATAAAGGGATTTGCAACCCTCTTTTCTGACAACTTCACTTCTTGAAGAAGGTAGGAGATTCTTGAATATGGTCTTTATCCCAACCTGCCCACTCCCCAATCCCGACAGAGAGGACCTATAATAGAGCAGCCCAACAATGACCTTTTAAAATATTTCAAATGTATGATTTCAAATGGGATAAATAAATATGTCTTGACTATCAACTCTTGATAGTCACAAACTATAATAAATCTCAGAGAAGAGCAAGAGGAAAACCTTTTGGATTTTCAGGTCCACATTTGTTCCCTACTTTCTAACAGGCAGCGACTCTGCTGAATGAGAAAGGTTTCATTTCCCCTCATCTTCTCCCCAGCATGACTTGATTCCTGCTCAGCACTGCTTGTGACAGAATCAGTGACAACAGCTGCTACTGTGAGCAACTGGGACCCCCAGCAGCTAATCTGCATAGAAGAGAAAGTAATCAGTTGACACAGGATGCTTCAATCAACAAAATATTCTTTTCCAATCCAGCGTGGGCTGTTTAGCACTAAGGATTACCTCATGGTTCCAGACTGACGAGGAGAACAACAGAGATATAAAAGAGAATAGTTAGGCTACATTTTCACATAAAAACAGAATATGTTTCTAACCATCCTAAATGATAAATACTAGGTCACCTTGTTTAAATAACATCAGTGAAGTGTCTGTCACACCTGTACTATGTCTTAGTCCATTCAGGCTACTATAAGAAAATACCTTACACTGGGTACTTTATGACTAGTATAAATTTATGTCTCACAGTTCTGGAGGCTGGGGAGTCCAAAATAAAGGCAACAACAGACCGGGGGTCTTATGAGAACCTGTTTTCCTTGTTCATAGATGGCACCTTCTTGTGTCCTCACACAGTAGCAGGAGTGAATGAGCTCATTCAGGCCTCTTTTACAACGACACTAATCTTATTCATGACAATGAAGCCCTTTTAACCTAATTGTCTCCCAAAGGCCCTACCTCCTAATACTATCAAACTGGGGGTTGCTTAGAATTTCAGTGTATGAGCGGACAGGAGAGGCAGTAAATATTCGGAGTATACCCAACTATGTAGACCATAAATAAGGTCTTCCTTTCCATCACTTCTCTTAAGGCTCTCCCCTCTCAGCCTTCAAAGGGCTTAATCACCACCAACTATTCAACTACCTCCTCCGTGAGGAGCCTACAAATCCTTCTTCGGTACCAAAAGCTCTATCAAGGCCCAGGCCCCTCAATGTCTTCTAGACACTTTCTCAAAAGCTTAAAAGTCATGTCAATGTCAAATTCCGCCAAACTGTAATATTTATCCCCACTGAAGCAGGAAAATAGGGTCTGGAGGCAGGGAACTTAAGGCCAATTTACACCTCAGCTATGAGAGGAAATATCCTCTCCATGGGGCGCAGGCCAAGTAAATGACTTTGTAATTTTACTTCATCCTCTTCATTTACATAGGGCATACCCCAAGTAACCAGTGGAATCCTCTAGAGGGTATTTAAACTCCCAAAAATTCTGCAACAGGGCCTTTGCGCCCCTATGCTCAGGCCCACTCCTACACTGTAGAGTGTACTTTCATTTTCAATAAATCCCTTCATTTCTTTCTTGCTTTCTTTGTGCGTTTTGTCCAATTCTTTGTTCACGACACCAAGAACCTGGACACCCTCCACTGGTGACACCCACTCCCTTCAGAACTTTCCCTCTTCTGTTCTTCTTATAGCTGTAGAAAGGGTCATAATTTTGTTGCCACTGAAACTCTAAAGATTAGCGCCTTTTTATGTTCTCTTGTTTCTTCTTCTTTCCTTTTTTTTTTTTCAGTACTACTAGTCTACTTCTTTGGTGAGCAATTTCTCACCAGGACAATTTCTCCCAATGCTTACCCTGCTTTCTGTCTTCCTCAAATTCAATGTATCCATCCCGTTGACGAGAATTACATTTTTATAATTCTTTTCATATCATCCCATGCTCAGAAGTCATCTATAGCTTTTAATTGCCAGCCACACCAGATCTCTACTTACTATGCTTGATACCTCTGTGTCACAGCACCATTGTTGATGCAATTTATTCTTTCTAAAAATACCATTCTTCTAACTTAATAAAATCTTGTGTCACCATTGAAGCCCTAATTCAAATTTCTTCTTTTCACTGAAACTTTCCAAAACTTGTTGGCTTGGCCATAATTCACCACTTCTTTCTCTGTATTTCTGTAGTGATTCATTAAACTTTCTATTGATTTGAAGACATTTATACAATTAATAGATTTCAGTTTCCTTCTTCAAGTTCATCATCAACTAATTATGATTACAACCCTTACTGTATTATCAATATCTCACTGGACTATGACCAGTCTCCCCGCCTATGTTAGCTCCTTGAGAGAAAAGGCAAGATCCTTGCTGCATTCTTTCTCTCAATGTCTGCATCTGACAGCAGTGCTTTAGTCATAGAGAGTCCTGATAATACTGCTTCTCAGCAAGCTTTATTACTCAGTGAGCATCTCACTTACTTTTTGACAGTTCCTCTTTATTGCCTGATTGTGTATTTCTTATTACTCACACTTGGAATATGCAGACACGATTCTTTCCAGCCCACATGTATCTTGGGTAAGAATACCAATTTAATTGATCATGATCCTTTGTCTCTTAACTGGAAGACGAGCTAAAAATATTTTCCTGTGCTGATTTTCTGTTGTATTTTTTTTTAATTTGATAGACTATAGCAAAAAACTGACAGTTAAAATATTACCTCTTTATTTCCTTACTTAATTTTACTAGATATTTTCAATATTCCATATACTTATAGTTGTGAGAATTAAAGCACTCAAAGACAAATAAGACATTGCCCCTGTTCCCAAGAGTACAAGCTAATACAGAGCCCAATATACAAACAACTAAAATTCAAAGCCAAATGAATCAAGTCAAATAGAGGTACAAGGAGTGCTACGAAAGGCCAAAATTGAAGAATTAGTTCATCCTAAGAGACTAGAACATATTTCATGAAGAAGCTGGCCATTTACCTAACCAAGCCCTGCCTCTTGGCCCATTTATAGCAGTGATTGGTTCACTTTGAATTCTTTCATTGAGGTTGGTTCTGTTTGCTGCTGTTGTTTTCCTCAAACAACTTATTTCTCTTTCATCCATTCTGCCATCTCATAAGATGGTAGATACTGGCACATCATTTTCAGCTGTTAATTGTTGTTTAGCTATTACTGAATACAGTTATTTGAGAAGTTAGGCACTATTAAGCACCACCTAGCAGGATATATAGAGCTTTCATCAAGTTAATTCCCCACAGCAATGCTGTTAACCTAGCATTTCTCAAATCATGGTCATTTGCAACAGCTGCCTGGAAGATAGATCCACAAAAACACTGCACATTTCATTGATCATGTTTCATGAACAAATGTCAGTTTTTCTCATGAATTCTTAGATGTTATTAAATTTTTAACATTGTTTTGAAGTGGTTCAATCCACCTTAAGTAAATATTATATATGATACCAATCTGGAAGTAAAAATTAGGTATATATAAATAGATATTTATTGATTGATTATAATTGGGATGTTAATGAACTCATCTCTGTAAACAACGTAAAACTGCTATCCAAAAGAAAAAGAGAAAAAAAAAAAAACGCAAAACAGATTTCTCTAATTCTGATTTCAAAAGCAATTGATTATTTAATAGTGAAAATACTTTATTTTGTATTTTATGGTATTAGTATAAATATATATACTAATGTTTTAGAATGCTTTAAAATATCTCAATACTTACAAATTCTTCCCTGCATCCCTGACACTCTCCTAATTCCCGCAATATAATTTACAGCATTCTTTCCTAAAATTAATGGACTTGGAGCATCTCATTATTAGAATAAATTTATTCTTAGAATAAATTAAAATCTAGAAATTTATCAATGCTCATGTAATTACTACATTTATAGAAGCAGCAGCCTGTTACAACCTTGAAAGAATAATCAGTGTAGTGGAGAAGATGGAGAATAGGAAAATTATGCTGTGTCCTCCAAGTGTTCAGTTACACATTTTTAAGCCCATGAAATATTAAAAACATTCTCTGTATCATTAACATTTTTAAGACAATGAAAGGTAAACCCATAAACTTTCTAGACAACACCTCCTACCCACAAGCAATATAAAGCATATAATATAAAGCATTAACTTTTCAGTAGAGGCAGTGTTGATTAATAGAATTGTTGTTTGAGTCTCATTTAATAATTCTGTATGATTGGGCAACATATACTACCTCTCTGCCTCAGTTTTCTTAAACACAAATAATACATACAGTGTTTCCAAAAATATTCCAAGAGTGTAGCACTTTGTATTGGTTTTCTAGGAATGAGCTGTGAGTGATACATTAAAGCAGAGATCACGCCATTTACAATAACATACTTTACATTTCTTTATTTCCACATATTCTATGCATTTTGAATCCTCCTTATAAGCTTTGGAGAACTTGGGGTAGAAAGGAAGGAAAGGTGCAGTTTATGAATTGTTTCCTGTACCTTACATCAGTCATTTGTGCTTTTTGTCACCTCATTTAGTTGGAGAAAACAGTAGAACAAGTAATACCCTATTTTCCTTCTTCACTTTTCACAGACCAACAAGAATCAAGAAACCTAAGTATTATACTGCTTCCACAGAGAGAATGCAGAATCTGTGATCTCACTGTTAATGAGAAAGCTTCTTGTTGGTTTCTACTGGCCCTGTTATCAACTCACTGCTATGAGTCTATCCGGCTCTGATGATGGTAGTTAACATGTATTGAATGTTAGCTTTGCACAGGCATTGTGCTATATACTCTTTTCTGCCCTTCATAAGCTGTCCCCAAAGTAGACATCATTATTATTCCCATTTTAACCTCATTTTATAGATGAGAAAAATCACTTCGGGAGAGGTCATTTACATATCTAATGTCACAGATCAAGTAAGTTAATAGCATTAAAACTGTAGAGTCTAGGAGCTTATGTATCCAAGATGTTCTTACCTGCCAGAAGGTCCTGTCCATTGGCCCCATTAAACTATTTCTTTAACTTCACATCATATCTGGTTTCAATTATCTAAAGTTTGTCTAAAGGTGATATCAATGACAATGGTGGGGCAATTTTGTGAAGACTGTATCCATCAATCCTATGCTTTGTTCACTCCTAGCTTCCTGATTCCTCCTTTTCAAGTGATGCTATAATAGCAGGCTCTTTTTTTTTTTTTTTTTTTTTTTTTTTTGTGGAGACAGAGTCTTGCTCTGTCGCCCGGGCTGGAGTGCAGTGGCCGGATCTCAGCTCGCTGCAAGCTCTGCCTCCCAGGTTTAGGCCATTCTCCTGCCTCAGCCTCCCGAGTAGCTGGGACTACAGGCGCCCGCCACCTCGCCCGGCTAGTTTTTTGTATTTTTTTAGTAGAGATGGGGTTTCACCGTGTTCGCCAGGATGGTCTTGATCTCCTGACCTCGTGATCCGCCCGTCTCGGCCTCCCAAAGTGCTGGGATTACAGGCTTGAGCCACCGTGCCCGGCCAATAGCAGGCTCTTTCACAGACTTTCACATACCTGGTGGAAGAGAAGGAAAGGCAAACAGATCTCTATTTCCTTTAATGGAGCTCAGAAAAGGAAAATAGAAAATCAGTAATAAAAGAAAAATATAGTCAAGTTTGTATCCTGATTTTCCCCCTTTTCATGCTGCCCGTTCTGAATTACATTTTCCTAGGATGGCAGAAATATTAATAACTTAAACAAAGTCACAGATAAAGTTACAGGGACAGAGAGAGAGATAGGAATAGAATGCAGTAGGCCCCACCTTTCATACTCTCAGCTGTAAGAACATTCCAGAAAAAGAAAAAAAAGTCCATTATCTATAAACCATTATTCTTATTATAATCCATATTTATAAGGCTATAAGCTCCTGCAAATTATTTGAATTGAAGTCATTAGTTATCATTTTAAAAATTAAATTTGAAGATAAATTAGGATATTCAAATTTCCTAGGTAACCTAAACAAAGGGATAAATTTTAAATGACTCAATTTCCTGTTTGAACCATTTGTCTTAATCCTGGAGAAGAATCATGACCTAGAAAACTAGAGTCAACTAGTGACATTAATTGAAAGGAGGGAGAATGGATATCTCCCTTAGTTTTCAATAATTTTTCATATTCATTTTAAATGAATATCTTAAGATGTTTCAGAATAGGTATGCATAAAATTATTATCTGAATCTAATTTGTCCTGTACTGTGGATGAGAAGGCCTGTTAAAAGGGCATATGATTTGACTTTCTGCATTCTTTTTGTTGTTGTTGTTTTTGTTGTTTGAGACGGAGTCTCACTCTGTCACCCAGGCTGGAGTGCAGTGTTGTGATATCAAATTATTGCAACCTCCGCCTCCCAGGCTCAAGCAATTCTCCTGCCTCAGCCTCCCAAGTGTGGCTGAGTCTAGGGATTTTATAGGCTCAGAATGAGGAAAGTGCAGGCTGTAGGTAACCTTGGAAAAGGCAACATTCAATTGGTTAAAAAGTATTACTCAGAAAGAACCAATCAGGAAAGAGTGGGCAAACAGGAATAGAAGTTCTCGCTCTGGTTGCAGACACCATCTGGAAGTGGTAGCCTGGTTTTAAGGCTTCAGGCTGTTTTTGGCTTGAAGGTTTGGTTTCACTGGGAACCTGCCCCTGTCTGCCTAGGAATTTGCCTCGTGCTGCTATCATGAACCATAGCAAATGGTTTTCTTGAAATATTTGAAAGACTCCTGAAGCAAGGAATAGATTTGAAGTTCCCTTGCCATGTCGACGGCAAAGAAATTGTGAAACCATTACGTGAATGTGTGTATGTGTATATATATATAAAAATAATTTTAATCCAATAAATATGCTAATGACATGGGAATAGAAAGACAACTCAGTGGAACAGAATCCAGAAATATGTCTTTCAATATATGGTAATTTAATAAATGATAAGAATGGCATTTTAATTTGGGGAAAAAGATGGATTACAGGACAAGTAGTCATATTTCTATGAAGAAGAAAATATATATGGGACCCTGAACCTGTTAGGATTGCTTTCAACTTTAAGTAACAAAAACTTTGTAATAAAGTAGCCTAAACATAGGAAGGTTTGTATTTTCATGTAAGTCTAATGGAGTGTGATTCAACCCAGCGAACTGCTCAAGGACACAGTCCCCTTTCTATCTTTCTGCTCCATTGTCTTCAGTATGTGATTTTCATTCTCACCACTGCAAGACTGATACAGAAACTGAAGCCATAATATCCGTATTTCATTCATAAAGAAGAGAAAAGATTATAGGGAAAGGGAGCCTCATGAGCTTTTTCCTTTGTTTTTAACATGATTTTGTGTTTACTCAGAAAAGGATGCTTGCCCTATTACCCAACCAGGGTTAGATGGCCTCAAAACTGCAAAGAAGTCTGAGATCTCATGTGTTAGTTTCTACCCTTGTTAACAGAAAAATGCCAGGAGGGCAGGATTTAGGACAATTGTAGAATAAGTCAACCCACAGAATCTGCCACATATAAAACAACAAGCTAGGTATATTAAGGTATTAAATGTAATATAAGCTAAAATAAAAGCTTATAAAAATGTAGGATATTACAAGTCCATCAAGGATCTGGTGAGACATTCTTATGTAAGACTGGAAAATTATATACAATAAAGGGAGAAAAATTGCTTAACAATATATTTTATTTACAAAGGAAACACAAGCAGAGTTAAATGAGTAAAATATTCAGAAAAAAATTATGTTATGCAGGTGGTAAGCATAGACACATGTACCAACACATGTATGTGCATACACACATGCATGTGCACACATATACAAGACACAAAGAATTTTTATAAATTTATAACAAAAAATAAAAGCCCAAATGAATAAGCAGGCAAAGCATATTAGTTGAGTAATTCCTGGAACAATAAATTGAAAAAGCAAAATGACATATAAAAACATGCTCAGGTTCTCTAGTCATTGGCAAAATGCAAATTAGGTTAAACTAAAATATTACCTTACATTTATTAGACCTGAAAACATTTTCTAAAAAGAGAGAGAGAAATATATCTCCTATCATGAGAACCCTGGAATATAATACATTTTTCCCCTGGTAGTGGAAATGTCAAGTTTTACAACCTTTTCAGAAAGCAATCTGGCAGCATCCTTTAAAATCCAAAGAAATAGCCTTCCTAGGAACCTGTCCCGTAAAAATAAAGGCAGTAGTACATCAATATATAACTATAAAATTATTAATGGCTATATTGTTCATAGTGGCAAAAAACTGGGGAAAGTTTAATATCAATCAGTAGCAAAATGGTTGGCTAAATATGTAGCTCACTATAAAAAAATTAATTTTTTTTAAATTTAGCTAGAAGGATTTCTATAATTTTTTCAAAGAAAAAAAATTTCACAAAAAACAAATACGACCATCTCATTTTGAAAAATAACAAATATATAAAGAGATAGATGACTGACTGATAGATAGGCACTTATGTATGTACATGCACATGTTTCCATATGATTGAAACCAGAGGGTTAATTCGATCAGATCTGCCTGTCCTGCTTCCTTCTGATTGCTTGATTGTGTAATTCTTTTGTTTCCGTTTTCATGAAGCTGAAGGCCATAGTAGCTGATGACTTCCCCACTGAAAGCTGAAACTTTACCTTTACTGGCTACTTTTATAGACAGCATTCATAGGTCACCACAGTAATAGTTGATTCAGCTGTTTTTCAGGAACTTGGGCCAGGTCCTGTCCAGTTCAAATTGGTTTGACCACCTACCCTTCAGCTGGGCTGCTGTAAGTGCCCAAGAGATGGTCTTTTGTTGTCAGGGGGCCCAAAACTCCACCCTCAGATCACACTAACACTTCCATTTTCTATTCATGTGTCCTATATAATGCTGCAAACCCAAACTACATGTGGGCAGAATGAACCGATTACTTCATTTCTCCCTACTGCCAATCACTTTTCCTCATGCATTAGACCACTCAATTTCTCTAACACATAAATATCCCTCAGCCTATCTTCAAGGAGGTGGATTTGAAAGCATTTTCCCACCTCCTTGCTTGGTGGACTTGTGAATAAATCTTTTCTCTTTTGCAAAATCCATGTCATGGAGATTGAATTATTGCACAGGGGCAGAACAGACCTGGACCTGACCAATAACATGATTACATTAAAATGAGGAAAAAATGTAGGAATATATGCTGCATTGTTAACATAAGTGACAGCGTTGGAGACTTGGAGGAAGGGTGGGAGGAGATGGAGCATAATGAGCCAAGCAAAAAAGAAAAAGAAAATAGTGCACAAATAACAATACGACAATAGATAAAACCTGCTGCTAATTGTGCATTCATGTAAAATTACGTTTGGTCACACAAGTATTTGTAGATACATTTAAGTTAAAACAGCAACATGGCCACTTTGGTATAGAATAATGGTTGTGATCATGCTTGGAATATTGTGTGTGGTTCCAGACAAATGTCAGAGACAATTTAGAAAATGCAAGAGCATTAGTAGAGCAACTCAAGTCATCAGTCAGTGGAGAAGCTTCAATTTGAAAAGTCTAGGAAAGTAAAGATGAAGATGGACAAGCTTCCTCCTTTTCTCTTCAACAAGCTTCATACTCTCTTCCACAAGCTTCATACTCTCTTCCCCCTCAAATTCAACATATGACTTTACTACCTTTTCTACAGAAAATGGAAATCAATAGACACAATTCTTCAACTTCCCACTGTTGTGCCTATACACTTGAACCTGTCTGCTTCCACACATTCCTCCTTCTCACCTCCTAACTATAGGTAAGCCCTCATTCCAGGATCTGGGGTTCGATATACAAGCCCTCTTCTCAGAAAAGGCCTTCTACTGGCTGGGTGCAGTGTATCACGCCTGTAATCCCAGCACTTTGGGAGGCCAAGGGGAGTAGATCACCTGAGGTCGGGAGTTTGAGATCAGCCTGACCAACGTGGAGAAACCTCGTCTCTACTAAAAATACAAAATTAGCTGGGCATTGTGGTGCATGCCTGTAATCCCAGCTATTCGAGAGGCTGAGGCAGGAGAATTGCTTGAACCTGGGAGGCAGAGGTTGCAGTGAACTGAAATCGCGCCATTGCACTCCAGCCTGGGGAACAAGAGCAAAACTCTGTCTCAATTAAAAAAAAAAGAAAAGGCTTTTTATTTATTGTCTCCTTTCCCTTTCACATCTTCAATATCTCCCTCTTTGGGCTTTTTATTTTTTTTATTATGTGTTAAATATAAATCTTTTATTTAAAAAAAAATCATTACAGGTCTGGTCCGGAAAGTGAAGAAAATGTGTCTATAACCTTTTACATGTCTCAAAACAAGAAAGTAATCAAAGACTCCTGAGGGTTTGTCAGAATGACTCAGTAACTTTAAGTAATTTATATGATTTAGGCATGTACAATTTGAGAATCAGTAGGAATAACCACTGCAATGGATAAAATTTGTCAAATAATTTTTAATTATAGTACTCACAATGAACATTTTATAAAAACAAAAATTAAAAATGCTCTGGTCATCTTTGAAAAATGTCTGGCAATTAACTCATAATTGTGACAATAGTCAATAAAAGAAACTAATCAAACATTTATCTTTTGTACAAATTGTACTTAAGAGTAACTAAATAGTTAATGAGAGAAAGCCTTTCTTTATAGACTTACTCCAGCTAATGACTGAAAATGGAAATACAGAATTGGAATATTGCATTTTGCAGCTCTTAATGAATTAACAAATCTAGGGAATAATTCTTAATCACTACTAATTTCCCAATAATACAGAATGAAAGGGACCAGGACAGCAGGGACCAAGGCTGCAAAACAACTCCCGAACTAACTTAGGCAAACAATTCCAGGAATCTAGAAAGCAGAACAGACGGGGTGAGCAGACCGGGAAAACAAGCCCTACCCCTACCCTGCAAGCCCCTGATAAACGTCATCAGTGTTTCAAAATGTAACCACCCTACCCCTACCCTGCAAGCCCCTGATAAACGTCATCAGTGTTTCAAAATGTAACCGAAATACCAGAAATGGTGGGAACGGATCATAACCAGCCAAATCACCTTGTTCAAATGTCAGCCAATCCTAAGTCTGATGTGTACAAAATCCCCTATGACTCTGTACCTGTTTACCCCTGACTATAAAAATGCTGTCTGGAGCCCAGTTAAGGAACTTTCCCGCTCGTCTCATGACTAGTGAGGAAGTTCCAGGTTCGAACCTGTAATAAAGATCCTTGCCGCTTGGCTTTGACTCCGGACTCTGGTGGTCTTCTCTGGGGAATAAACGGTCTGGGCATAACAAGACAACCAGACACTTTGTGCCTTCAGATGAAAGAACGAACCACTGTCTATACGGCAGTCTTCAAAAAATGGAACTAGACTAAAATCAAGATTATAGATTTAAATGCCAATTTACAGAAAACATGAAGGATATAGGAACACATTATACAGTACTATTCAGCAACCAGTAAAATTTAAACCACAACAAACTCTGAAGGACAAATAACCCAATTCTTTGAACAAATCAATATAAAGGAAAAAAAGTGGATAGGAAAAAGGAAACCTATACTGTAGTTTAAAAGACATTGTGAGATATGACATTCAATCACAATGAATTGATTTCAATTATTTCAATCCTGAATTGAATAACAGTAACCTTCCTAGTCCAGAACTAAGACTTCTCTTTGCATTTTGTATCAACAGTGGAGATTTTTCAAGGAATATACTCCTAACTCTCCTATCAGTCTGAAATCGGAATCTTATCTCTGGGCTTTATAATACTGTCTTCTTTGCTTAAAGCTATTTTCAGTTTTCATTCCTACTCTTCCTACACCTTACTCAGAGGCTTATTAAATACTCACGTTAGTTATTAAATTATATTTTTCATTAAATTCTCTATGAATTCTCTGAAACCAGGAACCTTCTCTATCTTCTGTGTTGCAGAATCTGAGCTCCTAGCAGTACTACCTATCTTGGAACAGTACCCCAAAACATTTGTAAATGAACTGTTTGACTCATTGTTGGCCTTAAACAGAATTGACTTTTTCTGTGTTTGTGTTGTATTTCAATCCTGAATTGCATAAATTAATGGTAAAAACAGCTATGGAACGAGAGTAAAAATTTATATACTAACTAGGTATTTAGTAACAATAAAGATTATTGTTAATTTGTAAGTAGGATAATGGTATTGTGATTAATTTAAAAAGAAGATTCATTTCTTAAGAATGCATGTTAAAATATATGCTGATGAAATTGCAAGATATTTAAGATTTGCTGCCAAATAATATGGAGGAAGAGAGGAACTGGTTTGGATACAAGTGAAACAAGATCAGAAACTTGATAACTGTTTAAGCTGAATGATGAATACATGGAGTTCATTATGTTTTCTCCTTTTTTGTTTACAGTTGAAAATTTCCACATTGTATTAAAAAAAAATCTTTCCTTGATTCCCCTTACATGTTCAACAAATGTCCTATATTCCTTCTTTTTATCAAAACAAATTTTCAAATGTTATCCAGACTAATATTATCATTTTCTTACCATCAGTTTCTCTTCAACCGCCATCACCTGGCTTTTACTGTTACTATCAGCAAAGACCTGAGTTTACTGAAATTCAGTGATGGTTTTTAGTCCTTATCATGTTTACCTCTTTTCTTCATTTACTGTTATTCATTCCCCTCTATACAACATTTTCTCCCCTTAACTCTGTGACATTCTACTCTCTTGGCTTTTCTTACCTCACCCAGAGGGTTCCTTAACTATCAATGACTTCCTAGTCCAGACTTAGGACTTTTCTTTGCATTCTGTATCAACAATGGAGATATTTTTCAAGGCATATACTCCTACCACCTCCCATCACTCTTTGAAATCAGAATCTTACCTCAGGGCATTATAATATTCTTATTTGCTTAAAACTTCATTTCTAATCCCCCTGCCTACCCTTACTGCACACCTACACAGCGACTCCTACATACTATTCATGTCCTACTTATTAATCAAACCATTTTTACCGCAGGGAGTCTCCCTTTGTTTATATTCAATTATATATTTGTACTCTGTTCCAATAACAGAATATTATTTCTCTAGTGGTAAAAATTTATCATGCACAGTTTGATTGGTTATTAAGTTATCTTTTTCTCTAAAAGACTATGGATTCCTTGAAACCAGGAGCCTTCTCCAACATATTTGTTGCAGAATTCTGAGCTCCCAGCAGTACCTGTCTTGGAACAGTACCTCAAAACATTTGATAAATAAACCGTTTGACTCGTTGTTGGTGTTATTGGCCTGAAGTGATTTTTCCTGTGTTGTGTTTTGTTCTTTGTTCTAGTACCACAGAAATTCATTTTTACTTATATCCAAAACTCCTGGCTCAAACCCAGTAAATCTTTAAAGAAAACCAAAAACATATTTAAAGAACAAATTAGGGAAATGCTTTAAATTGCAGCCATACTCCTACACATTAGGGGTTGTTGAAGTCAATTTAGAGGATTTTTAATGAAATATAATAGAATGTAAAGTATCAAGATGTATTGTGCAAAGGGTAAGCATTACTTTTAAATTTTAAAATCAAATGTCTAAATTTTCACATATATGTACATGTATGTATCTGCATGTATGTGTATTGGATTAAGATCTAAAATGTACCTGTTCTTTTCTGTGAGTCTCAAACAAAATAGCCATCCACTTAGGATTTAAGCAACTAGGGACATTAAAATAAGTGTGATCTCACAGCCAGCAGGTATACCTCCAGTGATGGCAAATAACCCCTGAAGAAGCAGTCCTTTCTGAAAACGGAAAGTGATAGTGTCACTTTCTAACCTGGTAGAAATAGGTGATATGTGTCTTTAAAACCCACCAAGGAAAATTTAACATGCAATTTCCTTAAAAGCACTTTGACTCTAAAACGATGCATTTCTTACTTGAGGGCAAATTAACTATACAGAAGAAACTATATGTAAGTCTATGCCTAAATGCCAGTGAGGATGTCTGTCCTGAATGTTTTCAGACCTTTCCAGAAAGGAATTTTTACAGAGTTCTGATAAGCTTTTCATAAGTATGTAAAATTTTTCTACCCCATTTTCAATCCCATCCTAGTCACATCTTCCTGTTTCCCTAAAATCATTAATTTAATCCTTTTTTTTTTTTTTTTCCCCCACTTCCCAAGCCCCACTTCTATGCATAGACCTATTGGTCCGTGGCTTTTTTTTTTTCTCTGGTCTCATGACTTTCAAATTCTGACATTGTTCTCAGTCATTTGACTCTAATCATTTTAAAGTCCTCTTTCTGGGGTTCCAATCAAACATGGACTGACATCAAAGGACAGATGAAGAGAAAGGACACAAAATCAAATGCCCTGCCTGTGGTAACTTTTTACTAAGGTTATTCCTTATTTTTAAGAATGCAAAAGAATCACAGATGACAAGGAATTGCAAAGTACTCTTACAATTACAAGGTTAAAGTTATTTTTTCAGCTGTGATAATTAAGCAAATGCTGCCTTCTTACCTGGCTCATTCAAATAAGTATTTTGTTGAAAGGAAAATGGTGGTTCATGAAAACTATTTTATTATTTTTATTATATTTTATTATATGTTGAAGGGAAAAAAGTCCCCAACCTAAGAATTGGGTCAAATGTGTATTGCATCTTTGTGGCTTAAGCAAAATCGCGGCAATTACCTGTTAAAAATATCACCTTGTTACTTCTTTGGAGCTCTGCTTTTGGCTTCTGCTTGACACTATTTCAACACTTGACATTTGTTGACCCAATAAGCAGGAGACACTGACCTGAATTATTTTTTTAGAAGGTCATTTTTTGCAAGCTAAATATAAGAAACAGAGGCAAATGAGCTTTAGCTTCTTAACACATCTAATGTCTTAGCACAGAAACTAAACTGTTAATGTTTTGAAAACCTCTAACACAAAAATCAAGGTGAGAAGGTCATGTTTTAAAACCAAAACTTATAGAATTCATGATTTAGGTAGAAATTGGTTTTTATGTGAACTATAAAAAGAAGAATCATAACAATCACTCTGCATATGTTTATGGCATATAAACAGGATGTGACTTTTATGGAAATCCTAGGACAAATGGAATGTGTTCAGTTTGCTACAAAGAACATCTTCAGAAGCAGCAGAATAGTGGCAGAATGAGCCCAATGGGGACAACTAGTGGGTCCAACAGTCCTACCTCAGATTCTGCATCAGTACAGAGAGCAGACACTAGCTTAAACAACTGTGAAGGTGCTGCTGGCATGCCATAACCTTGAAATCTATGAAATGAAACAAACATATCAGAAATATATCTATGGTGAAATCACCATTTTGTTTTTTCAAAGGGAAGTTATTTCCTTGGCTTCATATGCTGTTTATAACCAGTTTTCATCTTACGGACATATTTTTAAAAGTGCTTTTGCCTTGCTGGCTTCTGACCTGAAGGACTTGCTGTTTTTAAAACAAATTCACAGTTTTTTATCCCCGAAACAAATTCTTATTAGAATGTCCTCTTTCAAGTGTCTGATTGTCAAACACTCACTGTCCTTTGAGCATACGGGACACTCTCTTCATATTACATGTTGATGTCTCTCCAAAGAGATCACAGGAAATAACAGAATCACAAAGGATAGACACCTCAAAGAGTTAGTGTAGCATTTCAAGAAATAGAAAGCACATCTGACAGACTGCGTAAGGACTGCCATCATGGGCACTAAATGGTCTTCATTCTGTATACCTCATGACATATTTGATTAGACTTCTGATTCAGTATGGGTCCAATTAATGATTTCTGTTGATATTTTTATCTTTAGAAAATAATTAATTATATGAAAATTATCAATATTTTGCTTGATGTGTTATAAATAATGGATTTATGTATACAACATGATGTTATTTTTTCTTGTGGAACTTATGGTCTTCCCTAAGCTTTCTGAGCACCTTACAGATACACAAAACTATAAATAAGGGTCACATGGCAAATTACAAGTTAAAAAGTACCTGTAAAAAGTATCTATACATATTATATCATAACATATATAATAATAGTATATATGTATATAGTATTATATATTATATATTAGTATAGTATATATAGTATATAGTACAATATAACATAACATATACTTACATATATACAATTATATATTATTTTTATATTATATGAAATGATTATGTTATAGTATATATTCATATATTATTTATATATTATGCACCATTACATATTTAATATACTTATGTATATTATATATTATTAATATATAATATGTGATAATAATATAGGATATATAATAGTATATATTAGTATTATATTACCATCTATATCATTTTTACTTCCCAAGCCTTACTTCTGTGTATAGACCTTTTGGTCCATGACTTTTTTTTCTACTCTGGTCTCATGAATTTCAAATTCTGACATTGTTTTTTTCTATCTCTCTCAAATATTTGTTATATTACTAGTAGTATAAAATATTTATACTATATAATGTTATACTACATACTAATATATATACTATTATATATCAATGCAATATTTGTAATATAAAGGTCTAATATATCATTATTAATGATATAATAAAATATAATATTTAATATACAATATAATATATGATACTAACTAGATATTATAATATTAGTATATAATACTAATAGCATATTATAAATAATTATATAACTATAATCACATAAATATAACATAATAATATGTTATATATTATTTTATTTAATAAATATATAAAATAATTATATAGTATACTATTATACTATACTATACTATGTATAATATATCATTATATTATATTGTAATATAATATAATTGCAGCTCATTGTAGGCAGCAACCAAAATAACACTGAACGTATAGATATTTGATTCAACTTCTTGTTCAGTACTTTACACAAGTTGCAAATAGGAATGGTACTCTGATGTTTTTCACTCCACCACTAAGAATTATAAGCAAATCATACCATAATAAAAAATACTTTATGAAATATATAAAATATGTAATCATTTCATATTCAATCTAAGAAGTCTATCTTTCATAGTTTTGTGAAATATATTCTTATATGTCTCACAAAGTCTGATACTATGATCTGGGAAGAAAATAAAATTGTGTGTCTTCATATGAAGGGTCACAGCTCTATTGTAGTCTAAATCTGTAGAGCTACATGCTTACTATGTGCCTCAAATATATTTACATCAAAAATGATACTCATTTTACTTTAAGGAATAACCTATGTTCCATTCACCCCAGAACTTAAAGCAGGAAATTATGAATAAAGTACTCTAGCGGGGTAGATATTTTCATTTTAGAGTAGTTTGCTCTTAAATAGAAGTTTCTGTGGTTATTTACTCCTTGGACCAAGTTATGTGTGCATAGGAAGCTATTTCCTAATTTGAACCTGTCATGGGCCGAGGTGACAGTTGACAATCTCTTGTTATTTAAAATTCACCTAATTTCTTTTAGTGTCCATACCTTCCAAGTTCTCCATTTCTTTTATTTTTTTTTTTTTTCTTTTTCTTTTTTTTTTTTTTTTTTTTTGAGACAGAGTCTTGCTCTGTCGCGCGGGCTGGAGTGCAGTGGCCGGATCTCGGCTCACTGCAAGCTCCGCCTCCCGGATTTACGCCATTCTCCTGCCTCAGCCTTCCAAGTAGCTGGGACTACAGGCGCCCACCACCTCGCCCGGCTAGTTTTTTGTATTTTTTAGTAGAGACGAGGTTTCACCGTGTTCTCCAGGATGGTCTCGTTCTCCTGACCTCGTGATCCGCCGGTCTCCGCCTCCCAAAGTGCTGGGATTACAGGCTTGAGCCACCGCACCCGGCCAAGTTCTCCATTTCTTAAACGTAAATCAATTTTCTCTCTTCTACCCTGATCATTCCAGTCAACCAAAATAATTCTTTATGGAAGTGGTGAAGTAAGAGAGTTTTGCATGTTAACAGAATTTCATTTTTTCCTTTTCATAGAAATTTTCAGACTGAATCTTCTAAGAAGTCTGGTCTCTTTTACAGCATGAGAAATAATTCTGAATTATGGCAAGTTAATCACAATTAAGTTTAATGTTACCTTTGTCTGAAAACCTTTGCTTTAATGCCTTTCAAGATCTCAGATTTATAGAAGAATTCAAGTGACAATTTTAAGCACTGGGTCAAGGTATTAACTCATTTATGCCTAGTGTTATATTATTAGAACACTAAGCTTGTGGGAGTTATTTATATACTCCTGCTCAAGGTCATCGTTAAGCTCAGATTTATTTTTATTGTTTACCCAGATGGGATACAGATAGAGTGGATAGACAGATAGATTATAGAGATGAACATATACAAATATTCAGACACTAATCAATTCATATTCATATATTCATTCCATTATCTTGGCTCCAATATAAATATATCTGTTTTTAAATATTATGATAATCCACAAAAAAATAAATTTTCCACCAATGGGAATATTTAAAGTCTATTGCAATAATGCTTTACAAAAAGGTCATGAAAGTTTTGAGGCAATAATAATGTATTGGGATTGATGCACAAATTTTGAAAGTGAAAGCTTTTAAGTGTGACAGCACTTGTAATTTCTGCTATGTTTATAAAATTGATTTCATTCAAGACTTGATGATAGACATTTTAAGGACCCAGGGGTGCCTTCTGAAAGCTGCAATTCAACAGTGCCAGGCTAAAAGTACTCAACTGACTTGTCAAATACGACTTGCCCTGCTGTAATTGCTATCATTATGACATAAATCAGTATGACCAAAAACAATTTACATTAGTTGGTTACATTTGGAAAGGACACAGGAGTTGTGGATAACAGCAGTAACTGTGAATATCCCTATAAAAACTGACGTTATGGCTTCTTCCTTACGCAATAAAATGGAAATGACTGGCTTTTGCATTTCAATTATTGCACAAAAGCATTTCTTGGCTATTAGCAACCAGCTGGTAATGGCCTTTTTCTATTTTGTGACACAATATAGTTTAATTTTAGAATAATAATTACATTTTATGTCACTTTTCACCATTAGTTTTTCCCTCTGGCCTCCATCAATCTAGGTAATTCATATGTAAAAATCTACTTAAAATAATGGCTTACTGTGTAAAACATAAAAGTAATAGTATTTACATACTATAGAAGATTAATAATTATTAATTATTAACTATATTAATTTTGTCAATACAAAGTGTTAAAAAATATTAGAAAAATTGCCTTTTTGAATTTATTTTGTTATATGTAAATTTTACAATAATTACATTATTCCAAACACAGAAAGCTTTAGATGCCTTTGATATATTATATGTTCCCTCATTTAATATTTGGCTTCAAATTTCAGGTCTGTCCTAGAACATAGGACCTAGAAGTAGAGTTCACTGTTTTTGCCTCTACATATAACTTTAAAATATTTGAGTCAGCTAGATAAAAGTAATAATTTATTTTTCAAGTTTTATTTTATTTTTGATTTACACATAATTGTACATATTTATTGGTTACATTGTGATGTTTTGATAAGTGTATACATTATGTAATGATTAAATCAGGGCATTTAGCTTATCTATCATCTCCAACATTTATTATTCTTTGTGGTGAGATCATTCAAAATACTTTCTTCTAGTAATTTTGAAATATACAATACAATATTGTATATTTCAGAACGCCAAAGGTTATTTATCCTATCTAAATGTATTTATACTTGTTGACCAATCTCTCTCCATCTTTCTCTTTCTAGACTCTAATAAATACTATTCTATTCTGAACTTCTGTGAAATCAACTATTTCAAATTGTGCAAATGAATAAGAAAGTGTGGTATTTGTCTACTCCTGGCTTAGTTCATTCAACATAATGTCTGCCAGGTTCATCAGATTTTGGAAATCAAAAGATTTCTTTCTTTTTTAAGGTGAATAGTATTCCATTGTGTCAAAATACCACATTTTCAAAAATCTATTTATATGATGAACTCTTAGAGTGATTTCATATTTTGGCTATTGTGAATACTACTTCAATAAACATGAGAGTGTAAACATCTCTTCAACATACTGATTTCATTTTCTTTGGATAAATACCTATAGCAGGATTGCGAGATTACATGCTAGTCTTATCTGTAATTTTTTGAGGTTCCTACAGACTGTTTTTATCATAAAGTTTGTACTAATTTACATTTCTCCAACACTGTACAAAGGTCCCTGTTTTTCCTTATCCACATCCATGCCTATTAAAAAGACAGTCAATATATGTATTGTTATTTTGGTAATAGCCATTCTGAAAAATGTGAGGAGATAAAGCATTGTGATTTTCATTTGTTTTTCCCTGATTATTAGTAACATTGAAGAGTTTTTTCCTATACAGGCATACCTTGGTGGTATTGTGGATTCAGTTCCAGACTATTGCAATGAACCAAATATGGCAATAAAGTGAATCAACAATTTTTTTGGTTTTCCAGTGCATATAAAACTTTTCTTTACACTATATTGCACTCTATTAAGTGTATGATAGCATTATGTCTTCAAAAATGTACATACCATAATTTAAAAATACTTTTTTGCTAAAACATACTAATAATCATTTGCACCTTCAGTTAGTCATAATATTTTTGTTGGTGGAGGATCTTGCCTCTATGTTGATGGCTTCTGACTGATCAGGATGATGATTTCTGAAGTTGAGGTGGCTGTGGCAGTTTCTTAAAATAAGATAATAATGAAGTTTGACAAATTTTTTGACTCTTTCTTTCACAAAAACATTTCTTAGCATGTGATGCTGTTTGATAGCATTTTACCCACAGTAGAACTTCTTTCAAAATTGGAGTCAGTCTTCTCAAACCTTGCTGCTGTTTTATCAACTAAGACTAAAGAATATTCTAAAACCTTTGTCATCATTTCAATAATGTTCACAGCATCTTCACCAAGAGTGGATTCCAGCTCAAGATACATTTCTTTGTTTATCCATAAAAAGCAACTCTTCATTCATTCAGTTTTATAATGAGATTCCCATAATTCAGTCACATCTTCAGGCTCCACTTAGTTCTCTTGCTATTTATATCACCTCTACAGTAACTTCCTACACTGGTGTCTTGAACTCCTCAAAGTCATCCATGATGGTTGGAATCAATTTCCAAAATCCTGCTAATATCAATGTTTTAACTTCTTCCCATGAATCACAAGTGTTCTTAACGACACCAAGAATGATAAACCCTTTCCAGAGTTTTTCAATGTGCTTCATCCAGATCCATCAGAAGAATTGCTATTTATGACAGCCATATCCTTAATGAAACATATGCAAAATTACTCCTTGATTGATGGGCTGTAAAATGGATCTTGAGTTAACATATATAAAAACAGCATTAATCTCCTTGCATATCTTCATCACTGGAGCTCCTGGGTGACCAGGTTCACTGTTAATGAGCCATAGTATTTTGAAAGGTATTCTTTTTTTCTGAGCAGTAGGCCTCAACAATGAACTTAAAATATTCAGTAAACCATGCTATAAACAAATGTGCTGTCACACAGGCTTTGCTCCATTTTTAGATAATAGGTAGAGTAGATTTAGCATAATTCTTAAGGTCCCTAGAATTCATGGAATGGTAAATCTGCATTGGTTTTATCCTAAAGTCATCAGCTGCATTAGCCTATAACAAGAGAGTCAGCCTGTCATTTGAAGTTCTGAAGCCAGGCACTGACTTCACCTTTCTAGCTGTGAAAGTCTTAGATGACATCTTTTTCAATATAAAGCTATTTCATCTCCGTTCAATCTTTTGTTTAGTGGACCTACCTTCATTAACTATCTTAGCTAGAGCTTCTGGATAACTTGCTACAGATTTTATATCTGCACTTGCTGCTTCATCTTGCGTTTTTATGTTATGAATACAGCTTCTTTCCTTAAACCTCATGAACCAACCTCTGCTAGTTTCACACTTTTCTTCCATAGCTTCCTTACCTCTCTCAGGCTTCATAGAATTGAAGACAGTTAGGATCTTGCTCTGAATTGGGCTTTGGCTTATGGAAATGTTGTAGCTGGTTTGATTTTCTACCCAGGTCACGCAAACTTTCTCCATGTCAGCATTAAGGCTGTTTTACTTTCTTATCATTCATGTGTTCACTGAAGTATCATTTTTGTTTTCCATCAAGAACTTTTGTCATTCATTCACAGCTTGCCTAGCTGACACAAGATGCCTAGCATATGGCTTTTTTCCACTTTCAACAAGTCTTCCTCACTAAGCTTTATCATTCCTTGATTTTGATGTAAAGTGAAAGCCTTGTGACTCTTCTTTTCACTCTTGAACACTTACAGGCCATTGTGTGCTTATTAATTGGTCTAATTTCAATATTGTTATGTCTTGGAGAATAGGGAGGCCCAAAGAGAGATAGAGAGACAAAGAAGCACTCAATCAGTGGAGTAGTCAAAACACACGAAACTTTTATTGAATAATTTTGTCATTCTATATGTGTGTGGTTAGTGGCACCCCAATACAATTACAACATTAGCATTGAAGATCAATGATCGCTATAACAGATAAAGCAGTAATTTTTCAACATTTAAAATATTGTGAGAATTATCAAAATGTGACATAGAGATACAAAGTGAGCGCACACTCAGAAAAAATGATGTACAAAGACTTGCTTAATGCAGGACTAACGAGAAAATTCAATTAGTAAAAAATGCAACATCTGAGAAAGGCAGTTAACAATGTGGGCCTCTACCTATTGGTCATTTGTATATCTTCCCTTGAGGAATGTATTTAGATCTTTTGTCCACTTTTTATCAGATAATGATGATGATGATATTATTGTTATTATTATTATTTTATTGTTGAGCTGTTTGAGTTCCTTATATATTCTGGATTTTAACCCTTCATCAGATGCATGGTTTGAAAGCCGGGCGCGGTGGCTCAAGCCTGTAATCCTAGCACTTTGGGAGGCCGAGACGGGCGGATCACAAGGACAGGAGATCGAGACCACCCTGGCTAATACGGTGAAACCCTGTCTCTACTAAAGAATACAAAAAACTAGCCGGGCGACGAGGCGGGCGCCTGTAGTTCCAGCTACTTGGGAGGCAGAGGCAGGAGAATGGCGTAAACCTGGGAGGCAGAGCTTGCAGTGAGCTGAGATCCGGCCACCGCACTCCAGCCTGGGCGACAGAGCCAGACTCCGTCTCAAAAAAAAAAAAAAAGAAAAAGAAAAAGAAAATATTTTTTTCCATTCTGCATGTTGTCCCACTTTGTTGATTATTTCCTCTGTCATGAAGAAGCTTTTTGGTTTGATTCCATTTGTCTATTTTTGCTTCTGTTATCTGTGCTTTTGAGTTCTTACCCAAAAGCGTCTCACCTAGAACAATGTTATGAAGCATTTCCCTTAAATTTTTTTCCAATATTTTTATTGTTTCAGGTCTCACATTTAAGTTTAATCCATTATGAATTGATTTCTGCATAGGGTGAGAGGTGAGGGTCTAGTTTCATTTTCTGCATGTGGATTACCAGTTTTCTTTCTCAGCACCATTTACTGAAGAGACTATCTTTTCCTTAGTGTATGTCCTTGGTGCCTTTGTTAAAAATCAGTTGGTTTTAAATATGTGGATTTATCTCAGGTTTCTGTATTCTGTTCCATTGGTATATGTGATTGTTTTTATGCCGGTGCTATGCTGTTTGTCTATTATAATTTTGTAGTGTATTTTGAAGTCAGGTAGTGTACAACCTCCAGCTTTGTTCATTTTGCTCATGATTTCTGTGTATAAAAACACAAGCTCAGGAAATGCACTGATGTTGGTATTGTCCCTATACAGATCATACAGTTAGTCAAAGTTCTTTTCAAAGCATTATGAAAAACTTTGTGTGTGTGTGTGTGTGTGTGTGTGTGTGTGTGTGTTTTGGGTTTGTTTTCTCTTTTTTTTTCTATCCAGATGATATTTGTAGTTTTTCCTTTTTATTTTTATTTTTTAGTTCCAGGGTACATGTGCAGGATGTGCAGGTTTGTTACATAGGTAAACATGTGCCATGGTAGTTTGCTGTACCTATCAACTTTTTAGTTATTTTTCTTCTACTGCTAATTTTGAGTTCAGTTAGTTTGGATTTTTTTTCCTAATTCCTTAAGATATAATGTTAGGTGGTCTATTTGAGATCTTTCTAATTTTTATTTATTGCTATAAACTTCCCTCTTTGAAGTGCTTTTGCTGTATCCCATAGGTTTTAATATGTTGTGTTTTCATTTTTATCTATCTCAAAAAATTTTTAATTCCCTTTCTAATTTATTCACTCATGTCATGCAGAAGTATGTTGTTTTGTTTCTACAAATTTTATAATTTCTAGAGATGTTCCTTTTATTGGTTTCTAGTTTTATTTCAATATGGTCAGAGGAGGCATTTGATATAATCTTGATTTTATACTTGTGTAGATTTTCACCTTCCCTCTTTCAAGAGAGCATAAACTCTGGACTAGTACCTGACTGTTTCCATTCATTGTCTGGAACCTTTAGGTGATTGTTTTCACTGTATGTCCAAGCTTCATTGTGTGTGGGATGGGTAACAATGGGAAATTGTGCTGTAGTATCTTAGTCTTTTACACACAGAAGTTTGAGGACGGCCAGGAAGATGTAAATGAATTCTTCGATATTTTACTGGCAAGAAGCCTACTTTAGAACAATATATTTCTTATCCCTCTCCTTGTAATACCTAACCATCATTGTCCATAATTAGTAAGTATTTGCTGATAAATTCAATTGGATCAATAGATTTTAGAAAGGCAAAAGGAAAAAAAGAGTAATTAAACACATTATGCCCCAATGTAATGTATGGACATTTAAAATTTATCTGTATTGTTATTGTATCCTCTATCTTACTTTTTCTATGAAAAAGCACAGTAGGATGTATTTCAGCAAGTCACTGATACCTTCCAGGGAAGTGAGCATGCTCCAGAAAGTTTAAGAGAAAAATAAAGTTTGAGAGAAAAGTAGAATACAATGTGGGGTGAAATATGCTGTTCTCTAATTTATCACCTCTGATAATGGACTACTATCTCATAATCAAAAGTGTAAAGGCAGGTTTTGAATTTTTCTCAAGTCAGGCTAGCCTCTTTCATTGAGATTTTTAATAACTCTTCAGCACCTGCTTGTTGCATGATGTTTTTCAATGCAGGATCCCATTGGATGAAGGAAGTGATTTAACTATGCAGTGTCCTGGACCTTTGGCAGTTGTTCCACAGCAGCTCTGTTGTGTGAGAGAATACAGAGATGACCTATATTCTTACCACAAGGCTTACACATTTAACTCTAGGAAAGTTTAGGGCCTCTGCTATTAAACAATAAAGAACTCTAAAAACTAAAGAAGCAATCCATCTTTAACCAATAAACTTCTTCTTTTTTTTTTTTTTTTTTTTTTTTTTTTTTTGAGGCAGAGTCTCGCTCTGTCGCCCAGGCTGGAGTGCAGTGACGCCATCTCAGCTCACTGCAAGCTCCACCTCCCTGGTTCACGCCATTCTCCTGCCTCAGCCTCCCAAGTAGCTGGGACTACAGGCACTCGCCACCACGCCCGGCTAATTTTTTGTATTTTTAGTAGAGATGGAGTTTCACCGTGTTAGCCAGGATGGTCTCTATCTCCTGACCTCATGATCCCCCCACCTCCGCCTCCCAAAGTGCTGGGATTACAAGCGTGAGCCAGGGCGCCCGGCCAATAAACTTAACTTCCAAGAATCGCTGTCATATTAGAAAGATTATAAAATGAACAGAAACTTTAAAATATTGAATGTATTTAAACATTTTGGTTTTGTATTTGACTGCTACTGTTCAATTAAGTTCTGCAAGGTTTTTGTATCTTACAGTAAATAAACGGTAATGTTTTGCATACACTAGATTGTATTATAATTAAAAACATATGTTTAGTTTCTTCAGGGCCATGTTGAGAAAACACATTCCACATAGATCATTTTCTAATTTCATCTCAAATTTTCACACTAAGCAAATAATGAAGCCATAAAACACCTTTCAAAACATATTTTCTCATAATCAGAAATAAAAAAATTCATATTTGTTCTGCAGAAAATAGTTTAATTCTAACTTCAAGTGAATCAGTTTTTGAAAGTTTTGTTCATGAAATAAGCACTCTAAAACTAGAAGATAAATCTTTGGACTTATTTTAAGTTGTTTAAATACTGATATTAAGTGGGCATTTGCAGTTGTTTCTTTCTAAATATATTTGGGATACTTAATGATAGTCAACGACAACCACTACAAAAGAAGTATATTCATCATTAACAATTAAGTCTATGGGCACAGAAAAAAAAGATAAATAAAATATATTTATTTTGAGACAGTGTTTTTCTCTGTCACCAAGGATGGAGTGCAGCAGTGTGATCTTGGCTGATTGCAACCTTCACCTCTTGCTTCAAGCGATCCTCCTACCTCAGCCTCCCTAGTCTCTGGGATTACAGGTGTGCACCACCGAAGCAGGTGAATTTTTGTATTTTTAATAGACATGAGGTTTTGCCATGTTGGCCAGACTGGTTCCAAACTCCTGACCTCAAGCGATGCACCCTCCTCAGTCTCCCAAAGTGCTGAGATTATGGACATGAGCCGCCACACCCAGTCAAGATAAATAAGATTTTAATTCAAACAGTATAGATACCAAAGCCTGTGTAATTTCTTTAAGTTCTTATTTATAATATGCTAATTTGAACTTGAGATCCTTCACTAAAATAGATTTCAAATTAAAATACAATTTTATTTGTACAAATATTAACTTTATACATGTGAATATCAATAGGCTACTAAATATGAATTTCTACTATATATGCTTAATGAGTTTTTTGATTCTTTAAGATAAAATTCCAATATTACCATGAAACTTATTATGCAATAATTTATGAGCAATATAAATATGTAAATTAAAAATTAATTATTAGAATTGGAGTATTAAGTACTATGTTTTTTTTTTTTTCTTGAGACTGAGTCTTGCTCTGTCGCCCAGGCTGGAGTGCAGTGGCCGGATCTCAGCTCACTGCAAGCTCCACCTCCCGGGTTCACACTATTCTCCTGCCTCAGCCTCTGGAGTAGCTGGGACTACAGGCGCCCGCCACCTCGCCCGGCTAGTTTTTTTGTATTTTTTAGTAGAGACGGGGTTTCACTGTGTTAACCAGGATGGTCTTGATCTCCTGACCTCATGATTCGCCCGTCTCGGCCTCCCAAAGTGCTGGGATTACAGGCTTGAGCCACCGCACCCGGCCAGTACTATATTTTTTATAAACATTTTTTTAGATTTCAAGTTAGCTAAAATGTTGAAATCATATGGGTGAGCTCTTAAATAATAGAAAATAATTATTAAAACTCCAAAATCATAAAGTGAAAAAAAAGGAATAAAAATATTTCCTTCAAAAAAGAAAACAAATACACTCAGGAAAAGGAAGACAAAGTAAAACCACATGTGAAAGAAAATGAAATGTGTAATTAAGCAATTACATTTAATACAAATAACAAATTTCTAGATAAATAGAAAGATTCTCAAATTGGTTTTTAAAAATTAATTCAGCTATATGTATTTTCAAGAGACACACCTCAAACATAAATGTACCAAAAGGTTGAAAATAAAAAACTAGAAAAATATTTTAACAAAAGAAAACTGGGATCACTATGTTAGTATCAGACAGACTTTATATAAAAAAGCATTTTGTGATATTGAATGTCATTCTATATTGAGGAATGATTTGATTCAATAAAGGAATGTAATAAATGTAAACAGGTTTCTTTAATAAGAGCCCTGATAAAAGGAATTTATAAGATTACAAGTAAATAAACTACTTCAGCATGTCAGTAAGGTTTTTCACGTACCTTTATAAATAAGTAACAGAACAATCAAAACATTTAATAAGAATATAAAGAATGGTAAGAATACTACTAACAAGATTGTCCTATGTAATTAGAAAATATTCATTCATTCTGTTCAGGTATAGATGAAATGTTTACAGAAACTATATGAAACAAGTCTTAAAATGTTCAGTGAGTCCTATGGTAATATACTTTATCCTCAGGATTATCAATCCAACTCAGTTACCAAGTGCTTCAGAAGGCTAAGAGTTTGGAATGGGGACCTGATGATTTAGGGCTTTTTATCAGATGTAGGCTGAAGAATTAGATGTCCTGTTCCTCACTTTGTAATCTCTGATCTGCATAATGGTGCTAGAAACAGATGTGGCAAATAAGAACTCTGTGTGAAGCCTTCAGCAAGCCCCAGAAGGAAAATCAAGAGATTGTAGAGCAAGTCATGCCTTCTACAGCAGAAAATTACTTGCCATTTGAAAAACTATTCATGGTTTATTCCTGAGCTCTAGAGTGGCTTCCCAGCAGACATCAATAGACAATGCAACCAAAAATGCCCATCATATCCTATGTATTGCTATATTCAACAAATCCTAAAACAGGCACAGCAGTAATTGTTGTGGGAAGTCAGGGACCCGGAACGGCGGGACAGGCTGAAGCCACGGCAGAAGAACATACATTGTGAAGATTTCACGGACATTTATTAGTTCCCCAAATTAATACTTTTATAATTTCTTATGCCTGTCTTTACTGTAATCTCTGAACATAAATTGTGAAGATTTCGTGGACGCTTATCGCTTCCCCAATGAATATCCTTGTGATTTCCTATGCCTGTCTTTACTTTAATCTCTTAATCCCGTCATCTTCTTTGTAAACTGAGGAGGATGAATGTCACCTGTCACCTCAGGACCCTGTGATTGTATCAACCGCACAAATTGTTTGTAGAGCATGTGTTTGAACAATATGAAATCTGGGCATCTTAAAAAAAGAACAGGATAACAGAGATGTTCGGGGAACAAGAGACCTAACTTGCCGCCAGTGAGCCGGATGGAACAGAGCTATATTCCTCCTCTTTCATAAGCATATAGGAGAAATATCGCTGAATTCTTTTCTCAGCAAGGAACATCCCTGAGAAAGAGAATGCGCCCTGAAGGTAGGCCTATAGACTGCCCCTTTTAAGGCTTTCCGTGTTTTATGGTGGAAGCCGATGGGATGAAATAAGCCTCGGTCTCCTATAGTGCTCCCAGGCTTACTAGGATGGGAAAATTCCCACCTAATAAATTGAGGTCAGACAGGTTACCTGCTCTCAAACACTGTTTCCTGATAAGATGTCATCAATGACAATGCATGCCTGAAACTTCATTAGCAATTTTAATTTCTCCTCATCCGGTGGTCCTATTATCTCGCCCTGCCTCCATTTGCCTTGTGATATTTTATTACCTTGTGAAGTACCTGATCTCTGTGACCCACACCCTATTCGTGCACTCCATCCCCTTTTAAAAATCCCTGATAAAAACTTCCTGGTTTTAGGGCTCAGGGTAAAGGGAACATCACGGATCCTGCTGACATGTGATGTCTCCCGCAGACACCCAGCTTTAGATTTCTCTCTTGTGCTCTTTCCCTTTATTTCTCAACCCAGTGGAGACACTTAGGAAATAGAAAAAGAACCCACCTTAAACATCGGGAGCTCGTTCTCCGGATAAGTAATCCATCACCTGATAAAAAATGGTACATTTGAAATTGTGGATAAGTAGGTGTACAGGCACAAATAAATTATCTGAACAAGTAGTTCAGAATCCCTTGTCATCCAGCTTTGTTTCTTATACCTATTATATGGTTTGGCTCTGTGTTGCCACCCACATCTCAAATTGTAATCCCCATGTGTCAAGGAAGGAACCTGATGGGAGGTGATTGGATCATGGAGATGGTTTCCCATATATTGTTCTTATGATAGTAAGTTTTTATGAGATCTGAGGGTTTAAAAGTGTTTGACAATCCCCCCCCCCAACGCCCGCACACGGTATTTTTTGTGCTCTCTCTCTCCTGCCACCTTATAAAGAAGGTGTTTGCTTTTCTGCCTTCCGCCATGATAGTAAGTTCCCTGAGACCTCTCCAGCCATGCAGAACTGTGAGTCAACTAAACCTCACTTCTTTCTCAATTACCCAGTCTCAGGTAGTTCTTTAGAGCAATGTGAAAACAAATGAATACAATCTCTGTTTAATATACTTGTAGTATAATACAGTCCTAATGATGTAAATTCTTTGGAATGTATTGAAATTTGTTTTGTAGCCTCTACAAAGTCAACTGTAATAATGCTGTGTGTACATATATTAGAATTCTTATTTTTTATATTTGCTAAATAACTTTAATGTTCCCAACTTCAGTATTGTTAGTATATTATTTTTCTATTTATTCGATCATTTACCAAAATGATAGAGTTAGAAAATTTCCACTCTGTTGTGTCTGATGAATTTCTCTTTGTAGTTTGATTGCCCATTTTAACCAGCATTGACATATTTGCTACAGTTGTCTTATGGTTAAGGTTTGAATGGTACAGGTTTTATATCTTTTCACATTAACATATTTGTGTCTTTGAATCCATAAATGCATCTCTAGAAAACCAATACTTATTTTTTAATCCAGTCTGGTTATCTTTGTCTTATAATTTGAGTTTCAACAGAGTAAACAGAGAACCTACAGAATGGGAGAAAATTTTTGCGAACTATGTATCTGACACAAGTTAGCATCTATAAGGAACCTAAACAAATTTGCAAGAAACAAAACAAACAACCCCATTAAAAAGTGGGCAAAGGACATGAACAGACACCTCTCAGAAGAAAACATGCGTGCGGCCAACAATCATATGAAACAAAGCTCAACATCACTGATACTAGAGAAATGAGAATCAAAACCACCATGAGCTACCATCTCACACCAGTCAGAATAACTATTATTAAAAAATCAAAAAATAACAGATGCTGGGAATGCCTATACACTGTTGGTCAGAGTGTCAATTAGTTCAACCACTGTAGAAGACAGTGTGATGGTAGTACTCAAAGATCTAAAAACACAACTACCATTCAATTCATCAATCCCATTACTGGGTATGTACCCAAAGGAATATAAAATGTTCTGTCATAAACACACATGCACATGTATGTTCATTGCTTCATTGCAGTACTATTCACAATAACAAACACATGGAGTCAATCTAAATGCCCATCAATGGTAGACTGGATGAAGAAAATTTGGTGCATATACACCATAGAATACTGTTAGCCATAAAAAAATGATAGCATGTCCTTTGCAGAAACATGGATTGAGCAGGGGGCCATTATCCTTAGCAAACTAGCAAAGGAACAGAAAACTAAATACCACGTGTTCTCACTTAAGTGGGAGCTAAATTATGAGAACACATGGATACATAGAGGGGAACAACACACACTGGGGCCTACAAGAAGGTGGGAGGGGGGAGAGGATCATGAAAAACAACTAATGGGTACTACACTTAATACCCGAGTGATTAAATAATCTGTACCAGAAACCCCACAACACAAGTTTACCTATATAACAAACCTGCACATGTATCTCTGAACTTCAAAATAAAAATTAATAAAAGAAATAATGATTAAAAAATAAAATATTTATCTATGCCATAAAATAAAATTTTAAAAATATTATAACTTGGGTTTCCTCTGAAAGCTGGATGGTTCTAAGACCAGTCCTAAAAGAATGGATTCCAGGACATCTGTTTCTTCAGTCACTTTTTAATCAAATCTCATATAGCTGTGTCTGATGGATACAACCTAGTTCATACAAACATGTGCCCCAACTGCTAGGAAATAAGGGAAAATGTTTCTGGTATCCATTTTGGGAAAGCACAGACAAGTGGCTCGAGAAATACCCCCAAAAAGATGAGTTTTCAAAGGTACTGGGAAGCCAAAAGCCTGGTACACTTCCATGAGATAGTAATCAGCATATGAGTGGAAACTGAAGCTGGGGATTTAGGGGCAACTACCCGGGAAAAACGGCTAGTAAAACTATTTTAATTATTTCCTTTGCTTATTAATTGTAATTTAATTTGTACCACTTTTTTTGTTTGTTCGTTTGTTTGTTTGTTTTAGATGGGGTTTGTTTGTTTTAGATGGAGTCTTGCTCTGTCTCCAGACTGGAATGCAGTGGCTCGATCTTGGCTCACTGCAATCTCCATCTGCTGGGTTCAAGCAATTCTCCTGCTTCAGCCTCCCGAGTAGCTGGGATTACAGGTGTGCACCACCACAGTCAGCTAATTTTTTTTTTTTTTTTTTTTTTTTAGTAGAGACAGAGTTTCACCATGTTGGCCCAGATGATCTTGATCTCCTAACCTTGTGATCTGCTCGCTTAGGCCTCCCTAAGTGCTGAGAATACAGGCATGAGCCATTGCCCCCAGCCTTCTTCTGTTATTTTTAAAGGAGATTTTGTATGTTATGCCATTTGTCAGGGTAAAGCAGAATATATAGCAATGTGTGAAGAAGACGTATGTGCAAAGAGAGATTATTAATAGAGTTGTAGCCCATGCAGAAACCAAGGCAAACATGTATTTTACATAGAATACTTTGGAAGTCTCTATGTTCATTAGAGTATTTCTACAAGAGGAGATACAGTAAGACTCCATTTCTGGAAACACTGGGAGCTAGAATAGGAATTGCAGTTATTACACTGCAGATTTCAGGAGCAGTTCCTCCTCTCATATTTGTTATTTCCTTTCTCAAAAATTTTCCACATATTTATAAAGGAAAGAGTGGGTTTTTACAAGCAGCAGGGAAGGAATTCTAAACAATGACACTCAAAAAAGGGAGAAAAAAGTAGCAACAATAAAATTGGCTTATCATTTTGTCATTAGTTGAAGTAGTAATGTCTCAGATATGCCTATTAAGAGTTGGGAAAATAGTTACACTTTTTGAAGACTTCATTATTTTATTAATCTTGAAGACAAAATTGCAATGAGAAGTTGGTATATTTACTTCTAATATGGAAAATATTCAAGGTATCCAAATAAAAAAGGGGTTCCCCACCTCTGCAAGACCCTCTCCTACAGAGTCTTGTATACATGTTTTTTCTTTAAGGAAAAAGAGCATATGCATATACATATGCAAGGTAAGCATATACAATATGAGAAAAGTTTAAAATTCCCTACTTTTTTGTGGTTCTCCTTTAAATCTTTCATAGAAATTTCTGTAAAGAAAGCAATTAAAAGGAAAATAAAAATAAATTCCTGACTTGCAGAATTTATTTGGTTAATTTTAGTGATGTTTTGTTTTATTTCATTTTGTTCGTGTTGGTCCAGTTATTTCAAAGACCCCTGAGTTATTAGAAGAAAATCACAGGGATTTTCTTCCAATAAAAATCCTTCTGATGGGCATGGTGTATTGCCTCTTTGGATCTTTGTACCTGTCCATCTATAGTGTCAGGAATATCTCTGACCCTTAATTCTGTCTATAAATATAACATCTTTCTTATATTAATTCCTATATATAGGAAATTTATGGTGAATTTAGATCTAAACACAGGCAGACACAGAAAGTAGATACTCACAGTTAATTACAATGGGGAACAGAAAGTAAATGAGGAAAGAAGCACAGACATTTTTACTTATATCTACTCGCATCTCTTAGGAAACAGAGTGGGGTCCTTGTTTTCTTGACCTCTTCACTACTGATAAAATGTTCTTCCATTTATGTCCACAGATTACCAAAGATTATACAACCTTGCCTAGCAAACTGATATATTTCCCTATTATTAAAGCAGGAAATTTTCCCTGACTCCTTCATGGGTGGAAATTAGAGTGCATGAGTGCCAGCTGGGGCAAACTCCACTCATTTGACCTGCTGAGCTCAACCCCTTGTGGGAAGAAGCATGCAGGGGAGCAGGTACAGAAGCCAGGGTGACGGCAGGAACAAATTCCACACTAGCCTTACAACAGTACCTGGGGGGTCCCTGGAACCCCTAAACCCCAGAAGGAGTATTACAGTCAGTGCTTTGTTAGCTTTGCCATCTGTGTATGGCTTAAGTGTTAATAGCACCGTGGAAGATCAGTGTGACAGCCTTTTGCACCCACAGGCAAGTTCTTGTCGTGTCCAGGAGGAATGAGGTTGCATGAACAAATTGGAGATGGCAAACGTGGGGGATTTTATTGCTGATGACAGTGGCTCTCAGAGGGAAAAGGAGCTGAAAAGGGGAAGCAGCTGGAAGGTAGAGCTACACCGTCATGCCATCCCTACAAAGTCAAGCTGCTTCTCTTTGACATCCAACTGTAGTCGCCAACATCCAGCTCCTTCTCCTCTTCTCCTTCTTCTGCCAGTGGAGCCTGGGGTTGTTATGGGCACAGGATGTGCAGGAGGGCAGGCCATGGGTGGTTTGGGAAAAGGCAACATTTGATCAGGAAAACAGGAATGTATGTTTTCACTTTGGGCCGTAGTTCCAGCATTGATGGTGGGGCCCATGCTGGGGACCCGCCCTCTTCTGCCCAGAATTTCCCTGACTCTTATTCCTATCGATATGTTTAATTTTCCAGTGACCAAAATGATTATTTCACACTTTCTCTTCTGTGGACAATTCTACCTCTCAAATCCTCCTAACAAATGGCTTTATCTCTTACTTTATTAAGAAAAAAGAGACACCACTTCTAGTAAGCACACATCTAGCAGCTCATATGCAGCTCTACATCTGTAACAGCTGTGCCTCTGTGCTGTCTTGATGAGTGCAGGGCCTTTGCTCCTCTCAAAGGCCCACACATCCTCTCTAATCAGAATCCCATTTTTTCTCACAGTATCTCTGCTTCAATTATCTCGCTTATATCCTACAACACTATTTTCTGTCTCTAGTGAATCATTCTGAATGGCAGCATATGAACTTATTAGCTCCCACCTTAGAAAAAAAATTTTTCAAGATGATTTTTCATGATGATAAATACATGTAATTGAAATATCTTCTCTGCAAGATTTAAGGGCATCTCTGCTGGTTTTCTCTGACCTACTTTGCCTCTTTTGTCACATCCTTCTCTGCTCTATAGGATATTGTTGGGGTGTGTCCATACTTGCCCTGGGCTACTTTTTCTTCAAACATATTGTTGCTCCAAGGGAGCCTATCTAATTCACTTATTTTAAACATCGGCCACCTATCAATGAGCCCCAAATTATACTCTCTAGTAATATCATATATATACCCACTATAATGTATCATTAGTAATTCTATATTATTGATACTTTAGCTGATGCTTCATGTGGGTATATGCAAATCAGATGGCTCCACCCATGCTTATTCTCCCATTAAAACTCCCAAATACACTTTCATCAATGTGTTATAATTTTTATAATTTTTATAAAACTTCTCACTCCATACTTTTATTGAAGATCTAATAGATATTTCTAACTTAACATGGCCAAATGAGAACTCTCACCTTCCATCAACAAGCAGTATTCCTTCCTGCTCAATAAATACTATCACTTATATGCAGTGTTTTTAGCCAAATATGCCTCAGTTGTTCTTGATTTTTCCTTTTCCTTTACCTCATTTGCATGGTAAAATTGAACTAGACTGGTTAATTGAGCTAGACTGCAGAAGAGCTTTATAAACAGTTTTGGGCCAAACTACAGGCAGTCATTAGGCTTAGATTGAAATCAGACTGACTAATACTGTTGGTCTCTTTTCCAGGCCATTCCTCTAGTATAAATCTTTGCAAACTGCCATCATGATGTGTTAATAAATGAAGATTGGAAGGAATATTACACTAAGTGGAGGAGAGTTCATTTCTTCCATTATAGGCTCATTCATTATAATATATGTATCATTGATAATTCGACATATTATTGTTACTTTCAGCTAATGTTTCATGTGAATGTGTGTAGGCCAGATGGCTCTGCCCATGCTTGTTCTGGAAAGTGGAATAAAGGGGGCAAGAGATCACTCTAGAGGGTAGAGCATGCCATTCCCATTACAATTCCCCAAACACACACACAAACACATAAGCACATGCCACATCTAATTCTTTAAATTCATGATTTAATAGTATTTGCTGTTTCTAGGTTGTTTTGTGTGTTGGGCAGAGTAGTGGGAGAGTACATGTTGCCTCTACAATATTGCATAAACTAAATATTATAATACGTTGGCTTTGATTATTCTGTGTCCTAAAATGTGCTTATGTTCTATTCTTTTTTGTCCTTGTTTACATTTAAAATTATACAACTGTCAGTGTTGACTTATAAGATAGAATGTACACATAAACTGGATCTCTGTCTCAGAGTAAGGAGGTGGAAAGAAAACAAGGAAGTCAGAAAGCTGTATTTCTGCCTCTGTATAGCACCAACTACTTTAAAGAATGAAACTGTTTCCATGTCTTGGTTGTCTCATCTCTGCCTTGATTTACATAAGGGCAATGTGAACAAAAAGCAAATACATAAGTAAAATGTGTCAACATAAAGATTTGTATTAAGATTGCCATAGGAAAAGGCAACACTTGTTTTCCTATATGCCCTGACTCCAAGAAACCCAGACCTGCCCTAGTTCTTTATAACCAGGTCAAATTTGGGGACATATTTCCAAAGTAGTATGGAGAAGAGGGTGGAAGTCATGGGGACTTGCAGTGTCACACATAGGCATGTTTCATGTTCAATTTAGTAAAAATATGGCAAAACCTTTGTATTTAACATGTGTTATGAACTCTGAAAACTCTTAAGGTCTGCACATGAGGTAAAAAGAAAAAAAGAAATGCATTTATTTACTTAGAACCAATTGTGGCTCAAAGTATATTTTGTGGTTTGGTATATTTTATGCAACATTTTTGTCACCACTTTAATACAGTAAGTAAAAGCCTGGCATCTGTGGGAGTTATAACTGTGTGTGTCCCATCTCAGTCATTTCCTAAAGTTGTCTACCATTGTACATCCTATTTAACTTCTTCGAGCTATAAATTTGTCGTTGGTATGTGTCCTTATTAGTAGTTTCTACCCTGTAGGGTTATTGTGAGATTTAAATGTGATAGCGTACGAGGAAGGCCGTGGACTCTTAGACTTCAAATATTTCCTGATGTAAAATAGGAAACATTTGTCTTTCATCATACTGAAATAAAGCAATTTATAGACACTTTAGACTTCATTTATTTTAAATGAAAGCCATTTAAATTTCAATATATTGTTTTGTTTTTCTTATGTAACTTGCTTTTACATGCATTGCAATTTTCAAGTTTTTCAACTTCAGGAGATTAAAACCGTACGAAAAATTCTGTCAGACTAAAAGAGATAATGTCTTTTAGCTTATTTGCAGTAATCATCAATGAGCTATTTTGAGACCCACTGTCATCTGTAAATACAAAAGTCAGAATACTCAGGAGTGGATGTATTTTTAATGCACTCTATGAATGATAATGATTGACTCAATATGCCAGAGGGGAAAGTAGAAATCTCAGCATTCCCCTCCTCATGTTGTTTATCTTTGATATTATCATGTTTACATAATTTTTAAAAGGAGAATGATAAATACTATGTTTTATTTTAACAGTATAATACAGCCAATTGAAATGCTCAATATTTTTCAACTTTGGTATCACAGTGACACAAAGCTAAGAGTAATGATCTAGGAGCATTGCACAGATGACTGCTTGACCCTTATTTTCTCTGTCTCTATGAAAGCTAAATGTTATCTGAAAAGTAAGTGTAACATCATCAAATTGTCTCTTCATATAAATGGTTCTTGAATAGTAAACTTTGATAGGAATTCTAACAGCTGAATTTGGAAAAGATCTAAATCTCAGACAATTTTGAGGAGCAACTGAGCAAATTACATGCTTCTGTTTATTTCATGTTATATTTCAGTGATTTAAATTTTGAATTAAGTCTGATACACGCACAAGCCATTTAGGTTCATACATTTTAATCTCAAATATTTCAAGATTTATGAAATATATACATACATATGTATAAAATATCAACTCATGACCAGATCTACAGAACTACTAACTGATATTTAAATCAAGATAATACGTAATTCCTGTGTAATCCCTATAAAAAAAAATGCGTCTATGTAACAAATATTTTTAAAATTCAATTAACTCTTCAGGAAATTATTGATCACTTTTAAATATGAAAACAGCTGCAACCAGAGTAGTAAACTAACTTCAATATACAAAGAAAGAATATGAACCTTCTGTTGGCCAATAAAAAACTATTTCAGAAATTATCACACTTACAGGTTACTAAGAACTGAAACTGATTTGGGTACTAAAATTTAAAATCAAAAACTTCATTTAAATTTTATTTTATATTTTTATTCCCTATCAGACTAACAGGAGGATTTATTTAAGTTTTTCACAGTATTGATCTGTTCAGGTTTTCTGTTTCTTCATGGTTCAATCTTGGTAAGTTGTATATCTCCAAGAATTTACCAATTTTTTTTCTAGTTCTTTCTAGGTTTTCTAATTTGTTGACATATACTTGTTCATAGAATCATCATGATCCTTTGTATTTCTGTGGTATCGGTTGTAACGTCTTCTTTTGTATCACACCTATTTTATTCACAATAGCCAAGATATTGAATCAACATAAATGTCTACCTACAGATGAATGAATAATGCAAATGTGATAGGTAGCTAGATAGACATGAACAGAATACTATTCAGCCATAAAACTGGATGAAATTATGTCCTTTGTGGCCACATGGATGAACCTGGAGGACATTAAGTTAAGTGAAATAAACCAGACACAGAAAGATAAATACATAGAACCTAAAACAGTTGATTTTGTAGAAGTAGAGAGTAAAATAGTGCTTAGCAGAGTCTGGGGACAATAGGCAGGAGGAGGTGACTGGGATAATGGATACAAAGTTACAGTTAGATAAGAAGAATTAAGTTTTGGTGGTCTGTTACACATTAGGGTGAGGTTTGTTGGACAGTCATGACCGACAGGAGGCAGGACTAAATTGCAGCTCTGACTCGGACTGACAGAGTAGGGTACAGAGGCTCGCATTGTGAATTTTAATTCCACCTCAACTACAAGAATGAGCCAGGAATCCTAAGAGGACCCACAGACCCTCTGAAGGAAATGGACTACTCCTGCAGGACCCAGAAGACACCCCAAATACTCAGCTGCAGCAAGACCTGCCCAAGGAGAGTCTGAGCTCAGACATGCCTAGCTCTGCCCCCACCTGACGGACCTTCCTTATCCAGCCGGGCAGGTGAAGACAAAAGGCATATAATCTTGGGAGTTCTAGAGTCCCACCCACTGCCAGTTCCTCTCCATAATACCACAGCTGATGCTCTCTGGAAAGTGCCACCTCCCAGAAGGAGGTCAACCAGCACAAAAATAGAGCATTAAACCATGAAAGCTAAGAACCCTCACAGAGTCCATTTGACTCCCTGGTCTCCTCCACTGGAATAGGTGCTGGTATCCACCACTGAGAGATCCATAGATGCTTCACATTACAGAACTCTGTACAGACAACTCCCAGTACCAGCCTGGAGCCAGGTAGAGTTGCTAAGTGGCTAGACCCAGAAGAGAGAAAAAAAAGAAAAACACTGCAATTCAGCTCACAGGAAGGCACATCCACAGGAAAATGGGGAGAGTACTACACCAAGGGAACACCCCATGGGACAAAATAATCTGAATAGCCTTCAGCCCTAGACCTTCCCTCTGACAGAGCCTACCCAAATGAAAAGAAACCAGAAAACCAACTCTGATAATATGATAAAACCAGGCTCTTTAACACCTCCTGCCTCCACCCCACAAAAATCACACCAGCTCACCAGCAATGGAATTAAACCAAGAAGAAATCCCTAATTTACCTGAGAAAGAACTCAGGAGGTTAGTTACTAAGCTAATCAGGGAGGCACCAGAGAAAGGTGAAGTCCAATGCAAGGAAAACCAAAAGTGATGCAAGAATGAAATAGAGAGCATGAATAAAAAACAATCAAAAGCTTCAGGAAACAGTGGACACACATATAGAAATGCAAAATGCTCAGCAATAGAATTGAACAAGTAGAAGAAATAAATTCAGAGCTCAAAGACAAGGTCTTTGAATTAACCGAATCCAACAAAGACAAAGAAAACAATAAGAAAATATTAATAAAGCCTCCAAGAAATATGGGATTATGTTAAATGACCAAACCTAAGACTAATCAATGTTCCTGAGGAAGAAGATAAATCTAAAAGTTCGGAAAACATATTTGAGGGAATGAATGAGGAAAACTTCCCCAGCCTTGCTAGAGATCTAGACATTCAAATACAAGAAGCACAAAGAGCACCTGGGAAATTCATCACAAAAAGATCATCACCTAGGCACAGTATCATCAGGTTATCTAAAGTTAAGATGAAGGAAAGAATCTTGAGAGCAGTGGGACAAAAGCACCAGGTGACCTAAAAGGAAAACCTATCAGATTAACAGCAGATTTCTCAGCAGACACCCTACAAGCTAGAAGGGATTGGGTCCCTATCTTCAGCCTCCTCAAACAAAGCAATTTTCAGCCAAGAATTTTGTGTCCAGCGAAGCTAAGCATCATGTATGAAGGAAAGATACATTTGTTTTCAGAAAAACAAATGCTGAGAGAATTCATCACTACCAAGCCACCAACTAGAAGAACTGCTAAAAGGAGCTCTAAATCTTGAAACAAATCCTGGAAACACATCAAAACAGAACCTTTTTAAATCATAAACCACACATGACCTATAAAACAAAAATACAAGTTAAGAAGCAAAAACAAAAAAATCAAGGACCATAGGCAACAAATAGCAGGATGAATGCAATGGTACCTTACATTTCAATACTAACATTGAATGTAAATCATTTAAATGCTCCACTTAAAAGATACAGAACTGCAGAATGGATAAGAACTCACCATCCAACTATCTGCTGCCTTCAAGAGACTCACCTAACATATAAGGACTCACATAAACTTAAAGAGGTGGAAAAAAGCATTTCATGCAAATGGACATCAAAAATGAGCAAGGGTAGCTATTCTTATATCAGACAAAAAAACAATTAAAACAACAGCAGTTAAAAGAGACAAAGAGGGACATTATATAATGGTAAAAGGTATTGTTACAGATTAGAGTAACTACAGTAAAAAGCATTATAGTGTATATTTCAAGATAGCCAGAAGAGATTATGTTTCATGTTGTCACTACAAACAAATAATAAATATTTAAAGGGATAAATGTAATTACATCAATCTGATCATTATACTATGTATTCATGCATGGAAACATGACATTGTACCCCATAACATTGCGTCAATTGTAAATTTAAAAATTAAACACAAAATAAAGTCAGAAACCATATATTAAAAAGAAGAAAGGAGTAAAACATGGCTACAGCTAGAGTTAATTTATACATTTGGTGACAGTTTAGACTTATTTTTCACTCCTTTGCAAATGATTTTCCCTTCCAATTGCATACTAAATAGAAAGTTAAAATATTATTGTGCACATTATTATGCACATATGATGAGATCTTAGCAGGAAAGCTTCAGGAAACTAAGCAAAAGCTGACATAATTTTTGATGAAAGACTAGATGCTTTTATACTTTAACATTAGATGAAATCGAATATATGATAAACCTAAAAGCACAATTATTCACCAAGCCTTTTAATTATTGCATTACAAAAAATATTAAATTGGGAAAAATTAAATTAAAGGCTACAATTTTCTATGTTTACTGAAAAGCCAGCTTTTCGGATGCTATAAATTTATTATCCTCAACAAACAGCTTTAAGACTGAAAATTGATTGTTTTAAGATACGCTTTCATTTTTATTAAAGCCCTCTGAAGAACAATCAAGAGAAAACATTTGTAATCTATGACTGATATATGTTGTACATTGTGAAAATAAACCCAGAGAGATTCATTACTTATTCAAAGCTGTCTAGAATATATAACTCTTTATGTTTTCTTAAGCTTTTTTTTTTTTTTTTTTTTTTTGGCTAAAAACGGAAATAATAAAATTCACTGCATTGTGTATGCTGCAGAAGGGAATATTTAATATTCTCAGAGCATCGTGTGGCTATATGGATGCATGAGATATTCCAGTTAACAAAAAAAAAGTCGCTTTATGTTTCTGGCATGTGAATGACAAAGAGAAAATTGCTTCCTCCTCCAAAGAGAAAAATCTTAGAAAATAATAGAATTTAAAACCTCAGGATGTCATAAAAACTCTCTACTTGTCAGAAAATGTCTAAGACTTTAGATTTCAGCAAAGCAATCATTTAGAACTACTCATCAGATAGTGACATCTCAAATCCCAACTCCAACACACAGCTGTGACTAAACATTACATGGGCTGCTGTGACTCCTCGTTTGATAAGCTATAGTACCTATTTTTCATATCGGTCAAAGGCAGAAATGCAATTAAGAATATAGACTCAAGAGGAGTAGTCCCTAGGTTTGCCTTCTGCTCCAGAAACTCACAGCTGTAAGATATTTCTGTGCCTCTGTTCTTTCATATGTCAAATAGAGATATTAATGTACTTACCTCAGAGGATTGCTGAGGATTAAATTGGAACAGTAACTGATGTATAGCAAATGCATTTTATAGAATTTAACTATTATTTTTAATCATGATTTACCATCAATCTTCTTGTGCCACTTCTCTCATTTTATGTATTTGCATTTTTATGTTAAGTCATCTCTCACATCCTAAAGACAAATATTTTCTTTTTTAACCACTTCAAGCCCAATACATATGGAGAATACTCAGCAAAACATTTTCTAAAAAAAAAATTATTGGATTTAGAAAACTTACTATGTTTTGGTAAAAAACAAGAAAATAAAACTTTTTACACAAACAGATGGCTTTACTATATAATAGACTAGGAAATGTTTCGAGGAATATGGTTTTTGTAATGTTTCAAGAAATATGGTTTACATACATAGTGAGGTAAACACTAGTTCAAAAATGCCAAGAGTTGAGAGAGGCAGGTCACAGTGCAAAAAAAAAAAACTCAGGGTGAGAATTTTTGCAAACTTTCGACATTAAAATATAGCATTATATTTTTCTTTAACTCTCTACTTGGCCCAAAGTTCAGTGAAAGGAAACTTGAAGCAGAAAATAACGTGTTTACACTATGTCAGGAACATTTTAATGTTTTCTGAGAGAAAAATAAAGATAATCAATCAATCGCTTTGAAAGAACCTTTGAAGAAATTTGTCCTAAATTTCTGGAAATTATTATGGTAGTGGTTAAATATAAAGATATTTTCTTTTAAGGTAAAAGATATCCGGTCAGTTAAGTGGAAGGGCTATAAAATTACCTCTAGCTCTGTTCATATAATTTTGTTTGAATTTTAGATAAGCTATATGTAAAATTAGATGTAGTGTACTTTATATCTATTTCTTACATAATTATTATATAATGTTTAGATAATCCATATGATAGAGTCCTCATGATAGAATCAGGAAATCACTTGGCTGTCATTCATAAAATTACCAGTTTAAAATAAGAAAGGGTTGAAAATTAGTTTAACAAATTTAAATTTGAATCTGAAGGCAATAATAATATATTCTAAAATTTGAATGAATGAAACCAATGATACATTTGCAGTTTAAATGTAGATCTATTGTCTGAATGTTTATTTTCTTAATTATAAAATAAATCATGGGAATGACTAAAGAAAATGGTTGTATTTTACTTTCAAATGTGATCTTCTGCCTTTGGCTATACACATACCACTTTTATTTCTACATCATAATTGTTTCAAATTATTAAAGAGGCATTGGATTTAAAAATTGATCCTAAAGAGAAAGCAAAATTAACAAATATGTAAAGTTACCATTCTCCTTTTAGGGTGAAAAATTTCATGTCCCAAACTCATTCCTTGCAGTTTATTAATGGTAATTTCAGCATTTACAATTTTATACTTCAGATTTTGTGAAATCTTTAAAATTGCCTTTGTTCTCTCTTTAGTGAAACAATTTGCATTCAGAGATTATTGAATACTAGAATGGGGAGGAGACTAAAATATTCAAATAACATTAACAAATCATTGATAATTTCAATACAACCACCATTGCCTTAAAAAAAATCTCACAATGTCTTACTTATGTCTTAGTTATCTTTCAGTGTTGAGCAGGTATTTTTTTAAAAAAACTGTTTACTGCCCTCACCTTACTCTAGCATAGGCACTAGAGACAAAATTCTCCCATGTTCCAATAAGCATGATTATTTTTCTTCAGAAGTAGCTGAATACCATGCTTATTACAAGAAAGCTAAACACCTCTCTACAGTACACCATAGAATGACCCTATAATTATTTAATAATATAATTTAATTAGAGCAAAATTTATGTTTTATAAAGAATGCTTATAGATATTCTTATTATAATTTCTATTTTTAGTGCTATCAGAGTATACTGGCAGTTTAATTGAAGGAAATGGAAATTAGCTTTAAAATATTTTCCTCAGAAATGCATTCCTGTAGGTTTAGAAGGTACTCCTTATTCAAACTTCCTACATAAAATATCAGACAATTGTATTCCAAGCAGTACTGCAGATACCTTAATGAGTCTTCCTTATGAAAACAATTAAAAGTGCAAATAATTCAGCAAAAGGAACTATCAATAGAGTAAACAGACAAGCTACACAATGGGAGAAAATATTTACAAACGATGCATCTGACAAGTGTCTAATATACAGCATTTATATGAAACTTGAACAAATCAACAAGCAAAGAATAAATAATCCTGTTAAAAATGGAGTAAAGAACATAGATAGATACTTCGCAAAAGAACACACAAAGGTGGGCAATAAACATAAGAAAAGATGCTTAACAACACTAATCAGAAAAATTCAAATCAAAACCACAATAAGATACCATATCACACAAGTCAAAATGGCTTGTATCAAAAAAATCAAAAAACAACAGATGTTGATGATGCTATGGAGAAAAGAGAATGCTTATAGATTGTTGGTGAGAATGTAAACTAGTTCAGCCATCATGGAAAGCAGTTCAGAGATTTCTCAAAGAACTAAAAAGAGAACTACCATTTGATCCAGCAATCCCATTACAGAATATATACCCAAAGGAAATTAAGGAGTTCTACCAAAAGAACATCTGCGATGTTCTCATTGCAGCACAATTCACAGCAGCAAAGGTATGGAATCAACCTGGGTGCCCATGAACAGTGAACAGTGGACTGGATAAAGAAAATATGCATATGCACCATGGAATATTACACAGCCATAAAAAGGAATGAAATCATATCTTTTGCAGCAATATGACTTTAGCTGGCAGCCATTATCCTAAGTGAATTAATGCAGAAACAGAAAACCAAATACCACGTGTTCTCACTTATAAGTGAAAGTTAAACATTGAATACACATGGACATAAAGATGGAAACAATAGACACTGAAGACTATAAGAGGTGGAAGAGACAGATAGGGGTAAGGGTTGGAAAACTACCTGTTGGGTACTATGTTCACTACCTGGGCAACAGGTTCAGTTGTACCCCAAGCCTCAGCATCACGCAATATATCCATGTAACAAACTGCGCATGTGCCACTGAATCTAAAAAAAAAAAAAGTTAATTTTTCTAAATGTAAATAACTTATAAAATCGAGAGTTAAAAAAAATGAAGTTTCTGTTTTGATGACCACATGTGACACGAGACACGAAATACAAAGCCTGAGACCAACAGGGTCAGGATCTCATAGGATCTACAAATAAAGTTGATAATTTTGGAAGAGAATAAGAGTAAACCAGAAATAAGCTGACATATGGAAAGATACTCCAAATAAATTATATTTAGATTTAGACAGCAGAGTATACTGAGAGGGGTGGAGTCTCCGTTGAACATCAGGCATCTTTCATATTTGTGGCCTAAAATTATTTATATTACTTGTGCAGTCCTATCAATTTCAATCACAGAATTCATCATAAAGGAGTTTAGAATGATTGTTTTGTTTTGCTTCTCACCTAACAACAAACAAATAAATAACAACCCATAAGTTTTGTTCATTACAAAGGATGTTGAATTAAAAGTACTTATGAACACATTTAAAAAAGTCAATGTCCTCTGAAGAAACTTATCTTCTAAAGAAATTTTATAAAATGATAAAATTCCAAGGAACCATAATACAATATACATATAAAACATATAAGGAATCAGGGTATCGGGAAAAAAAAAAAAAAAAAAACTTTCCAAAATAACTAGCAACAGAACCAAATCTGCAAAAATTTAGCCATTTAAATTACCACTCAAAGAATGCCAAGTAAATATGTCAAATATACTTAAAGAAATAAAACAGAAAACTGTAAATGTGAGTAAGGAATATGTAACTATAAAAATTGACCAAACATCTTTGAAAAATATATAATCACAAAAAATTAATATTTTACTTGAAAATAAAATGAATAGGATAAATGACAGACGGGAGAAAAACAGAAAGAAAATAATAAATAGGAAATTCAACCTGAATAGATCAAGAGTGCAGTAAAGAAAAAAAAAACATAGGATGGAAGAAAATGAAAGGGTACAAAATAGGGCAGACAGTATAAAGTGTTCTAACATGTTGAAGGAGAGTGCAAGAAGTGATAATAAAGAAATGGAGAGATACAGAATCTGAATAGATAATAGTTAAGAATTTCTGAGAAGATATGAAAGCACAGATTCAAGAAGTTGTCCAAGTGAAAACAATTTTTAAAATCCAATCTAAAATTCTGTATCTAGAAAAGTTATTCTTCAAGAATTAGAGTGAAATAAAACTTTATAGAGGTACAAAAACTGACTTGGTGAACAACAGACCCCCAGTAAAAGACAATGGTGAAGAAAAGGGGTACAAATCAGCACCCTTAATTCCAGAAGGAATGTTGAGCAAAGAAACGAGGGCTTCCAGCTTCTGGTCTGACATGTAAAGAGCTCAAAAGTCAGTCCTGCTCACAATAATAATAATAATAATAAATAATAAATAATTTGAAAAAATATATATAAACCACCATTTTTAGATCCACCAGAAATAAAAACAACCATTTTTTGATTGCCCAGGTCACTGGGCAAACAACTGTCCTGAAAACTGGAGAGAGGTGCGGATGAAGAGAATCACAGCCCACCAGAAGCAGAAAGAAGCAGAAGCTCCTACTAGAGCCAGTGGCTGGTAGGGACAGGTAAAGGGTAACAGATTAATTGCTGGAGGAAAAGCATGGACTATCTTGAGAGGCAAAAATTGCAGGCACAGCCTCAGAGGACACCACAAATCCATGACTTTTACATCCAGGAGCCCAAACTACATGCTCAGGGTAAAGGTCAGAGAAAGGTTTTTGTGCTTCTGACAGGAGCAAGGGGAAACTAACCATTTTTAAATAGTCCCAGAGTATTCTGTTCTCTTTAACAAACACCTACCCTCAAGGGAAACTATTTATCAGTGACTGATTCGTTTTACTAAAACCTAACTGATCTGGAAGATGAGAAATACTGAACTCCAGTTTCTCTAGTCTTCCTATCTCATCTAAAAAAAAAAAAAAACCCCGGAAGCTCTTGTGAAAATCCCAGCTTAGGGGACCTTCCAATAAAAGATTAAATCTTCCAATAAAAGATTGAAACTTAATTACAGAATTAGAGAACATTTTCCCTCTCCCCACAATTTACCAACACATTAATCAGGGTCCCATAAAATAACAGGGAATTCCATCGTAAGAACTGCAAGGCTGAGACCGAATTTAAGAAGGGATCTCTAAAGAAATTCAAAAACAACAGAGAAGAATAAAACAGACACTAGAGAAAACTTAAGCCTCTGACACCTGTTACTACAGCAAACAGTAAACACAGCCTAACTCCTAGCCAGAGAAACATGAAACTTCACACTAAAGACCTGTTTTCCTCAGTTCCTTATAACTCATATGCCATGTCCATATTTCAACAGAATTTTTTTAAGGCATGTTAAAAGTTGTCTCTCAAATCAATTATGTTCAACTCAGATCTAGATACTGGTGGGAACACTGTAGTGAGTGTACCTACATCCAAGGACCTGGGCATCATGGTAGTTTTGTGTGCCTCAGAGCCCAGGATCCCAGCTCCACTGTCACTTTGAGTGCCTACAACCTGAACACCAGCTCTACTTCTGGGAGAAGTGTGCCTGGGCCCCAGAATCTGTGCAGTTATGACTGCCTGTGTACCTGCACACCAGAATTCACACAAAGAAGTATCCCTGCAGCCATGACTTCTCCTGCAAGGGTAAAAAAAAAAGAGAGAGAGAACCACAGCAGCCTTTGCCACTTTTTCAAACAACCCTTGCTACTGCTACTGCTACCACAGATACCTACAGTTTAGAGTGTTGAGGACAACTCAATCATTGCCAATGCTGGTATCAGCTGATGGACGTATACATAAGCTAGGCCACAATGCCCTTTCTGAAACCAGACCTGCTGTATCCCACCTAGTTGGTGCCTTCACACTCACCTGCAGGTGAAAGTCTTTCTCTACCAAAGCCAGTATATAGTGTCTCAAGGAAGTGACTGCTTTCTCAAAAGCTCATACGCCAACACAAAGCCACAAGAAACATAAAAAAGCAAGAAACATGACACCATCAAACACAATAATTTTCTCGAAATTTATGAATTGCCTGAAAAGAAATTCAAATAAATTATTTTAAGGAAGCTCAGTGACATATAAGAGAACACAGACAACTCAACAATATTATTTTTAAAATGAATAAAATTAGAAGTTCAAAAAAGAAATAGAATTATAAAAACTGAACTAAACAGAAATCCAGGAGCCAAAATATGCAATAAATAAAATGAAAATGTAATAGAGAGATGCAAGAGCAGAATAAATCAAGCAGAAAAAGAATCTGTAAACTCAAAGGCAAGGTATTTTAAAATTACCTAGTCAGAAAACTTGAATACTGGAGTGATGATGTGTAAACCACCTTTAAATTTAGTATAAAGGTTAAGAAAAAAGTATTAAAAATTGCCTTAGCTACAGTTTTTTGTTAATGGAAACATAATATAAAAAAAAGTAAGTTATAACATCAAAAATAGAAAATGTGGGGAAAGGGGAGTGAAAGCATAATGATTTCTATGCAATTAAAGTTAAGATGTTAGTTTATAGTAGACTGTTATAACAATATGACGTTTTCCATAAGCCTCATGGTAACCAATAAGCAAAAACTTATGGTAGATACACAAGAGATTAAAAAAAAAAAAAAAGGAATTAAAGCATACCACTAAAAGAATGTTTAAATCACAAAGGGAAACAAGAGAGGAACAAAGAAAGAAAATCAGTGCAAAACAGTCAGGGAACAACTAAGAAAATGGCAATAGTGGGTCTTTATCTATCAAGAATTACTTTAAATGTAAATGGATTAGAATGGCCAATCAGAAGACACAGAGTAGCTGAATGGATAAATAAAACAAGACCTAACTCTACGTTGCCAACAAGAGACTCACTTTATCCTCAGGGACTCACATAGGCTGAAAGTGAAGGAATGGAAAAAGATATTCCATGCAAATGAAAACCAAAACAGAGCTATACTTACAGGAGACAAAATAGACTTTCAGTAAAAAACTGTAACAAGAGACAAAAAGGGTCATTATATAATGGTAAATGAGGTCAGTTCATCAAGATGATATAATAACTGTAAATATACATACACTCAATATCAAAGCCCCTAAATACATAAAGCAAATATTAATAGATCTGAAGAGAGAAATAGCAACACAATTATAATCAGAGACTTCGGTATCCTACTTTTAACAATGGATAGATCATTTAGATGGAAAATCAGCATGTAAACATTGTACTTGAACAGCATTTTAAACCTAACGTACCTAAAAGACACATACAAAATATCCATCCACCAGCATCAGAATATTTATCCTTCTCAAGAGCACCCTAATGTACCTAAAAGACACATACAGAATATCCATCCACCAGCATCAGAATATTTATCCTTCTCAAGAGCACACAAAGAATTCTCCAGGGCAGATCATGTGTTAGGCCACAAAATAAGTCTTAATAACTTAAAAATGACTGAAATCACAGAACGTATCTTTTCTGACCAGGATGGTATGAAACTAGAAATTAATTATAGAAGAAAAAATGGAAAATTCACAAATAGGGAAAAATTTAAAGTACATAATCCTCAACAACTGAGTAAAAAAAAAACAGAGAAACAAAAAATATCGTGAGACAATCAAAAATGGAGACACAAAATACCAGAACCAATGGAATGTAGCAAAACAGTTCTAAGAGGCAAGTTTGTAGTAACAAATGCCTACATTAAGAAAAAAAAATAAAAGATCTCAAACGAGGACCCTAATTACACACTTCAAGGAACTAGAGAAAGAAGAACAAAATGAGGCCAGAGTTAGCAGCAGAAGAAGAATATGACTAAGATCTGAGAAGAATTAAATGAGAGACTTGAAAAATAATAGAAAAGTCAATAAAACTAAGAGTTGCTTTTTGAAGAAATAAACAAATTGACAAGCTTTTAGGTAGTCTAAGAATAAAAAGAAAGAAGGTTCAAATAAATAAAATCAGAAATGAAAAAGGAGACATTACAACTGATACCACAGAAATACAAAATATTATAAAGGCTACTATAAGCAATTATTATCCAATCAATTGGATAACCTGGAATAAATGGATAAATTTCTAGAAATGTACAACCTGCCAAGATTGAATCAGACAGAAATAGAAAATCTAAACTGAAAAATCTAAATAAAAAAAAGTAAAGAGATTGAATCAATAATATAAAGTCTCCCATCAAATAAATGTCCAGGATCAGATTTTTAAAATAACTAAAACCGTTCTTTCTCAAACTTTTCCAAAAAAAAATGAAGGAGAAGAAATACTTCTAAACTTATTTTACAAGGCGAGGATTACCCTGATAACAAAGCCAGACTATGACACTACAGGAATGAAAATTACAGGCCAGTATCCTTGACAAACATAGATGCAAAAATCTTCAACAAAATGTAACTGATCTATCATATTTATGGGTTCTGCATTCATGGATTGAATCATAGATTGAAAATATTTAGGGAAAAAAGAATAAATGCATTATTACTGAACGTGTACAGCTTTTTTGTTGTCATTTTCTCCTAAGCAATACAGAATAACAACTATTTACATAGTAACTACATTGTTTAAGGTATTTTAAGTAATCTAGAGATGATTTAAAGTACACAAACAAAACATATAGGTGATATGCACATACTATATCATTTGATATAGAGACTTGAGCACTCATGGATTTAAGTATTGACAGGAGATCCTGGAACCAATCCCCCATGGATACCAAGGGACAACTGTACTAGCAAGCCAAAGTTAACAGTACAAAATGCAAATCTTTTTGTGATAATAAAACTCTCAATAAACTAGATAAAATAGAAGGAATGTACCTCACCACAATAAAGGCCATATCCGAGTAGCCCACAACTAACATCATACTCAATGGTGAAAAGTTAAAAACTTTTCCTTTAAGATAAAGAACAAAGCAAGGATACCAACTCTTGCCGTTTGTATTCGGCATGGCACTGGAAATTTCAGCCAGATTGATTAGGCAAGAAAAAATAAATAAAAGGCATTCAGTTTGGAAAGGAAGAGTTGCCTCTGTTCACAGATAACATGATCATATGTACAGAAAATCCTTCAGTCCCAACCCAAAAAAAAAAACCTGTTAGAACCAATAAACAAATACAGTAAAGTTGTAGTATACATAATCTGCATGCAAATATCATAGCATTTCTATCTGCTAACAGTGAACTAACCAAAACCATCAAGAAAACTATCTAATTTACCATAACTACAAAAAAATGAAATTCTTAGAAAAAAATTTAATCAAAGTGGTGAAACTGAAAGTGTACACTGAAAACTATAAAACACTTATGAAAGAAATTGAAGAAGATACAAATAAATGAAAAGATACTCCAGGTTCATGGAGTGGGAAAATTAATATTATTAAAATCAATAATTTTATAATAAATTATGAATTCGTTAATAATGTAAATTATAATTATGCTACACAAAAAAATCTATAGATTTAATGCAATCCTTACCAAAATTCTAATAAAATTTTTCACAGAAATGGAAAAAAATTCAAAAATGTGTATAGAGCCCCAAGACTCCAAATAGCCAAAGCAATGCTCAGCAAAAAGAACAAATCTGAAGGCATCACATTACCTGTCTTCAAAATATACAACAAAGCTATAGTAATCAAGACAGCATGATACTGGCATAAAAACAGATCAACATAACAGAATAGAGTGTCCAGAAATAAATTCAGACATTTAAAGTCAATTGATTTTCAATAAAAAGGCCAAAAACATGCTATGGGGAAAGGACAGTCTCTTCTTGGTCTTGGGAATACTGGGTATCCATATGCAGAAAAAAGAAATCTCATATCACATATGAAAATCAACTCAAAATGCTTTACAGACTTAAACATAAGACTTGAAACTATAAAACTACTAGAAGGAAACATAGGAGAAATGCTTCATGATATCAGTCTAGGTTAGGATTTTTTTGTCTATGACTCCAAAAGCACAGGCAAAAGCAAAAAATAGATAAATGGAATTATATCAGACTAAACCATTTTTTCGCAGCCAGCGAAACAACCAGTGGAATGAAAAGACAACCTTAGTAATGGGAGAAAGTATTTTCAAGCCGTACATCAGATAAGGATTAACATCCAAAATATACAAAGAGTTCAAACAACTCAATGGCAAGAAAACAAATAACCAGATTTAAATATGAACAAAGGACCTAGATAGATATTCCTCAAAAGAAAACATACAATGGCCAACACGTATATAAATAATTTTTTCAGCATCACTAATCATCAAGGAATTGAAAATTAAAACCACAATGAAATATCACCTTACACTTGTTAGAATGGCTATGAACAAAAAAAAAGAAAAAAATGAAAGGTAAGTGTTGGCAAGAATGTGGAGAAACAGGAACTCTTGCACACTACTGGGAGAATGTAAATTAGTGAAGCCATTATGGAAAACAGTATTAAGATTTCTCAAGAAGTTAAAAGTAGAACTACCATAGAATCCAGCAATTCCACTACTGGGTATGTATCCAAAGAAAATAAAATTAGTATATATCTGCACCCCCATGTTCATAGCAGCATTATTCATGTTCATTGATGGACACTTAAGATGGAATCAACTTAAGTGTCCATCAATGGATGAATGGATAAAGAAAATGTGGTGTATATATACTAAATGGGTAGTATTTCGCCTTTAAAAAGAAGGAAATCCTGTGAATAGACCCACAGGACATTATGTTAAGTGAAATAAGCCAGGCACAGAAAAACAAACACTGCATGATCTTACTTATATGTAGTATCTAAAAGTCAAATTCATAGAAGCAGAGAATAGAATAGTGGTGAATAGAGTCTGGAATTAGGAGTGGGGAATAGAGAGACGTTGGCTAAAGGATACGAAATCTATTATAAAGGAGTATAAGTTCAAGAAATCTATTGTATAACATGGTGACTATAGTTAATAATATTTGTATCCTAGAAAATTGCTGGCTGGGCGCAGTGGCTCAAGCCTGTAATCCCAGCACTTTGGGAGGCCGAGACGGGCGGATCACGAGGTCAGGAGATCGAGACCATCCTGGCTAACACGGTGAAACCCCGTCTCTACTAAAAATACAAAAACTAGCCGGGCGAGGTGGCGGGCGCCTATAGTCTCAGCTACTCGGGAGGCTGAGGCAGGAGAATGGCCGTAAACCCGGGAGGCGGAGCTTGCAGTGAGCTGAGATCCGGCCACTGCACTCCAGTCCGGGTGACAGAGCAAGACTCCGCCTCAAAAAAAAAAAGAAAGAAAATTGCTGAGAGAGTAGATTTGAAGTGTTCTTACTACAAATAAATATGATAGTTATATGCATATATATATAGTTAATGCATATGTTAATTGACTCGATTTAGCCATTCCAAATATATACACATTTCAAAACATCATGTTGTATACCATGAAAGTATACAATTTTTAGCTGTCAATTAAAAATAAATAAGAAGGAAAAAAAATGCATTGTCTTCAATTACTTTCAATAACCAAATCTGATATAAAAAATATTGCCTAGTATGTGTTACCAAGGGTCCTGCTTGGATAAATAAATAAAAAATTATACTCACAAAAATTGGGAATTTAAACTATGGAAGTAAATAGGCTCATCCAATGTATATAGATAAAAATAACAAAGGAAAAATTTAAGGCAGAACTCTAATTTTAAGCCTGAATACAAGGACACATAGTTGATTACTTCTAAATTTATATTTCTAGACTTAACTATTTCCTCCGCTCCAACTGATAACATTCATCTGGATTTTTGCAGTGTATCAACTAAATTATTTCCCAAATTTAATTAATTGTCTTACATGCCAAATAACTCCTCTTTCTCTGTGCCCTATTTCAGGAGCTCCATAGACTACCTTACCCAGGCTCCCTTGCCTCCCGACTTCCTGTTGGACTTAACCAATAGGAATCTCTAAGAGGAAATCAAAATATGAGAAGAGAGAGGCTGGATATTTACTGACCTGCATCCCATTCTACTCAAGAGTTTAATTCTGGTGGTGGCTGCTGCAACTTTAGCTCCTTCTTGCTTAGCAATTGTAACTGCCTCTCTTGTTGATAGTGTCTAGCTGCCTCACAATGTCTTACTGGTTTCCTTCACCCTGGACGCACTTTTGTACGTAGTTTTTATTAAATTATTTCTAAGTAAACCGTTTTTAGTATGCCATCTGTTTCCTGCTAGGTCCTGACTGATACATCATCCATAAATTCCAGATGTACTTCTTAGACAAATGCAAAGGTAGTCATGAGCATTTAATAAATAGAAGCTAGCAGCCAATCTTCAAAAATAAAAACATAGTATTATTGAAAACAGGAAATTTTTCTCACAGGGAGGCATAAGTAATTTAGAAATTATCCTTGAATAAGCAAGTTCTCAGTGGCAAACTGTCATTTATATTCTCTTGATTTTTCCATACAAGCTTCAATAGAATAATGTTACCTAATATCCTTTATGTGATCTGTTTAAGTAAAAGATAAAATAGTAAAACAGTCTCCTGATGTTCACTGTATTCTAATTTCATCTCTAAAGATGTGCATCTTCGAATAGCAATTGTGAACACCAACGCTATCTTCCATGGGGTTTTATTTCTTTTAGACAACTACCTCAATTTTTTATTCTTTATGTTGTTCATTTCTCTTTCTCAGTGAGAAACCTCCGTTGCCATTTCTTTTTGAGAAATAATTTATTTCTAGTCTGCTGTCAGGACCCTTATCAACTGTTGAGTGAAATCCATGCCTCCCATAAATCAACTTGATTTAAAATTCCCCTCTGTTTGCTTTCCGTTCTCTTGGCTTCTTTTCTTATTCTTTTTCTTATCTTCCTTTTTCCACTGTCTTATCTCCTTTTGACTATTCATGGAACACATACTTAGACTGGCCATAAACTTATGTGTTAAGGATAATTGTTCCAAGTGGAATTATCTTAGCTATTCAGTGTGATATCCCCAAAGTTCTAACAAGGCAGCACTTCAAAGTCTTGTTCACTAGCTCTCTCAGTAGAAACATGATAGGTCAACTATGTAAAATCCTCAAGACTTCGGAGTGGCTTATTTCTATTCCTTTGAGAGGTGAAGATAATCAGAGCAGTTTGTGGAGGTACAGGTAGATTTCCACCTGCCAGTAGGAAAATGGTGAAAAACCATAATTGGGTTGGCCTACTGCACTGACAATTAGTCCATAAAAACAGAAGAAACCTGGAGAAAAGCTGCAAACATTTAGAGCTCTCTTTTGTCTTCTCTCTAAGGAGAAGGAATTTTTCCACTATTGGGCAGTATCCATTTTAAATTCACACATCTGAAAATCTAACATCGAATAGATAAGCATTCTACAAAAACTCACAATTCTTCTGTTAATTAAATATTGCAAAAGGATAGAATTGATCATTTTTATTGCCTAGGAATTTAACAGTAATGCAATATATGAGCCAATGAATTTGAATCCTTTAGTTCAAACCTTTATCGACATGGTTACTCCTCTAGATCCACAGAAGAAATACACACCAGAAGATACCATCATACATTCCAGACTATTTGAAACAAAGCCCTTAGGCTGATAGCTACAGGTTTAATCATTAGTTCTGTTAAAAGTAATTTTTACTTCTAAGTTATTTCTCATTCCAAGATTTCAAAAAGCATTAGTATCAATGAGCAAGAGTCATATTTGTTACATTTAATAATGGTCTCATATGGTTTCCTATTTTTTGAAGGATAATTTGTGATTTTCTCACCTAAACAAATACATCTGTCTTATGTCTTCCTCATTTCCACTGCAACTTTGGAAATTATGACTGTAATGATGTGAATCTTGTTAATAGTAATTTGAGGTTCTGGACATCCAGTACAGAAATCAATAGAAACAAAGTCTTCATTTCACGCAAAAGCCCTCCTACCCCGGGCAGAGACTCAAGATGGAGCAGCCAATCTCCTGGGTTGATGCTAAAAATCTTCTACTGTTGCTGGGGAGGCTGACATCCTCTCCCTGCATCTCTGTACCCTAAGGTCTGTTTCTCTGTGATAGCTCCACTGTGATGTGGACTGACATTGGCATGGTTTTCGTTTATGTAATGACTTTTCCAAGTCATTCATATGATTTCTTCAAAAAGTTTGTCCATGTGCCATTTTTCTTTCCTTGTCACCTACTTTATTTTAGCTGAGTGGTCTTGACAGTATAATGAGTTTTGTCATAAGTCCAAAAAATGGCCTCTTAGTTTCTTAAACGATAAATGTACAGTTCTTTTTATTGACTCTTCCAGTGTCCAAGCAAATAATGTAGACATACCTACAAGGGCTGGACCAAAGATCAAAGCACAGTGGCTCTTTCAAGAGTGCTGTTTTTTACTTCTAATCAAGGGGTAATTCTGGATGGAAGTCTTCCTTATCCCATAGCCCTCTGGTGATGACTAACTAAGATAAAAATAAAACACTTAGCCCTTAACATATGGTAAATCTATAACAAATATTATTATCATTCTACATGTATAGTTATACTCATTATAAATAGCTTGTTGTAAAGACAAGAATAGTGAATTTGGCCGGGCGCGGTGGCTCAAGCCTGTAATCCTAGCACTTTGGGAGGCCGAGACGGGCGGATCACGAGGTCAGGAGATCGAGACCATCTTGGCTAACACGGTGAAACCCCGTCTCTACTAAAAAATACAAAAAACTAGCCGGGCCAGGTGGCTGGCGCCTGTAGTCCCAGCTACTCGGGAGGCTGAGGCAGGAGAATGGTGTAAACCCAGGAGGCGGAGCTTGCAGTGAGCTGAGATCCGGCCACTGCACTCCAGCCTGGGGGACAGAGCGAGACTCCGTCTCAAAAAAAAAAAAAAAAAAAAAAAGAATAACGAATTTAAATCAAGATTTTAACTCTGCTACCTATGAAATAATATACAAACCACTTAACCTTTGGCTGGGTGCGGTGGCTCAAGCCTGTAATCCCAGCACTTTGGGAGGCCAAGACGGGTGGATCACGAGGTCGGGAGATCGAGACCATCCTGGCTAACACGGTGAAACCCCGTCTCTACTAAAAAATAGAAAAAACTAGCCGGGCAAGGTGGCGGGCGCCTGTACTCCCAGCTACTCGGGAGGCTGAGGCAGGAGAATGGCATAAACTCGGGAGGCGGAGCTTGCAGTGAGCTGAGATCCGGCCACTGCACTCCCGCCTAGGCGACAGAGCAAGACTCTGTCTCAAAAAAAAAAAAAAAAAAAACCACTTAACTTCATTTTTTTCCACCTTGATTCTAAACAAACTTCACCTACATAAACATTTTAATAGTTTCCCCTGACACCACAATAAAAGTCCAGATTCCTGTGTATGGTGTATAGGACCCTTAACAATATGAGCCCTGATTTTCCATTTGTATACCTCTGTGCCATACTACCATCAACCCATCACGCACTCTAAATTGCAAACTCCATGCTGTTTCATATCTGTGACCCTCATGGCATCCCCCACTTAAAATACCCATTTACTTTCCTTTTCAAAATAAAATCTTAGTCACTGAGAACCAGTTGAAATATTCCATGACACTCTATCAGAATGCCCTAGTCAGTTAGTACCTGTAATATGCTCAAATACAATTCTAGGACATTTATATTTTAGTAACTATGTTGCTCTGGGCATGTTTATTTATCATTTATATCCCTACCAAAGTTAATAGAGATTTTAACTTCAGGGTAGAGATTTTATCTTGCCGTTTTTATAACCTCAGCAACTGGTACTTTTTATAGCATAAAATTGTCCTAAACACTGGTAGGAGAAAAAAGGTGAGTAAATAAAATGCATTGTTCCAGGCCTCAAAACTCTCATTTGCAAAATTAGGAGGTTATAGCTATGATCATTTAGGTATATTCTATGATGTCACTTTCTTAATAGTTTTGTTTTAAAAGAGAAATGTTTCAATTTGATTATAATCCATACTTTATTCAACCTAAATAGATTACTAACACACAATATTAATTTTGTTACATTCACAATGTTATTGCTGCGGAACAGACAATATTGAGAACATTTTAATAAAGGTATTGATTTAAATAATATGACCCAGAGACCTTCCACTTCAAAGTGGGATGAAGTAGTTTGTGGCAAACTAACACTCTCGCAAAGAGTGTTAATTGTACCTGCAAATAAATCCAGGTACAATTTACGAAGTCCTTAATTTCAAGGCACCTTTAAGCAACAGAAGCAGTGAGTAATGGAGGGTCTAAAATTACAGAAAAGAAAAGCTTTAAAGAAATTATCTTAGGAACAGTTACCTTTTCCCTGTGGGCAGGCATTTTCCAGTTCTGAGAATGGGCTAGAATCTGAGATTCAGACTTTGCTAGGAATAGAACTGTGTGTAGAGGGACATAAGACCTAACAAAGCTTTGGTGATCATGTGGAGTCAGAGTGACTTAACTGTAGAATTGACAGATCTTAAGACATGGCAGGTTTCTTGAGACATCTGGTGAATGTTTAAACTATGCAGAACAATAATTTAAAAATTGAGCTGGAACACCTCTGAAAAGCAGAATGGAATTTCCCACAATCCCACAGGACTAAAACAAGACTTCCCAGGAAAACAAGCCCTAGTTACCACACCACATTATCAGTTGGATCCTGTGTAGGGCTATTCTCTGAGAGCATAGAATGAAACAAACATAGATTGAGTCTTACTATAATCACAATCCTGCTTTAATTCAAGCCAGTCCCTGATTGAATTAAGGTGGTCAACCTCCCTTCTTTGTGCCAGAAGCATGGTGAATCCTCCCTGGTAGAAGATACCATCTAGATTCACTACAGTATTTATACTTGTTGTTCAGCATTCAATCAAAAATTACCACCCGGGCAAAGGGCATGAATAGATATTTCTCAAAAGAAGGTATACAAATGGCCAACAAACATGTGAAAAAGTGCTCAACATCACTAATTATCAGGGAATGCAAATCAAAACCACAATGTGATACCACCTTACTCTTGCAAGAATGGCCATAATTAGAAAATTAAAAAAAAAAAAATAGATGTTGGCATGCATGTGGTAAAAGGGAACACTTTTATGCTGCTGGTGGGAATGTAAATTAGTACAACCACTATGGAAAACAGTATGAATATTCCTTAAAGAACTAAAAGTAGATCAACCATTCAATGTAGCACTTCCACTACTGGGTATCTACCCAAAGGAAAAGAAGTCATTCTATAAAAGACACATGCACACACATGTTTATAGTAGCACAACTTGCAATTGCTAAAATATAGAACCAACCTAAGTCTTCATCAATCAATGTGTAGTTAAAGAAAATGTGGTATATATACCCTACAGAATACTACTCAGCCATAAAAAGAAACAAAGTAATGTCTTTTGCAGGAACTTAGATGAAGCTAGAGGCCATTATTCTCAGTGAAGTAAGTCAGAAGTGGAAAACCAAGTATTATATGTTCTCAATTATAGGTGAGAGCTAAGCTATGAGGACATGAAGGCATAATAATGATATAATGGACTTTGGGAACTCAGGGGGAAATGGCTGGCGGGGGGAGAGAGATGAAAGACTATATATTGGGTACAGTGTACACTGCTCGGGTGCTCTGGGTATACGAAAACCTCAGAAATCACCACTAAAAACGTATCCATCTAACCAAAAACTACCTGTACCCCCAAAAACTATTGAAATAAAAAATAAATAAACGTAGACAAAATTACCATCCATGATTTAGAAAATACCAGATATACACCATATATACAAGTGATTCATGTACTGGCACTAGCAGACAAAGACTTTAATTATGAGTGGTAACACCAAGAATATAGAGACAAAGATAGAGAAAATAGAAAAAAAAAAAAAGGACAATGTAAGAGAATTGAAATCTATAAGAAAAAAGAAATAGAAGTTCTAAAGCTGATTTTAAAAACATACTGATTTAACAATCAGTGAATGAGATTAATAGCACATTAGATACAAGAAAGATTAGTGTTACCAAAAATTCATAATTAAAAATATTAACATAAAAGATAGAAGTACAAAAATGAATAACACATAAAGTAGTGTAAGCAATATGTGAAATAAAGAGAAAAAGATCTAGCATACCTATAATTGGAGTCTCAGAATGAGAGGAAAAAGAGAATAAAGCAAACACAATATTTAAGATAAAATGACCAAGAGTTTCCAAAAACAGATGAAAGACACTGACACAGGGATTCAAGAAATTCAGCAAAACATAAATTTAATACATAAATGTAATATGACTAGGGAAAAAATAAAATTACATTTAAGACTTCTGTCTCCTCTCTTTCTTCCCTGTTTCTCTATTTTCTTACAGTTTTCACCAGATTATTTTTATTTTAAAGTTACTCACATATTTTAATCCCACTAGACATTTTTCAATTTCAGTTAAAAGTTTAAAAGGCTTTAAGGGTAAGCAATCAAATGACCCTGAACATCCAATCAAATAGCTATTAACTAAAGCAATTACATTTTATCTCTAGTATTCTTTCAGAACATTTAGGAAGCTAAATTAATCAATATATAATAAGTGCTAACATTTTTAATGCAAAACTTTTGGAGTAATCCAAGTTTATTAAGACAATTTTGCAGCCCAGTTACTTATGACCTACAAGTTGGGATAAGCTGCAGGGAAAAAGAAGGAGAGTGGCTAAGGAACTGCACTCCTCACTTGAAGTTGATAATTACGCTTATAGTCCTGAATATCTCTGTATTAGTTGATTTTCACACAGCTATAAAGAACTACCTGAGACGGGGTAATTTATTTAAAAAAAAAAAAAAAAGAGGTTTAATTGACTCACAGTTCCACATGGGTGGGGAGGCTTCAGGAAACTTATAATCAAGGCAAAAGGCAAAGGGGAAGCAAGACACATCTTACATGATGGCAGGAGGGTCAGGGGCACAGGTGCGACACTTTTAAACCATCAAATCATGAGAGAACCCACTCACTATCATGAGAACAGCATAGGGGAAACTGCCCCCCATGATCCAATCACCTCTCACCAGGTCCCTCCCTCAACACGTGGGGATTACAATTTGAGATGAGATTTGGGTGGGGACACAGAGCCAAACCATGTCAATCTCCTATAGGGATAATAGAGCAGAGGAAAATCTCAGTGAGGAAGAAAGTGAGATTTCTTCATAACATACTCTATTGATGAGAGGGTATATTGCGTCAACTTCTTAATTTATACAGGTAACTGAGTGACAACACAAAGAAGCTAATGCTATTGAAAGAAAGTTTTTAATAATCACAATTTCCCCTGGTAATGGGAGGCATAGCTTGCCAAACAAGCTACCCAAAGCCTGTCATATGCATGGGTTGGAAAGCAGACAAACAGAAGAACTGGGACTATACTTGTATGACAATCATGATGTAAAGTAACTAGGTGGGAATGTTCCCTACTGGGTACTAAGAGGAAACAGGCAGGTCAGGGTTAGTGGTTTGGAGGACTGTAATACAACTTCTGTCATGTCCACGAAAGCTAACTTGCAGTAAAGATGTAAATGACATTGGTTGTTAGTTTGGCCCTGTGATCCAGCAGGCTTATGGAGAGGTTCGGAATAATCGATGTCAAATAGTCAACACATAATCTGAAAATAGGATTAATACGGGAGGAAATGGCTCACATTCCAATGTTCATGATGCATGTTTTCATACTTCTTCCTGATTTTGTCAGCTTCCTTGTGCATGCTATAAACAGAGAATAATGAGTTTGCCCTTAAAAGAAGAACGGTTTCACAATATGTAACTGGTGCTTTACTGATAAGGTCAGTCCTTTTTTTGTGTATGTATAGAACACTGTAGTTCTGGTATTAGTGACCTTCATTCATTAATTCACTTATAAAGTATTTATTAAAACCTACTATGTGTCAGACATTGTGCTAGTTGCCAGCAATATAACAGACACAAAACATCACCCCTGTTCTCAAAAAGTCTCTTACCTAGCAAGAATAGAGATAAGGATACAAGTGAGTGGCGTAGAGTTTGGTTAAGTGGTCAAACTTAGAAGAAGAAAAATTAACTTGTAGAGGTCTTTGTAAAAGTACTTTATGAGGATTGGTGGGGTTGGATCCAGATTATTATGGGCTTAATATTTGATGGTCATATAAAAGTTAAAAACTTAAAATTCAGATAGTTTTAGCTACACTCTCTCTCATTCATACAGTGTATTTGTTTCCACAATATTGTTGATCAGTTGTAATCTCTCCTAATAGTGGTCTTGCTCATGCTAGTTTGAAGTCTTTCAAAAAGCTTTCACAAAATGAGTCAACTATAACACAATATGAATCATAAAATATGTAAAGTGAAAGTACTACAGAAACACAAAAGATAAGAACTATTTTATGACTATGTCGTTTGCTTAGAAATGTTGAGAAATCATCCCATATTTTTTATGAGTTTTTTGCAAGTCTCTGCACTAGGAGGTGAATAGATAGATTTTATTTCATCCTTCATTCATTGTAACCAACTCACCTGGGTTGATATGTTTTGCAGTGCCTAGACCAGCTTGCTCTGCCTAATGTGCATGATTTTAGGTGGCCCTCACTGGTTATCACAGGACTTTCACTTTCAGCTCCAACATGTAAACAGTTTCAAAGTTGTCACTCCCATTATTACAACAAGAAAAAGGCTGAACAAACTTGAAATCAACAAATTTTCCAGGTGCATCAGAGAATTGAGGTAACAGGGCAAACCCCAGACTCTGGAGAGATTGGAGAATACAGAGATTCATAGCCAAATAGAGAGAATCACAGTCAAGATCGATTTAACAGGAACAGAACTGTTAGGCCACAAACTGGTGTGAATACTTAAATAGTAATTTTGATGAATTGCTGGAGGCTAGTGTGAGAGTGACAATTCCTAGGGTTTCAGGCCTAGAGCGACTCCCACATTTTCACAGGTTTTACCTAATGGAGTTTCACTCTGTAAAGATTTTTTTGAAATCCTCCTATTTATGGCAAAGGAAAGAATAAAGTAACCATTTTGAATAAAATCCCAGGGCATTTTCCATAAGAAAGTCCTACTCTCAGAAGGAAATCTTTACCAGGTCCATATCTGAGCTGGGAGAAGGCCAGTTACCCAACTCCAGCTCCATTTAACCTTCCTACCTCATCTAAGCTAAGAAATATTCCTGAAAGGCAAGAGCCCAGGAATGGAGACACACAAGAAGATTGAGTCACAACGATAGTATAATAGAACACTTCCACACACACACAGACACACACACACCCCTTACCATGACATCAACAGGACTGCTGTATAATAACAATGAATATAACTAAAGGAACTGCAGATCCTAAATAAAGCTCATATCCTAAATAAAAAGGAGTCTCTATGGAAACACAAAGACTACAGGGGATACAAAAACCAGGACTCTAGAGGAGTCTGAAGCTCTGGCTCCTACAGCCACAGCAAATATTGAAAACAGCCTACCTTCTAGCCAGATTAACATAACTTCTTATGCCAAAGACCTATATACCTCAATTCATGTCTGGCTTTCATTAAAAAAAAAAAAAAATACAAGGTATGATAAAAGGCAAAAAAAAGCACATCTGAAGAAACAAAGCAAGCATCAGAACCAAACTCAGATATGACACAGAATTATCAGATAGGGATGTCAAAATTACTTTGATTCTTATGTTAAGATCTCTAATGGAAAACATAAAAATAGATATGCAAGAACAGATGAATATTATAAGCAGAGAGATGGAAACTCCACGAAAAAAAAATGGAAAGAAAATTCTAGAGATCAAAAACCCTGTAACAGAAATGGAGAATGTCTTTGATATGCTCATTAAAAGACTGGACATGGCCAAGCAATGAATTAGAGAGCTTAACCTATATCCAATTTAGAGAAAAAAAAAAAAGTGCAGCCTGCTGCCAGCACTCATTTAATTTTAGATAAACACGATCTTTGAGGTTGAAGCAAATCTCAGTGATTTTCAATGTGAAAATAATGTATAAAAATTGTTTTTGGAATTATTTCTAAACAGAACTTGTCTCTAATCCTAACATAACAGAAACGTATATGATGATTACAGACAATTCTTGGGGCAAATGGAAACTGGGTTAAATATATGTCAATATAAACTTGCCATACTGGATATTATAATTGCATATCCTCAATCAGCAACACCAGTTCATGGGCCCAGACAAAGAACTTAAAAGAAATGAACTGGACACAGATTTAGTGGTGAGAGAAAAGAAGAAAAAGCAAAATTGGCAATTAAGAGTATAACAAGGTTAAAATTTTGGGAAATAATACAAGATTAAATCAAGTGGGGGGGAATGGTATTTATATGAATAATTTATAATAAAAGTTAAATGCACTAAGTAATTATACAAAATACTATACTTCACTTCTTTGGAGAAATGAGCCTAAGCTAATCCTTCTTAGATGATAACATCCAGGCATTACACTTTAGGCCATTGAAAAATATTCTGGATATATTATCTGTTGATGGCTATGAAACATTTTTTAATTTATTTTAATTCTGTGACATGTTGTTTCTGGCAGAGGAAGGAATAAAGTAACCATTTCGAAAAAAATCCCAGAGCATTTTCAATAACGAAGTCCTACTCTCAGAAGGAAATCTTTACCAGATCCATACTTTCTCTCTCTCTCTTTCTCTCTCTCTCTTTCTCCCTCTCATTTCCCTTTTTTCCTTTTTGCCCTCCCTCTCCCATCTATTCCCTACCACCAAAGAAATCAGGGGTTTACCTTCCTAAGACCATACCTCCTTTTCTCCTCTTGTACTTTACATTTATTGGGCTTTCAAATACTCAAAAGTCCTTAATTTCTAGTTCTTCACAGTTAACAATAAAATCTTAATTATACATATAAAGACACTGAGAAACAAAGAGATAAAATAGCCTCTTTAAGATTATACAACCGTAAATAGAAAAGCTAGGACTCAAAGCTGGTAGTCTTCATATAAAATTCATGTAATTTTTATCTTACTATGTTGCATTTCATATCTGCAGGGTTACTCCTGCCACTTTATCATCCTCAGTCTCATATAGTAAATGTAGATTTCAGTATGCATGACTAGCAGAAATGAATTTTTGGTTTTATGTTATGAAACTCCAATCAACCTGTGTAGCTTAGCTACCAAAGTCAAGTGTTTCTTGCTATTTTGAAAAAGGTTATTTAAATACTAAGTTTAACCCAAAATCCTTCTTGTACAGTAAGAGCCTAGATGACTCCTCCTCTATATAAAGGACTGGGCATGTTTAACATTGCTAGGACAATGCTATTTAGAGTTTAGGAGAAGCTAGCAGGACACTTTGACCTGGTACCATCCACATTCCAAACACACCCAACTATTTCACATAGACAGAAATATAGTTTTAACCCCTGAAGTAGTGGCCACATCTTTTCTCTCCTGAGGCTGAATTACGGATCCCTCACATCTTATTTGAAACACATTTTTACCACCCTTTGTTCTGCTCAACTCCTTACTTTCTATATTAAATTATTTATTTCAGTTAACTATATCACAATTTATAGGCTATAAGTTTCAGTTCATCTTGCCCCAGGGTCCCGGAGAGTTTCTCTTATTTATTATTATTTTATAAAACACTCACTATATTCTATACCCTGCACTCAGTGCTGTGTAGAAAATACAAACAAAGCTCAACTCTTGCCCAGAGAGGTCGAAATCTGCTAGAGAAAATGGGCATATGCATAGATAATGCTAGTACTGGAATATAAATTTCCTAAGAGAAACAGAAGAAGAACTCAGAGTTTTTCCCCAAATGTTCTTATTTCCTTCACTTTAATATTTACTACCCTTAAGGTACCAAGTTTAATTTTACATGCAAACTTATTTGGCTATTTCAGCATCCGAAATTATTTAGTATAAAATGACCATAAATAAAAACCAAGTAACATTTTCAGTATTTCACTTCTTAACCAGAATAATCTTCATCCACATAAGGACATTACAGAGAGAAAGAAAACGTTTGCCATATAGACATCACATTTAAGCTTCAGAAACAGTTTCAATTAAAGAAATACTATTATCTCCTAAGCCCAGCCATTTAAACTCTACCAGAGAATCCTGGCATTGTTTTGCTTAATGAACACAGTTCCTAAAATATGTGCAAATTAATTGAGTGTATTTAGTTTATACATATGTTGCTGCAATAGAACTTCAGAGTAATAAGTATAATTAACAAGAGAATAGCAGCAAGGCATAGAGAACCCTATAATTTCCACCCATTTGCTATTATTACCCATAAGAAATACCTCAAAATTCATTATCTCAAATTTTCATGAAACTAAGTGATTATAATTAAGAGCTCAGCAGCTCCTCCACTTGTTTGTTAAACAGGGTCTCATGAACCTCACTGAAAGAGGCATAATTTAAGAATGTTTGGCCGGGCGCGGTGGCTCAAGCCTGTAATCCCAGCACTTTGGGAGGCAGAGACGGGCGGATCACGAGGTCAGGAGATCGAGACCATCCTGGCTAACAGGGTGAAACCCCGTCTCTACTAAAAAAATACAAAAAACTAGCCGGGCGAGCTGGCGGGCGCCTGTAGTCCCAGCTACTCCGAGGCTGAGGCAGGAGAATGGCGTAAACCCGGGAGGCGGAGCTTGCAGTGAGCTGAGAACCGGCCACTGCACTCCAGCCCAGGCGACAGAGCGAGACTCTGTTTCAAAAAAGAATGTTTTATTGGAAAAAATATCAGGCTAAGCAGATTTTTACACCCAAAGTGTTCAGAAAACATACATACCATGTGCAAAAGATAAATAAATTAAAACCTAAAAAGATAATGATGTTTCACTAATTTTAACTTCATTAACTATTAACTGCTACTAATATCTAAGATGTTCCTCCCTTTGAAAAATATGAGTATTTTCAAAAGAGGTCTGGACTCAGCAAAATTTGTGCATTGCATATTATTTGAGTTAACACACAATGCTTACAAAACTGGAAATTTCACAAAATAAAAATTCAAGGCTGAAATTCATCTATAAGACAATGGCCTTATTGGAGATTCATGACTAGTACTTTGAAATGTATATGGTCTTTCGTCATAACTCATCTCAGGTTTTAAGTGTCTTGTGTTTCTGAGAGTTGCTCCTGGACTATTCCAATATTCAGTAGATGCCATTACCTCTACATTGTGATTGCTGTTAAGCTAAACGCAAAACAGTCGAAGAAGGGACAGACCGGCAAGCACAATATTCAGTCAAGTGCATGACCAGAAATCATGGATGGGAAGCAAAGAGGTAAAAATAACCTCTTTAAGGACATATATGTATATATATACACAAACAAACATACATGCACCTGGTAAAATGAAAAACCAAGGCTCAAAGCTATTAACCTGAATCCAAAATTCATATGACAATCTCCTCAAAGATGGCTCCCAAAGATCTTTGCCATTTAGGATTTGTAATTTTGTTTAATCCCTGCTCATATTGTGGCAAAGTTGGTCTTTGTGATCAATAGAATGTGGCAGAAATGATGCTATATCATTTCTGATAATAAGTGTTACAAAAAAAAAAAAAAAAAAAACCACTGTCCCATCTTGGTTGCTCTCTCTCTCTCTCTCGGATTATTTACACTGAGAGAAGCCAACTATCCTGTCATGAGCAGCCCAGTAGAGAAGCCCATGTTGTAAGGAACCAAGGTCTTTAGCCAACAGCCTAAATGATCTTAAAAACAAAGCAGATCCTCCTGGTCCAGTCAAGCCTTCAGATGACTTCAGCCTGATCAGCTGCTTGATTGGAATCTCATCAGAAACCCTGAGCCAAAACTATGCAGTAGCGACTCCTGGATTTCTGACCTGCAAAAACTATGAGATAATAAATATCTATCATTTTAAACTTCTTTTTTTTTTTTTTTTTTTTTGAGACGGAGTCTTGCTCTGCCGCCCAGGCTGGAGTGCTGTGGCCGGATCTCAGCTTACTGCAAGCTCCGCCTCCCGGGTTCACGCCATTCTCCTGTCTCAGCCTCCCGAGTAGCTGGGACTACAGGCTCATTGCCTGGCTAGTTTTTTGTATTTTTTAGCAGAGACGGGGTTTCACCGTATTAGCCAGGATGGTCTCGATCTCCTGACCTCGTGATCCACCCGTCTCGGCCTCCCAAAGTGCTGGGATTACAGGCTTGAGCCACCGCGCCCGGCCTCATTTTAAACTTCTAAGTTAAAGGAAAATTTGTTATGCAGCAATAGATAACAAATAAGGTAACCATGGGCCAAATTTTAATAGAAATCTCTAATAAATGTGCTGGGTGATATTCATATTATGAACTAATATTAGAAAAACAAGAGTTTTAAAGACAGAGCTAGGATGGGTCTCCAGGGTACTGAGCCACATGGGAAAACATGGACAAGAACCAGTATTTACAGCCTTAAATTCAAGCTGGGGAAGTGAATTTGTTAAGTGGATTCCGATTATAAGAAAATAGATCTAAGTTTTATGTTCATAGGAGATGAGGAATCAGGCATGGAGAGGTGTAGACTAATCCTTTTGGAATAGCAGGATTTTGCTGGGCCTAGAAATCTAAGCCTGTCTCATGCCAGGTCTCCCCCAGTTCATCCTGTTAGAGTCACGATGGCTTTCTATTGGTTTTTAGGAAAGGTCAAGCCCATTCCTGTCTCAGGACCTTTGAAAGACTCTTCAACCAGCTCTTAGCATAACAATCTCCTTTCCCAACCACACTCTGAAAGTACATCCACAAGCTGGTATTCCTCTCCCAGAATTTATCTCGATCATTTGTATATTTATTTACTTGCTTCTTAACTGTTATTAAAACTTAATGAGGGCAGATGTATTTTCCCTTCTGTTCACTTCTGTATTCACTGAGCCTTGTATATTTCCTGGTATGTTGAAACTACTCAGAAAACAACTGTGGAATCTTATTAAAGTTCAGAACAGGTGATTCCTCACAACCAGAAGTATAATAATTGCTAATCTCAAAAATGGGGAGTATTTGCCCTTGGCCTGCTCTGTAATACTTTATGGGAGCAAATAACATCAGCAGATAATGTGTTTCCCAAATTCTCCTGTGCTGAAGATTTCAAGAGAGTACTGTTTTCTCTAAGGTAAGGTAGTGGTTCTCAAATGGTAGTGTGTATCAGAACTATCTGAGGGGCTTGTTAAAACACAGATGACTAAGCACCATCCCAGAGTTTCTGATTCAGTTGGTCTGGCATGGAGTTCCATGAATTTCTATTGCTAACAATTTCCCCAGTGATACTAATGCTGCTGATGCAGTGATCACACTTGGAGAACCACTAATCCAAGGAACCTTCACCATACCCAGTAATATTTACATATGTTCTTTATTACTCCCATACTTGTTAAAATGGAGATAAGCAAATAGTAACATCATTTAAGCAGCCAAAACTTACGCTTTCTCCTTGTTAAACCTGGAAAAACTAATGGATCTCTGAAAAAGGAAGACGTGGAAAAAATGTACTTTAAGCCAGGAAAAAAATATTCACAGGCTATGTCATCTCTCAGTAAAATAAATAAAACTCATATTCCAAGCAAGTAGCTTACATAGAATTGATGTCATGCCTCTTGGAAATGCCAACAAAAGACATCTGTGAGTTCTTCCATGACCAAATTGTGTGTGGGATTCGGAATTTGGGTAGACATGTGTTACAGAAAATTCCACACATTTCTTTAAAACCTATATTTCTATGTCTTAAAATTCTGGAGTTCTGTTCTAATTGTTATGAAGATTTTACTATTATTAAAATTTAGACATCATTCATCTTTAAGACCTTGGTCCTTAACACAATTTTTTATTTATTTATTTAGTGGGTTATTTTATATTTTAATTGATAAAATTGTATATTTTATAGGGTATAAAATTAAAACAAAATTATAAATTTACTGTTATACTAAGACAGGAACATTGGGCACAGTAGAAGTGTGAATAGGACCTATATTATATCAGTAATAAGTATAGTCTTAGACATGAACCACTAAGGATAACAAGGATAGTAATAATGATAATCTTATACATGAACCATTCTGTAAATGCCCATTGTTATTATTTCTGGGGTCTCTAAGGAGGACCAATACATAGCATACCTTTTCCCTTACAAATTCTGAGAAAAAGAAAAAAGGGAATCTGGTGGAGGCCAAAATCACTGTAATAAATAATAAAAACAAAATTAGAGTGGAGAGCTTAATGTGAGCAAAAAAAGCCCTCCACACAAAAAGAACCTGCTCAGGTTAAGATTTACTGGATAGAAGATTATCAGATACTCACTCCTGGTTTAACCTTATAACTTGCTGAAGATAAACCACCCTTTTACACTGGAGTAGAGTAAGTAAAAAGATGGGAAGAAAACCAATGTTGCACCAGTTCAGTCCCCTCAGCAGGAAACATGAGAAGAGAGAGGTACCCCCACTACTGATACTTCTACTAGTTCTGTACTTTTCAGAGTAATTCATTTCTTTATTTGAAGAGACATTTCTGTGTTTAAAGTTTAAGAAAATCTGGCCTCAATAGTTCATACCATGATATTTGTTTCCCAAAAACTCCTTAGCATGTGTTCAAGGTTCCTCATGATCTCATCCCCATTTACATCTCTAATACCATGGCTTGTCCTTGCTTTGTTCCTTCCTCAGGACCCAATGTCTCCTCCCATTCCAGTTCTCCTCACCAAGGAACTACAGAAAAGGTTGATTGACCTTCCCCAGGCTGAAGCATCTGTATAAGCCTCACGCTGCACAGTCCTACACTTCTTTAAAATAATAGATTTATACAAGTCCTCATGCCAGCTCCAATCTTGTGAAACTAAACCTCTATAGCAAGATCTAGAAACCAGAAGTAGAACATGTCTATCAACTGTGGTTCTGCCACATTGTCCCACCACTCAAAGAGCTCACAATTTATTTCAAATATAAATCGTGAAAAGTTGACTAACAGTACTAGACGATAACACCAATGCTTCTCTACTATTATTATTATACTGTGTAATGAAACATACTAATCTTATCAACATAAAGTCTGTACCATGACATTAGCCCATTCTCCTATTTTCCAGTTTCTCATATCTTGTATATTGCAAATTATTTTATGGGTTCTGCTTCATAATATTGTTATAACTGTTTTCTGTAATTTCAACCTATTTTAGAACAAGATGAAAATTCATATTTTCTTCAAGCTCACATGGAATATTGGCCAAGATATATTATCTTCTAGACCATAAAACAAACTTTAACAAAGATAAACAATTGAAATCAAAAGCAAAAAGGTATATTCTGTGACCATAATGAAACTGAACAAGAAAACAATACAGAAAGATATCAGAAACATTTTAAAATACTTGGAAATGTTAATAGAAAGCAACTTCTAAATAACTATGAGTCAAAGATAAAATGTCTGGGAAAATTAGAAGGTATTTTAACTGTAAAATAAAATAAAAATACAAATAACATATCAAAATGTGTGAGAAGGAGATAGAGAAGTACTTAGAGAACAATTTATAATGTTAAAGATTCTAAACATTTAATAATTATAACATTAAATGTCCTAAACAGATAATGTTATAAATGTATCAAGCAATCTAAAATTCCACATTAATAAACTAGAAAAAGAAGAACAAATTAAACCCAAGCAGTCAGAGCAATGATACTACCAGCAGTAGAAATAGTAATCATAATAAATATTAGAGGGAAAAACCAATGAAATAAAAAACAGAAAACAGAGATCTGGTTCTTTGAAAAGGCTAATAAAATTAAAAAGCTTCCAGCCAGAGTAACCAAAATAAATAAATAAATAAAAAGATACAAACTACCAATATCAGGAACAAAAAAGAGACTATTACTACATACCACATGGACATTAAAAGAACAATAAGGAATAAAAACTGTGAACAACATAATGCGGTTAAGTTTAGCAACTTAAAAGGAATGTACCCATTCCTTAAAAATTGCAAACTACCAAAATACATTTATGAAGAAATAGGTAACCTGAATTTTTCTATATCTATGAAATGAAATAAAATTGAATTAGTAATAAGGAAGCTTCCACAGGAAAATTTCAGGCCCAGACAGTTTTTAAAGATGAGTCATTCCAGACACATAAGAAGGAAATAACACTAACACTACATAATATATTCCAGAAAACAAAAGGAAAGGGACCACTAGCCAACTCATCGGTCCAAGATTGCCCTGATACCAATGTAAGAAAAAAGACATCATTAGGAAATAAAACGACAGACCAATATTGCTCATGAACATATATGCAAAAAACTTCAAGAGATATAGAGTTGAATTCTGCAATAGAGAGAGGTTAAAATACTGTTGCAGGAATCAGGAGAGCAGACAGACCAGATGGGTGGAAAAGGAGAACTTTGTTTAGATGGCCACTGGCTCAGTAGATTAATATCCGGAGGCTGAAGACAGGGCTTGACTTTTATTCATGCAACCCAAGGAGGGTGGCTTGCCAGTGGCGTGAAACTTGTGGCACGGGGAGAGTGAGCTTACATAAGCAGAACAAAGGCAGTTAATCAAACTGTGAAAGGTTCCTAACTCAGGCTTACATATGACTCTTGCTATGCAGACCAGGTGGCCGCTATCTAGGTTTGCTCAAGACTCCTGCACAGCTTATCTTGTGTCCTTCGCTATGGTGCCCAGATGGCTGCAATCTAAGCTTGCTCAAGCATGTCTCATGACCTCTGCTGTGCTACTCAGATGAAAAACAGACTTCCAGACACTAGTTACAGAAAACAGGAAACCATAAACTCATAAAAACTTGCAGAGCAGGGTACAATCTCACAGAGAGGATTGGGATTTGAGGGGAAAACTGTTCATACCAAAGGAAAGAGGGAAAATTTGTTTTTCCTCTCACATCTCCTGCTTCAATATCACAACCAAATAGAATATATCCTAGGAATACAAACCTAGTTAAACATTTGTAAATCAAATATGTAACTAACAAACTAACAAAGAAAAAATAGTCATCAAAAAACAAAAAATCATTTTACAAAAGTCAACATCATCATCTGGTTTCTCTTCAGATCGTATAAATCTTTTGCCTTTTACAGAAGTCAAAATCTATTCATAAGAAAAAGTCTTAGCAGCTAGGGATAGAAGGCAACTTCCTTAACCTGATAAAGGAAATCTAAAATTGACTGCAGGTATTATATTTAATGTGATAAGACTAAATATTTTCTTTCTAAATCTGGAAATAAAGCAAGGATGTCTACCTTCAACCCTTCTAGTCATCATCACACTGAAAGTCCTCATCAGCACATTAAGGTAAGAAAAAGAAATAAAAGTCATGTATATTAAAGAGGAAACAATAAGTGTCTTTTTTTACATAAGAAATGATTGTCCAGGTCAAAAATTCAAAAGAAATTTTTTAAACTTCAAAAATGAATGAGTATGTTTATCAATATCATAGGCTATAATATCAGTATCCTAAAGTATCTAAGCTAAAAATCGTAAACACAGAAAAAAGAATCAAAGATCTAAGTAAATGAAAATATATATAATTATCATTGATTAGAAATATCAATATTGTTAAGATGTCAAATATTCCTGAACTGATCTATAGATTCAATACAATCTCAACCAATATCCTAGTAGAATTCTCTGTAGATATATACAAAGTGATTATAAAATATATGGACAAGTAAAGAAACTAAAATGCAAAAATAAATTCTGAAAAAGAAGAGTACCATAGGAAGACTACAACTACCTAATTTCAATACATAGTAAAAAATTTCAGAAATCAAGACAAAGTGGCATTTGTGAAAAGAGAGACAGATAGATCAATGGAATTGAAGAGGTCCAGAAACAGACTACATTAATATTGCCAATATTCCTTTTAAAAAGTTACAAAAGTAATTCAGTAAAGAAGAGCCTATCATTAAACAAATGGTGCTGAAACAATTTGACATTCATAAGAAAGAAAAGAAAAAGAAAAAATCTTAACCTATACCTCATATCTTATATACAAAAATCAGCTCAAAATGGAACACAGGCATAAATTCACAAGTTTCATAGAAATATAAAACTTTTAGGAAAAGAACGTAGAGAAAATCTTTGTGGCCAAGATATTTTTAATACAACATCAAAATACAATCCATGAAAGAAAAAAAATATATGCATTGACTATTATAAAAAATTAAAGCATCTTACGCTGTGAACAACTCTGTTAAGAGCAGAGAAAAACAAGTTATAGGTTAGTAGGAAAATACATTTAAGTCCAACACCTGACAAAGCACTTGGATCCAGAATATGTAAGGACCTCTCAAAACTCAATAATAGGAAAACAATACATATTTTTTAAATGGGCAAAATATTGAAAAGCTACTTCAGAAAGAAAGATATGTGAATGTCAAAAAATATATATACAAAGATGATCAATATCCTTAGTCATGAGAAAAACAAAAATGAAAATCACAAGATATCACTATACATACATTAAAATGCCTAAAATTAACAGCTAAAACATTTTGATACCAAATTATTGTGCAGATGAAGTGTGGTGAACTCTCAGACATTGCTGGTATGAATGTAAAATGAAACATCCACTTTGTAAAGCAGTTTGAACATTTCTTATGAAGTTAGACAAGAAAGTTCAGAATTTAGTGTCTAATGGAATGGTAAAAGGAAAACTAAGAAAGTAAAGACTCAAGGACATTTCAGTCACAAGTTACTATTAAGATATAGCAATAATACAGGAGTTTTGTAAAAATTACTTTTAGGCAGCTAGAAAGGGTAAAAGAGTTCTGGGTGGAATTTTCTTTTAATAAAAAGCAGCCCCAAGTCATTTCTTCTCTAATAGAAAACAGCCTGAAGAGTCAGGCATAAATATGCAAACTAGAAGCTTTTATATGTAAATGTTGGCAACTGTACCAGGAAGCTAGATACATTAAAAATGGTGTTTTCCTTGTCACCCCATGTACTAGTATCATAGTGACCACCAAGTAAAACCACATGTTCAGGCATCATGGTGACTGCCAGGTAGACGTCGCATTTACATAATAATAATAAAGACTAGTCTGGGAGGGCCAGTCTTTACACGGGCTATGTAAATGGTACACGTGGTCAAACCAATCCCCTGGGCCCTATGTAAATTAATCACTATCTCCTCCAGCCTCTGTACAAACTCAATTGCCTTCCACCCAAACCAGAGACCTTCTCTTGGGTGACTGACTTCTCAGCATGAGGAAGCCTTTTCACTCTCTATTTTTTTTTTTTTTTTTTTGTCTATTAAACTTTCTGCTCCTAATTCCATTCCTCATGTGTGTCCATGTCCTGAATTATTTCTCAACAGATACAACGAACCAGGGTATATACCCCAGACAACAAGCCACTTCAACAAGACGTAACAGGAGAAACAGGAACTCAAGTCCTGTAGGCTTCCTCTTCCTTTAGGTGTCCTTGGCCACACTATGCCTATGTTTTTATGTCTACAAAGTAGAACTAATACTACAAGCCCCAAGAATGTAATAAGATTCAAATAAGTTAATCAATTTTAAACACTTTCAGAAGATTTTATAATCAAATATCGACTTATAATGCATATATGATTATACTGAAAAAGTTGAAACTCTCTCCAAGGAGAGTCAGTCTGTGCCGCTGAAATAAGAAAGGGATTTATTTTAAAATGTACAGTACACAAAATGAATACAGATTTTGTTTTCTTCAGAAGTATTACTTCATATCCATATCCAACATTGTGTGTTATCAACAACATCACTGGAGTAGTATTGTAGCAGGATGAGCGGCAGACAAAACTCCTCAGACACCGAGTTACAGAAGGAAGGGGTTTATTCGGCCAGGGGCATTGGCAAGACTTTAGTCTCAAGAGCCGAGCTCCAGGAGTGAGCAATTCCTGTCCCTTTTAAGGGCTCACAACTCTAAGGGGGTGCGTGTGAGAGGGTCGTGATTGATTGAGCAAGCAGGGGATATGGGACTGGGGGCTGTGTGCACGGGTAATTAGATCGTGCATCAGTAATTAGATTGGAACAAAACAAGATAGGGATTTTCACAGTGCATTTCTATACAATGTCTGTAATCTATAGATAACAGAACCAATTAGGTCAGGGGTCGATCTTTAACTACCAGGCCCAGGGTGTGGCGTCGGGCTGTCTGCCTGGGGATTTCATGTCTGTCTTTTAGATTTTAGTTCTTTTTTCTTTGGAGGCAGAAATTGGGCATAAGACAATATGAGGGGTGGTCTCCTCCCTTACTCCCCGCCTTTTGAGAATCTCAGTCATTTTATTAGTGGCAGTTCTCACTTTCATTTTCACTACCCATGTCTTCTTGCAAGACAGATCAATAGTGATTTATATAGTACATTTGTGCTGAGGCATTTTGGTGAACTAAGGTAGTGATGAAGCTTTTTATCATTCGAAGAAGTACAAGTATCAAACAAGGGAGCAGTAAGTAGGTTCCTATTACTATTATAATGCTTATTATAAGGGTTTTAAATCCTCCTAGTGCTAGGAGTCATTTTCTAAACATGGACCCAGGATCAAATCTATGCCATACTTGCATGGCACATGTGCCAGTTTTGTCATATCTCTAACCATGTTTTCAACTACTTGCCCTTGATTATCTATGTGTAGGCAGCAATTAGTAAGGTTAAATTTCCTGCAGATCCCTCCTTCAGCTGCTGGCAGGTAGTTAAGAGTTAATCTATTTTGATAGATAGCATTTCTCATCTGAGTTTCTTGCCAGGCCAGAATAGTCAAGGCTCTGCCGGTTTTATTAGTGATTATTTCTAAGACAGCTTGTAACTGTATGGTTCGGTTGATCATGTAAATGGGGGTCCGGTATCCCCATGAGCCATCTTGTGCCCAAGTAGCAGGCCTATAATATTGTATGATTCTCTCAGGGGGCTATTTATCATTTTTTAATTTCTTATAGCTATGCTTCTTTTTTTGCGGGAAGCATAGACAGGGAAGCCCAGGAGTTTGCCTGTTTTTATGGGCAGTAGGAAGAAAGGTAGTTTAATAGTGCCAATAACACAACTACCTGCCCACTGGTCAGGTAATTTGGCGTAAGCTCTATGCCCACACATCCAGTATAATCCAGTGGGGACTGTCCAGTCCCGGTGGGACTCCGGATGGGTTCACACAGTTTGCAACTTTGGGAATTTGCTAAATGGATTTCTCTCTGTGTGATTTAAATTCCACCAAGTGACTATTTCTGTGGTACCATTACACAGTTTCTGTCTCAGACAACTAAGTCATCCTACGGGCTGAGTGAATTCTTTTCCTTTTCTAGCTATGCAATATTGTCCAATAATTGAGGCTTTTAGGACCCAGAAATTATCGGGGTGATTCTTTTGAACTGGGAATTCATCAGGAACTGGGTCTGTAGGTACTAATTCTTGGGCTTCCGATGGCCATTGATCTCTTATTACAGTTCCTCCACATACATAACATGAAGTGACATTGAGAGACTGTGCTACATGCTCAGCTAATTGCAAAAACAAATTTCTTGTTTTTCCTAGAATTTCTGGTACTGGCATATTTAGTTTATCATAGATAGTTTGAAATACTGGCTCAGGACAGCATTTATAAACTTTTTTTCAAACCACGATATTTACTTGAAGATCCAGTCTAGCTCCATCAATTTTTAGGGTTACACATTCCCCTTTTGTTTCCAGTGAGGATCAAGGGGATTGGTTATTACTAGCTCTAAGGGGTTACATTGTCCCTTGGTACATGAAGGGCTATTTTTTCCTTTCTGAAGGTGGATTGGATCCTTTTCATCACTTTTTTTCTTTTATCCAAGTGGCCTAAATGACACCAGACCAGTATTTACATTTATGTTTACACAGTCCTAATTTATGACAGATGTACTTATTTTCTGCCATATAGCCTCTTTTCTAATTAAGAGAACCACATCTTATTCCTAACTTGTTACTATTAGTGACAGCACAGGCATAAAATTTTAAGGTTACTTGTTTGAGCACCCTTTTTTGTTTGTTTGTTTTGGGTAACACTTTACTCATATCATTTATGGGCTCCCACCAGTCCTTATTTTAAGAACCGTGGTCATGGGAGGCTCAGATGGCTCATAACACACATCAGGTTGGTCATTTCCTGGGCTACATACCTTGTATAGAATAACATTATACAAACAAGTTATTTTTAGAGCTCCAGCACTCTTATAATAACCATAAAATAATAGGACCGTAGCAACCTTTCGTCCTACCTCACTGACTTGATGTATATGTTGTGCCCGAAGTCGCGAGACCCCAGTAAGTGACCACCAGAGTCCAGAGTCAAAGCCAAATAGCCGGGGTCACTTTATTACGAGTTCGAACCCGGACCTCTCCGCTTTATACAACGGCAGGTAAAGAGAGAGGCCCCGGCTGCTGTTTTAGGGTTTCTTTTATAGTGAGGTACAAACAAGTTACAGAGAAACAGTAGTTATAAGCTTATTATTGGTTGACATTTAAAGTTGAACATTCGGCAGTTTCTGATTGGTTCCCGCCTTTTTCGCAACCTCAAACGGCTGGAGGTTTTCCAGATAAGTTGTTTGTGTAAGCCCGGGCGGGGGGGGGGGGGGGGGGGGTCACATGCATGTATGTTGCAACCTCAAACGGCTAGGAGTTTTCTAGATAAGTTGTTTGTGTAAGCCCGGGGAGTGGTCACATTTATGTATGTTTAGAAGTTTTCTCTTAGGGGATTTCTATCTCATATACACTGGGAAAGGCCCTCAGTCTGAGGAAGGTCAATTGAAGTCCTTACAGTACAAGTCCATATTTTAAGGAAAATGAGTCCCGCGATGAGTTTCCTCATGCTTCGGCCGTGCGTAGATCAGTCAGCTTCCGGGTGTGACTGGCGCAGGGCTTGTCATCTTCTTCAGAGTCACTTTGCAGGGGTTGGCGAAGCTGCTCCCATCCATGTACCGCTTACAGTCTACTGATGTTTAAGGATGGTCTCGGAGGTTGGGCCTGCTAGAATAAATTGAGTCCAACACCTCTACACAGTTATGTTCACCTGCACTCTCTGATACCGGGAACAAGGTGGTGGGGTTTAGGGTGTTGCAAACTTCAACGGTTATGTGGGGATTTTCACATAGCAAGCTTTGGTACTGGGTTAATCTAGCATTTTTTAACCATTGATGTCCTTTGGTATTTATTAAAGTTAACACAGCATGGGGGGGCTTTATATACAGGTTTTGCCTAAGGGTTAGTTTATCTGCTTCTTGTGCTAACAGGGCCTTTGCTGCCAGGGCTCTTAGACCTGAGGGCCAGCCTTTGGAAACTCTGTGTAGTTATTTTGAGAGATAGGCCACTGGCCTTGGCCAGGGCCCCACAGTCTGGGTTAAAACTCCAACTGTCGTTTTTTTCTCTTTCTGACACATAGAGTGTCAAGAGTTTTGTCAGGTCAGGTAGCCTCAGGGCTGGGGCCGACATGAGTTTTCTTTTAACTCATGAAAACTCGTTGCTATTGGTTGTAATAGATGTAGTTTATCTAATCTACATTTTTATTAACTGTCACCTACTAAAATATTGACTCAAATCCTGCAGCTATTTGATTTCAAGCTTTAAATTGATCTGGTATTCCTCGTGGAACTCCAATTGCATCTAAATAGACATGAGAGTTGAAAGACCCATAAGGGGTTTCTCTCGCTTTATTATGTCTTATTATTATTTTTTTCCTTCTGGTTGATGAAATGCCAGGGTGAAAGGGATAGCCAATTGGACTAAAGCACAAGTGCCACTCCAGTTATTCAGTTATTCAGGGCCCAGTAAAGGTCCACCACACATCTGCTCAGGGATGAACAAGGGCTGGCTGACTGATAAGCTCTTGAAAATTCTTAAGCTCCCTGCATCCTTTCAAGTCTCCAAGGAAAGCTAAGTTTCCTCCCTGTCGTGAGAGACACGAAGTGAACTTAGTGCTGGGAGACAGAAGCTGGATGGCCCTCAGGGGCTGACCCACGGGGACTTTGGGATATAGCAGAGAGAGCTTGGCATGACTTATTACTCCAGGCTGTAGAATCCTAGAAAAGAGCTATCATGCAGCCTACGCCTGGTCGACTGGAAGACCACCTTAGTGGAAGGGGGATAATCTGGGCCTCTGGCCTGCCATGTACACAAGCATAACAATTGCTTTTGTTTAATGTGCAGATGGAATATTTGATCAATTTTAACCAGGCATTTGCATCTTGGTATCCTGTCTTAATTGCTAAAGTTTGTTTTAAGTCTTTAACTTCTATGATCCTCTGGTAAAATGAATATATGGTTTTAGGGAAATTACAAAAACCAGTTGGGGCAGTCCATCCTTGCTCTTTAGTGGTCCACAAAACATTGGACCAACTATGGCATAAAAGCTGTACCTTGGGGGACAACACTCCTGGTTGGCACTGGGATCTTTATCGAAATCTCCCCAGATTAAATGGTCCTAGTTTACTAATGTCTAGTCTGAGGAGAGTCAAGAGGGACAGAAGTACTTTTTTTGAAGTAGAAAGTTGTCTTTTCTACTTGGCAAGTCCTCGCAGGGTGTAACAAAGCAAGCATTAAATGCAATAGTTTGAGGCGAAATTGACTTGGTTATATTAATAACTAGATGGTCCACAATAGAATGAGGAAAGAATAAAGAGTAATAGAATAGATTAAAAGAGTTAAATTTTTCTTAGCTTTAGTTTGGTAGGGTTTTTGTCAGGCCTCTGAGCCCAAGCCAAGTCATCGCATCCCCTGTGACTTGCATGTATATGCCCAGATGGCCTGAAGTAACTGAAGAATCACAAAAGAAGTGAAAATGCCCTGCCCCACCTTAACTGATGACATTCCACCAAAAAAGAAGTGAAAATGGCCAGTCCCTGTCATAAGTGATGACAATATCTTGTGAAATTCCTTCTCCTGGCTCATCCTGACTCAAAAAGCTACCCCACTGAGCACCTTGTGACTCCCACTCCTGCCCACCAGAGAACAATCCCCCTTTGACTGCAATTTTCTTTTACCTACCCAAATCCTATAAAACATCCCCACCCCTATCTCCCTTCGATGACTCTTTTCGGACTCAGCCCGCCTGCACCCAGGTGAAATAAACAGTCTTATTGCTCACACAAAGCCTGTTTGGTGGTCTCTTCACATAGACGCGCATGACAGTTTTCCCCTGGGACTATGGCCCACGACTCTGGAGGGGTTGGCACTTTCTTGACTCAGGTGTGATGAGTCCATCTTTTTTTTTTTTTTTTTTGCTGTAGGAACAGCAGTCTTGGTGGTTAGCAACACAAGGTAGGGTCCTTCCCAGGCTGGCTCGAGTTTTTCTTCTTTCTACCTTTTGATGAGCATGTGATCTTCAGGCTGGTGTTGGTTTACTGGAAATTCTAGGGGTGGTACATCTGCTAAAAGACTTTTAGTTTGTTTGGTTTTTTTCTTTTGTGAGAAAGGAAAGTGGAAGATAAACCAAGTATATAATTTTTAAGAAATTGACCTTTTGTTTTAAATGTGGGGACCTTGGCAGTGGACTTTATAGTCCTTAGTGCCTTTTTACTGAGAAATTTCCTTTAACATCTATTTTTATTAGTTTTTAAACCAAAGAAAGCCAAATACCATTTTACATTTAACAATGCTTCTCGTATGATTTTTATACCAGATAAGCTAAATTTTATGTTTATATTAGTGTGTTATTAATGTCAAACCTAATTTTAATAAAACTTTGTGGACATATTTCTTTAGTTTTTAATGTTTGACCATAAGTTAAGATTTTATAGGCTCTTATTAATCTTTTATAATTTTTGCTAAAGAGCAGGTTGGTGCTTTAAGAAAAACCTGTTATGCTTTTACTTTAATGTCCAGTTCACAGAAAAACTGGATGATACTTCTTTAACTTTAGCTAATATGTTTACACACAGAATGTTCTTTACAATTAACACTTTGAAATTTGCTTAAACCTTCAAAACAATTTTTTTAAATGTACATTCTTATGCCTCCTTATAATTCTTTTACCAAAGACATATTTTGCTTTTCTTATACACCTTGCATATAAACTGTTTTTTTTTTTTTTTTTTTTTTTCCAATAGTTTTACATTCAGGAGGCCTAGTTACTTTTAAATTACACAACATTTTTTGCATGAATTCTTGTTTTTTAACGCACATTTTTTATAATCTTTTTTTTTTCCACGACTTTTACAGGCAATTTTTTGACATGCCTTAACTTTCTGACTTATTACAAACATTTCTTTCTTTAAACAACCAGTTAATTTATTTCAGGACACGAATTTACCATATAACACTCTTTTTACATTAAAAAAAAGGGGGGGGGAGCAGAATTTGTTTTAACAGAAGGAAGGCCTCAGTGCTTTCGGGATACGCCCTTGTTTACACTGACAACAAACTGGTATTGGAGTGTTACTGAATTACAGAAAATACCTTCAATTATCAAGTACAGGTTTTAAATTTACCTTGGCTTTTAAAGGAATAGGGTACACTTTTTTTTTTTCTTAACTACTTGTATATCTCTCTTTTTTTCTCTCTTTGACTTTGTCTCTCTCTGGCTTTCCTTTTGCCTCTGTCTCTTCCTCTCTCTGTCTCTGTCTTTCTCTCTCTCCTTGACTCCCTCTTTGTCTCTTCCTCTCTGTCTCTTCCTCTCTCTTTGCCTCTCTTCCTCTCTGTCTCTTTCCTTTCTCTTTTCCTCTCTGTCTCTTTCCTTTCTCTCTCTCTGTTGCTCTTTTCTTGCCTCTGCCAGCCGCTTATGCTGCTGTTCTCTCTCTTTTTTTTTTTTTTTTTTTGAGACGGAGTCTTGCTCTGCCGCCCAGGCTGGAGTGCAGTGGCTGGATCTCAGCTCACTGCAAGCTCCGCGTCCCGGGTTTACGCCATTCTCCTGCCTCAGCCTCCCGAGTAGCTGGGACTACAGGCGCCCACCTCGTCGCCCGGCTAGTTTTTTGTATTTTCTATTAGAGACGGGGTTTCACCGTATTAGCCAGGGTGGTCTCGATCTCCTGACCTCGTGATCCGCCCGTCTCGGCCTCCCAAAGTGCTGGGATTACAGGCTTGAGCCACCACGCCCGGCCATATGCTGCTGTTCTCTCAACCGCAGTGTGTTGGGGGCAGGGGATCTAAAACAAGCTGGTCTGGGTTCCTTGGGTTACAGGCTACCTTGTGCCATACCTTTGAAACAAGGGACCTGTCCATGCTTCATTCTAATGGCCAACCTACCTGTAATGCTGGCCAGTCTATCTTACATAAAGTTTCAAGTTTTCCTGGTGTCACAGTACTCCATAGTCTCCCTTAAATCCTTTTTGTGAAAATTTTCAACATAGTTCCTAGTGAGGTGGGCTTACTTTGTGCCTCACCCATGTTTCCTCTAGACAAACCATGCTCACACCACAAAACAAAGAATGGGTAAAAAGGGCACACACACACTTTTGTAGTTTATACCAAACCAAAATCAAAACCAAAATCAGAGTATCCAGAAATCTAAGCCAGGTAAAAACCAAAACCAAAGTATCAAGCAATCCAAGTCAAGTCAAAAACAAAAACCAAAGTGCCGGTACAGGTACACCATGGGTGATCAGGCCACGCCTCCACTCAAATGGAGTAGGCAAGTTCCCAAGACCAGCTTTGAATGTCAAGCAATTCAAACCAAGTCAAAACCAAAACCAAAGTGCTGATAAAGGCACGCTGTGGGCAATGAGGCCACGCTTCCAGTCAAATGGAGTGGGCAAGTTCCCAAGACCGGTCCTGTCAAGCAATTCAAACCAAATCAAAACAAAAACCAAAGTGCCGATAAAGGCACACCATGGGTGATCAGGCCACGCTTCCACTCAAATGGAGTAGGCAAATTCCCAAGACCAATCCTGTCAAGCAATTCAAACCAAGTCAAAACCAAAACCAAAGTGCCGATAAAGGCACCTTGTGGGCGATCAGGCCACGCATCCAGTCAAATGGAGTGGGCAAGTTCCCAAGACTGGTCCCATCAAGCAATTCAAACCAAATCAAAACCAAAACCAAAAGCAAAACAGTGCCCATAAAGGCACACCATGGGTGATCAAGCCATGCTTCCACTCAAACGGAGTGGACAAGTTTCGAAGACTAGTCTTACCAAGTTTTAGATGTCCAGACTCCAAGTGCCCATTCCTTCCCGGTGTTCAGCCACTGCGTTGATCCTCCACAGGGGCCTGCCACACACTGCTCTGGCGAGGTGTCCCACCGGGACAAATGCCTACCCGGGAGTGCTCTCAGGATCCGCGTCGCTTGGGCTGGTCGGAGTCCCTCGCAGGGATGTTCCACAGGGCAGGCTTAAGCTGCCTAAGGAGATGTCTCCACCATCCACCATTCACCTCGCTTCCCGGTCAGGGAACCAAGAAATGTAGCAGGACGAGCGGCAGACAAAACTCCTCAGACACTGAGTTACAGAGGGAAGGGGTTTATTTGGCCGGGGGCATCAGCAAGACTTCAGTCTCAAGAGCCGAGCTCCCTGAGTGAGCAAGTCCTGTCCCTTTTAAGGGCTCACAACTCTAAGGAGGTGCATGTGAGAGGGTCGTGATTGATTGAGCAAGCAGGGAGTACCTGACTGGGGGCTGCGTGCACCGGTAATTATATCGGAACAAAACAAGATAGGAATTTTCACACTGCATTTCTATACAATGTCTGAAATCTATAGATAACAGAACCAATTAGGTCAGGGGTCGATCTTTAACTACCAGGCCCAGGGTGTGGTGCCGGGCTGTCTGCCTGTGGATTTCATTTCTGCCTTTTAGTTTTTAGTTCTTCTTTCTTCGGAGGCAGAAATTGGGCATAAGACAATATGAGGGGTGGTCTCCTCCTTCAGTATAGAGGGATTCTTTGTCATGACATGTAATTACTTAATTCTATTCAATTTCATATTGTTTACCTGCCAACTTTTCTCTTTTGACTTAGTGTATGTGTGTGCATGTGAATGCTTGTGTGTTCATGTGTGTGTGTTTATATTTGAATGCATCTTCAGTCATGGTACTGCTACTGGAAAAAAATAAGCAGCTGAATTTCTGCATACCATGACACTATGAAACTAAATGTTCTTATATCTTCAATCTACCTATTGTGAAAACAAAGCAAATTTTCTATATTTAGACTGCAAAGTAAAATATAGTGGAAGAAATAAAATGGATAAAGGGGAAGAAAAGAAAGAAAGGTAGTTTATATAGATCATGTCAGTGGCAAAGATGAAGGAACAGAAAAGCAAGGGATAGTTGATAAGTCAAGAGAAGAAAGACATTCAGTCAAACAACAGAGCTTGTGAAAAAAATTATATAAAATTAACAGACAGAAAACTTTATTACATCTATTACACCTTTCTAACAATGTCTATGAATAACTAATGTAACATTTTTTAAGACTTTAAAATGCTGCATCCGTTAGGAAATGTAAAAATAGATTGGACAAATAATCAGAGATGAATCATGAAGACGAATCTTTCCTTCAACCTCCAGATCTTATCCTCTTTGAAGACTACTTTACGGCGTGAAAACTGGGGCCCCGAAATCACTAAGCTAAAGGGAAAAGTCAAGGTGGGAACTACTTAGGGCAAACCTGCCTCTCATTCTATGCAAAGCCACCCTCTGCTCACTGAGATAAATCCATATCTGATTGCCTCCTTTGGAGAGGCTAACAGAAACTCAAAGGAATGCAACCATTTATCTCTTATCTACCCATGATCTGGAAGGCCCTCCCCACTTCGAGTCTTCCTGCCTTGCTTGGAGTTGTCCCGCTTTTCCAGACTAAACTAATGCTCATCTTGCATATGTTGATTGTCTCATTTCTCCCTAGCATATGTTTCATGTCTCACGTCTCCCTAAAATGCAAAACCAAACTGTGCTCTTATCACCTTGGAAACATGTTGTCAGGACCTCCTGAAGTTGTGTCATGGGCCTGTGTCCTCAACCTCGGCAAAATAAACTTTCTAAATTAACTGAGGCCTGTCTCAGATTTTCGGGATTCATGATGGTAACTGCTTTTCAGTTAGTAAACTTAAGCTGCAAGCTTTCTTCATCAGTGGTTCAGTTAACATATGTTCTGCATGCTAAGTTTATTTTAAATGCAAAATTTCCTCCCCAAAAGTTTTCTTTGTAATTTTATCTTAGCTAAAACAGTGTCCTCTTAAATGAAATTAATATTTTGTTTCTCATTTCACAGTGAGAAATAGCTTTCTCATAATTAAGTCAGTTTCTTGATTTCAAGATTATTCTCATTTATCTAATCCTAAATTAGTTTAAAATTAATCACTACAAATAAAATGAAATTTAATTAAAAACCAATTTAACCAGTTCTTGAAGAGCTAACTATTCATTAAAATCTCCAAGCTAGATTTCACACTACAATACAATAAAATTTTTGGTCAGTGACACTCAAGTGGTATTATACTTCAGTGTACCCAAAAAATAAAAATTAAAAATTGGGCAGCAATGCACCTGCTTAATAATAAATATCATAGCTTCAAGGTATTTAATCTCTAAGTAAACAAGAGTGCAAATTATTTTAACTGATGAACATTTAAGTCCGTGTCCGATTGTAATATCCCACCCAAGTCCCTCTTTTATTTTTGTTTAAATGCTATGTATATTTTCACTATTAGGCAAGGTGACATAGTCTGGCTGTGTCCCAACCAAATCTCACCTTGAACTGTAAGAGTCCCTATGTGTCAAGGGTGGGGCCAGGTGGAGATAATTGAACTATGGGGGTGATTTCGCCCATACTGTTCTCGTGTTAGTGAACAAGTCTCACGAGATCTGATGGTTTTACAAATGGGAGTTCCCCTGCACAAGCTCTCTTGCCTGGTGCCATGTAAAACAAGCCTCATTAGCCTTCGCGGTGACTGTGAGACCTCCCTAGCAATGTGGAACTGTGAGTCCATTAAACCTCTTTTTCGTTATAAATTACCCAGTCTGAGGTATGTCTTTATTAACAGCATGAGAACAGACTAACACACAAGGTATTGGATATAAATAAGGTTTACCCTAAAGGAGTTTAGAATCTGTTTGGAAGATATTAACTACACATGGAAATTCAGAAAGCAAGAGCAAAATTAAAATTAAAGAAATAGGAAAGGCTGTATTGTAAAATAAGTGGCAGAGAAAGGGTAAGAAGCTAGAAAGGGTAAAAGAGTTCTGGGTGGAATTTTCCTTTAATAAAAAGCAGCCCCAAACCATTGCTTATCTAACAGAAAGCAGCCTGAAGAGTCAGGCATAAATAGGCAAACTAGAAGCTTTAATATGTAAATACCGGCAGCTGTACCTGAAAGCCAGGTACATTCAATATGGCGTTTCCCACTCTCTTTTCCTTGTCACCATGTGTGCCAGTATCATGGCGGCCTCCAGATAATACCACACCGTGCATGCAACATGGCAGAGCTCCAGGTAGAGGCACATTTGCATGACAAAAGACTAGGATGGGAGGGCCAGGCTTTTCACAGGCTATGTAAATGGCACACCTGGTCAAACCAATTCACCCCTCCACCGCCCTAGTAAATCAATCGCTGCCTCCTCAAGCCTCTGTACAAAATCAATTGCATTCCATCCCAAACAAAAACATTTGAGTTCAAAGAAGAGATCCAACTGAGCTGGCGTGTTACAGGGACACCTATAGTATGCCAGCGTTTGTGCTATATGCTGGGAACACAAATACTGCAAAGTCATGACTACTATTATCCCCTTTTTCTAATGAGAAGACAAGTTAAAACAAGTGAAAGAACTTGCCACAAATTATTCAGCTTATAAAGCGGCAGAGGTAAGATCATAATTTGAGCCTACCTGGCTACAAATCCCCTCTCACAGGTATAAATACTAAGAGGGGAGTCCTTCTCCACACGTTTTATGTGAGCAGAAAGTTTGTAGTCACCTCTCTTGGGTACAAGTCTGTGATTATAAAATCCCAAATCTCCTATATTACTGTGTATTCATTTCTTTTAATGATTGTATAACAAATTACCATAAGTTTAACATTTTAAAATACATTACTTATTAATTTTATATTATTTTATTTATTTATATTTTTTTGAGATGGAGTCTTATATAGCTGGAATGCAGTGGCACGGTATCAGCTCACTGCAACCTCCGCCTCCTGGATTCAAGTGATTATTTTGCCTCCGCCTCACAAGTACCTGGGATTATAGGCAGATGCCACCATGTCCAGCTAATTTTTTAATATTTTTGTAGAGACAGGGTTTCACCATGTTGACCAGGCTGGGCTTGAACTCTTGACCTAAAGTGATTCTCTTGCCTCAGCCTACCAAAGTGCTGGGATTACAGGCATGAGCCGCTGTGCCTGGCCCAACACTTTAAAACACTCCATTTATGTGAGTCAGGAGTCTGGGAACATAACTAGGTTCTTTGTTGAGAGTTTCACTGGCTGCAATCAATGTGTCAACCAAGCTACAATCTCATTTGAAATTAAGGGTACTCTTCCAAGTTCTTGTGGTTGTTGGCAGAATTTAATTTATTACAATCGTAGCACTGAGGCCCTCAGCTCCTAGAAGCTGCCTTCAGTTCCCTGCCATGTGGCATTCTTCATGGTAGTTCACATCTTAGCTGCTTGTTTCTTCAAGGTCAGCAGGAGAGTTTGTCACTCAGGGAAGGCCCAGTCATTTTGTCAAGGGTTTTCACCTGATCTCTCCTGATAACCTCCCTTTTGATACTTCTAAACCACTGGTTTGGGGACCTTAACTATACATGTAAAATTTCTTTACCTTATGCCATGTAACATAACCTAATCAAGGGGCTATTTCACTTCATTTGCCCTATTCTACTTATAAGCTGCAAGTCAAGGACCCTGCTCACATTTAGGAGAAGGGGGTTATACAACATGATAAATACTAAAAGGCAAGGATAATGGGAGGTCACCTTAGGGTCTGTCTGCCACACCTTCCTTCACAACTTTGTGCATGCTATCCTTCAGTGTTTCTCTGCAGAGTAAGTACAGGAAGAAGAGCAATAAAGGATCATTCTGGGTGCATAACTCCTGCTTGTCAACCTTTCACTAGAAAGTAGGTATGAAAGAAGGAAATAGGAAGCATTTACCAAAGGCAGGTATCAGATAACAACTGTGTTTTAAGTCCTATACTTGAAACTTGGACACTGAGCAGATCCCAGACATCACCTAATGAAGCTCTTATCACACAAGTACTGTAGCATATTAATTGAGCATCATTTGAAGCCCCAGCGATTAGAATGCCACTAGACATAATGCTGTGTGGATTCAAAAGCCGTAATGGTGAAAACAGTTTGAACTCCCTACGTCTACTAGAAGAGATAGCAAACGAGTAGCTGTTCTTTACATAACTGGTTTTATTATTAATATTTTATGGGTTTTCCAGTGAAGACCAGAGAACTTGCTAGACAAATTCTAAAACAGCTGTAACACTGGATAACTTGTTTTGATGGAGGCATGTGGGAGAGAAGTTGGGAACAGCTGATTGATTTGGAAAGAAAATTCACGTACTGGATGATCAAGTCACATGAAGCTTATATATTTTAAACAATGTTTGAGTCTCTAGTGTGACTAATGAGGAGCCCTAGAGGATATTTTCCAACATTCACTGGCTTAGTGCATGTCTGTCACCACAGCTTAAGTGAATCCAAACAAACCAATGTACCACTATACTCATAATCATGGAAGCCCATTCCATGGCAACTCACAGACTTCATTCTAAAATGTGCAGCAAGATCCATCTGAGATTAAGTCTGGCTACATCTCAAGGCTGGCTACATCCAAAGATCAAGCAAAATTGAGTCAACAATGACTATGTGACATGTTCAACATAGGCCTGATCATCATTACTTTATACCCAAGACACTCAATTTGCTCTATATTCATACCATTTATTGGCTCTCATAAATATCTCAAATACAGACAACAGAGTGGTTGTTGACTTTCACTTTCAACATCTTAGAGTAAGCTCACCCTCCAAGGACAGGGCTGGTTGGCTTTCATCAGGATCAGATGTATTACTTCGGAAGCCACACATACCGAGGAATTCCAAGTACTCCACAAAGAGAAAGCAAGCTGGAAGAATTAGTGCAATAACTAAACTACCTACTGAACTGGAACACACCCACAAACTTCAATTTCTCTCTCTAGTTACATATCTACTGTTGTAATAATGTTTTATACCAAAGAAAGCTTAATCTCTAACCCAGATGTTTTTAAGCCACAAACATTAATTTTCAAGTGCACAGAGAATATTGGGCTCATAATACCCTACAGGCTTTGTTAAACCTAATTTAAAACCCTAAAATTACAACTCATTCAGAACTTACCCCTTCAAGCCTTCCAGATATACCTAACACGTTGTCCAGTGGAATCCGCTTGCTGAAGAATTAATAGGCTTATGAGACTTTGAAATAAAGTTTGCCATAGGGAGTCACACTGCTGACTTAGTTATTATGAAAAAAATGAGTCTTTATATATTCCGCTATTCCTGAAATACTCTTCTTGTAAATCACACTGAGCATCACTGAGTTTTATTAGGGAATGAGTAAGTATTGCTAATCTCCAGGCATAATAGAAAATAACCACCTTTTCCCACGTAAATTCCTTCAACAAATCAACTCAAAATTTTAAAATCTGAAAGCTATGCATTTTGTATTATGCCACAATCTTAGGCCAATTTTTTTGGGTGAGTTTTCTCTTAAAATCCTCTCTGATGTCTGAAGTTTCGTTATCATAGACTTATAACTTAAAGCTTTTATGATGATTAAAATGCAAATCTTTCCAGAAGAAACCACCTTGTTCTAATACTTCATTTTCTCAATGTTTTATGGGAACGGAGGCATATTTCTGAAGGTAGATAACAGGAGACAGCAGAAGGATAAAGAGTACAGGATGAGAAGGCGAATTATACCAAAGTTGCCACTTGAGTATATTTAGAGGTGGACTTTACAAATCCAAAGAAATTCATATTCATCATAATCATTGATACTAAAATTACAGTAAACATATCATTGAGTTCATATTGTTTGAAATTAGCACAGAGGATGAACTATAATCTAATGCAAATATACCCATGTATCAAGTGAATACCTAAAATCGAGTCAATTTGACTTCTCTTTATCTCAAATGTTTTAAAAAAATCTGAAATATTACAGAGAGATAAATTGAAATATTAGAGATTGAGTTGCTGATTAATTAATTCAACGAAGTAACATAACTAGGGGTTCACTAGAGCCATTCCTTGGAACAGTATGCACATCATATAAAAACCGCAAATCAATTTTATTTTTAAAAAATCCATCAAAACTGCCATTTGTAGCAAGTATTTTGAGCTAGAGGTATAAAAAAGTACTCCATGCGGAGAATATTTATAATACTATATAAAATATTAAAACAATCTACCTTTTTGTCATGGATGAGTTTATTTAAAAATAGGTAATAACCTCGGAGGTAAGAGAGAGCAAAGAAAAATTGATTCCAGAGAACTATGTAGCACCATGAAGCAGCCATTTTCCCTGTGTTGGCATTTCAGAACCCCTGAATATAGGAGATAAATAAAGTCTAGAGACAAGCAAGATGGAAGACCAACGACAGCACCTCCACACAAAAGAAGGCTCCCTAAAGGGAAGGGCAATACCTTCAAAAGGTCTATTAGTTAAAAAAATGTTCCGGCCGGGCGCGGTGGCTCAAGCCTGTAATTCCAGCACTTTGGGAGGCCGAGACGGGCGGATCACGAGGTCAGGAGATCAAGACCATCCTGACTAACCCGGTGAAACCCCGTCTCTACTAAAAAATAGCCGGGCGAGGTGGCGGGCGCCTGTAGTCCCAGCTACCCGGGAGCCTGAGGCAGGAGAATGGCGTAAACCCGGGAGGCGGAGCTTGCAGTGAGCTGAGATGCGGCCACTGCACTCCAGGCTGGGTGACAAAGCCAGACTCCGTCTCAAAAAAAAAAAAAAAAAAATGTTCCATAGGCCGGGCGCGGTGGCTCAAGCCTGTAATCCCAGCACTTTGGGAGGCCGAGGCGGGTGGATCACGAGGTCAGGAAATCAAGACCATCCTGGCTAACACAGTGAAACCCCGTCTCTACTAAAAAATACATAAAAATTAGCCCGGCGTGGTGGCGGGCGCCTGTAGTCCCAGCTACTCCAGAGGCTGAGACAGAATGGCGTGACCCTGAGAGGCGGAGCTTGCAGTGAGCCGAGATTTCGCCACTGCACTCCAGCCTGGGTGACAGAGCGAGTCTCTGTCTCCCCCCCCCCCAAAAAAAAAAAAAAAAAAGTTCTGTAGAAGAAGATAAATATGGTTGCCTGTCTCAAACTTCGCTCTAAGTAGAGCTAGAAATTTTAAGTAGAGCTAGAAATATAAGAAGTTCTGCTGGCTGGTCCTAATTCTGGGTCCTAATTCTGCATCCCCATGGAATGCAGCTGGGTCCCAAGGCAGCCCAAAACATGGAAGTGGCAACAGATGGAGTTCTAGAAACTCTCAAGTTCTTTCCTGAAGAACCGGAAAGAGGTTTCCTGACACTCAGAGAACGTGGGGGGAAATTTCCCCATTTGTCTCTATTTTTTTGTTTTCTCTTTTCTCTCATGCCCTAGTCTTCAGGTAATCTCACAGTAGTGGTATAAACAAGAGGAATATTGGCAACAGCAAGGTCAAAGAAGTACTTAAAATCTGAGACAGGGGAAACTTTGTCTCCAATAGAGAAGTGGTGGTCTCAAGAGGATGAGGCAACAAAAGCCAATTGCTTACTTTCTTTCTCAGTCTTCCTGTCCCAGACATAAGCACAGTTGCAGAAAATGAGCTGCAGTGCAGAACAACTAAAACTCCAGCTTCAGGCCAGAGGACCAAGATGAGGAGGAAAGGGAAAACCCTTTAGGATACTAAAAAATGAAGGGAACTTTCTTAACCCTAGAAAGGGAATCTATTTTTAAAAAGAAACGGTAATTACAGTAAAATCACAAAAAATCGTGGAATGTTGAAAGTTTCATATTTTAAGTTTAAAAAGCCAGGTATGCCACCATCATCACTTGTCTTTCTTAAAATTAATAGCAGGTACATTGGTATTTGCCTTATTATTGTAACTATTATTATTGCTATTTAGTCTGTACATTGGTTGTGGTTACTTTTATGCTTAATATATATTTTTTTCCAAAAGACTGACAAATATTATAAAGCAAACAAAGTGTATATTCATTACTGTATATATAAAGTCCATGTTGTACTTAGAGAAATACACTGCATAGAAAATTTTAAAACAAGATTCCTAGCTCTACTATCACTGTCTGTGTGTCTTGTATGAGTCATTTAACACTTCAGACCCTTTCTTTCTTTTCTTTTCTTTTTTTTTTTTTTTTTGGAAATGGAGTCTCACTCTGTTGCCCAGGCTGGAGTGCAGTGGGGTGATCTTGGCCCACTATCACCTCCGCCTCCCAGGTTCAAGCAATTATCCTGTCTCAGCCTTCCAAGTAGCTGGGATTACAGGCATCCAATACTAATTTTTGTGTTTTTAGTAGAGATAGAATGTCACCATGTTGGTCAGGCTGGTCTTGGACCCCTGACCTCAGATGATCCACCCACCTCAGCCCCCAGATTGCTGGGATTGCCAATGTGAGCCACCCTGCCCAGCCTCTTGATTTATTTTCTAAAAAATTAACTGAGTCTGACTCAATATCCTTTAAGATGTGGTCACACATGCTATGATTCTTTTAAACTAACTGATGATCAGGCACTAGGTTTTCAATCTAACTTGAATATTTATGTGTGATTATGGTACATTTTTTCATTCTTGACAAGGAATGACAAAATGAAATTTACATAAAATTCAAATTTCAGTGTCCAGAGAAAAAGTTTCATTTCACTAGGCAATACTCATTGGTTTATGTATTCTCTATGGCTGCCGAGTTGAGTACATGCAACAAAGACCTTATCTGGTACTCTCATTACTTTTCACTGCTATTCAATTCACAAATCACAGTGACATAGTTATAACTTGACAGCTCTTCAAATACTATATATATCTCCTCCATATTGCAACTTTATTTTCTATCATCACTGCATACCCATTCTGTTAAAACAAGAAAAAAAAAGTGGACTTTACACTTTAAAGGCAGAATCAAGTGTGGATGTTGTTATCTTAGTTAACAAGAATTGTATTCATTATATGATAACAATATAGCTGTGCTAAAAGATTACAATGTACGTTGATATTACCAAATTAAGCATTTATCACAATAATGATCACTACAGAAAAGGAAATGTGTTCAGAGAAAGTAATCTTGTTTAGGACTATTAGCCTTTCTGCAAGAACAGTTGTTCAAAGAGTTGAGGACTTTAGGAGAAAAATCAAATAATTTTTTAAATAAAAATGATTTAGAGTGCTTTTCCTTGGTTCTTGACAAATTGAGGGATATTACCAATACAGCTGGCCCACTGTATCCATGGGTTCTACATCAATGAATTCAACTAAAGGCCATGGAAAATATTTGGAAATAACAATAGAAAAATAACAGGCTGGGCACGGTGGCTCATATCTGTAATCCCAGCACTTTAGGAGGCCAAGGCAGGCAGATCATTTAAGGTCAGGAGTTCAAGACCAGTCTGCCCAACAAGGCAAAATTCCGTCTCTACTAAAATTACAAAAAATTAGCCCGGCATGGTGGTGAATGCCTATAATCCCAGCTACTCAGGAGACTGAGGTAGGAGAATCTCATGAACCCAGGAGGTGGAGGTTGCAGTAAGCCGATATCATGCCATTGCACTCCAGCCTGGGCGACAAGAGTGAAACTCCTTCTCAAAAAAAAAAAAAAGAAAAGAAAAGAAAAAAATAAAACAATACATAGGCTGAGTGAGGAGGTTCCACACTGAAACCAGTCCCACAGAAAATCACAGCACAGGTGTCTTCCATGGCTCTTAGCTACACTGAGGGCTGAGGTAGATGACAGTGTGCATTTGAGGTGAGAATCATGAGCCCAGCACAGGGGTGTCATGGGGACCCAGATTGTATTCCTGCCTGTCTTGGTCATAAAGCTAGTATAGTCCACTCACCTCCAGCAGACATCAGCGTATTTCACCAGGAGCTCCCTGAGCCACTCCCATCAGGACTAGTTTCTGTGCTCATCACTGTAATATTCATGGGCAAGCCAGGTGATCCAGACCTGCCCAGCTGTGTCACCAGAGTGCACCACCACACAGTAAGCAAAGATCTAGTAAATATCCATCTGCTTTTGCCATAGCTGGCTCTGACCTGTTAGTGTCATCTACTGACCTGTAAGTGTAACTGCACAATCCAATATAAAACGATGACAGAAGTGCACAGGGCAATAGAAGCAAAGCCAAAAAACTCTACCCAACAGGCTCTACAGTCACACCAGCAAGCAAGGGGGAACAAATACACTATCTAAATGAAAGTAAATTCAAAAATAAGAATCAAAACCTTCGAAGGATGAGCAGGAACCAGCCAAGAACTCCAGCACCGTGAAGAAACAGAATGTTGTGATACATGCCCAAAGAACCACACTAGCTCCCTAGCAATGGATTCTAACCAAAATGAAAAATTTTAAATGACAGATATAGAATTCAAAACACAGATTGTAAGGAAGCTCAATAACATCCAAGAGAAAGTTGAAAACCAATGTAAAGCAACCAGGAAAACAATTCATGGGATGTTTTTCAGACATATCTTTAAAAACATATCAACAACAGAGAGAACTCCTGAAAATAAAAATTCACTGACAGAATTTCAAAACACAATTGAAAACTTTAACAAGAGACTAGACCAAGTAGAAGAAATAATTTAAGACCTTGAAGACCAGTCTTTTGAATAAACCCAGTCAGAAAAGACAAAGGAAAAAGAATTTTTTTAAATGACAAAGCTTTTGAGAAACATAAAATTTTATAAAGCAAGCAAACTTGTGATTCATAGCCATTCCTGAAGGAGAAAAGAAAAAATAAGAAGTTTAGAAAGCATATTTAAGAAAATAATTCAGGAAAATTTCCTGGATCTTGCTAAAGATGTAGATATACAGATACACAAAATCCAGAGAATATCTTGAAGCGACTACACAAGATGAATATCACCAAGTTATACACTCACCAGACTATCTAAGGTTAACGTGATAGAACGAATCCTAAAAGTAGCCAGAGAAACGCACCAAATCATCTATAAAAGAAATCCCATCAGACTAATATTGGAGTTTTCAGCAGAAACTTTTGGAGCCAGAAGAGATTGGAGCCCTATTTTTACCTGATCCAAGAAAAGAAAAAGTCAGCCAAAAATATTACATCATATCAAACTAAGCTTCATAAATGAAGGAGAAAAAAGTATTTCTTAGAGAAGGAAATGCTGAGAGAACTCAACACCACTATACCAGTCCTACAAGAAATGCTCAAAGGAGTTTTAACATGAAAGTGAAAGGAAAATACTCACCAATATCAAAGCACACACAATAGAAAGCTCACAGATTCTATAAGTAATTACAATTAAGACTCCAAGGCAAGTAGCTAACAACACTATGACAAGAACAAAACCTCACATATCAACATTAACCTTGAATATAAATGGCTTAAATTCTCCACTTAAAAGATTTAGACTAGCAAGTTGGATAAAACATAACATCCTACCATCTGTTACCTACAAGAGACCCACCTTTTAGCTAAAGACACTTACAGGCTCAAAGTAAAGAAGTGGAAAAAGAGATATCACGCAAATGGAAAACAAAAGTGAGTAGAAATAGCCATTCTCATATCAGATATGAGATTCTCATATCAGATAGGAGAAACAGACTTTAAACCACAACTGTAAAATAAAGACAAAGAGAGGATTATATAACAATAAAGGGTTCAATGAAACAAGAAATTGTAACTATATAAAATATATGCACCCAACATTGGAACACCCAGATTCATACCATAAATACATCCAGACCTAGGATAACATATTACCAGTAATGCAATAATAGCAGGGGACTTCAACATCCCACTGACACCACTAGACATATCATCAAAGCAGAAAATTAACAAAGAAACTCTGGACTGAAACTAAACTGTAAGCCCAATACACCTAATAGACATTTACAGAACATTCTACCCAAAAACTACAGAAAATACATTCTTCTTATCTGATCATGGAACATTCTCCAAAATCAACCATATGCTTGACCTTATATAAAGCAAGTCCCAGTAAATTCAAAAACTTGAGACTGTATCAAATACTTTTTTAGAACACAATGGAATAAAATTAGAAATGAATACCAAGAGGAATTCTCAGAACTACACAAGTCCATGGAAACTAAGCAACTTACTCTTGAATAACTTTTGGATAAACGATAAAATGAAGATAGAATTCAAATTTTTTTTGAAATGAATGAAAATAGAGGCACAATGTGCCAAATGCTAAGGGATACAGCAAAAGCAATGCTAAGAGGAAAGTTGATAGCATAAAATTCCTGCGTCAAACAGATGGAAAGATTTCAAATTAACAACCTAATGTCATACCTCAAGGAACTAAAAAAAACAAGAATATACCAAACCTAAAGTAGAAAAAAAGAAATAACAAAGATCAGAGCAGAAATAAATGAAATTGTGACAAAAAAAAAAAAAAAGGATCAGTGAAATGGAAAGCTGATTTTTTGAAAGGATAAACATAATTGACAGTGCTACGTAGATTAACCAAGAAAAAAAAAGAGAGGATTCAAATAAGCACAGTCAGACTTGACAAAGATGATATTACAACTGATACCACAGAAATATGAAAGATCATCAGTGACTACTGTGAACACCTTTATGCACACAAACTAGAAAACCTGGAGGAAATGAATGAATTTCTGAAACAATACATTATCCCCAAATCGAACCAGTATGAAACAGAAATCCTGAAAAGACCAGTAATGAATTATGAAATCAAATCAGTAATAAAAAACACTTCCAAAAAAAATAAACTCCAGGACAATATGAATTCACAGCCAAATTTTACCAGATGTGCAAAGAAGAGCTAGTACCAATCTTACTTAAACTATTTCCAAAAATCAAGAAGGGATTCTTTTCTCACTCATTCTATAAATACAGTATCACCCTGACACCAAAATCAGACAAGGGAACACACACAAAAAAGATTACAGCCCAATATCCCTGATGAAATATGCAAAAATCCTTAACAAAATATTGGCAAACAAAATTTAACAGCACGTCAAAAAGATAATTTCTTATGATCAAGTGGACTTTATTCTAGAGATGCAAATCAATAAATGTGATTTATCACATAAACAGAACTAAGAACAAAAATCATATAATCATTCCAGTGGATCCAGAAAAAGCATTTAATAAAATCCCACATCCTTTCATGATTAAAAAAAAAAAAAAACCCAACAAGCAGACATCAAAGAAACATACCTCAAAATAATAAGAACCATGTATGACAGTCTTACTGCCGCCATTATACAGAATAAAGAAAAGTTGAAAATGTTTTGCCTAAGAACTGGAACAAGATAAGGGTGACCACCATCACCACTACTATTCAATATAGCACTGGAAGTCCTAGTGAGAGCAGTCAGGCAAGAGGAAAAAAATAAAAAACATCCAAAATGAAAGAGAGGAAATAAAATTATTTGCTGACGACATGGTCATACACCTAGAAAAAAAAACTAAAGACTTCTCCAAAAGACTCCTAGATTTGATAAACAACTTCAGGAAAATTTCAGGATACAAAATTAATGTACAAAAGTCAGTAGTATTTATATACAACAGTAACATTGGAGGTGAAAACCAAATCAAGCATACAATCCCATTTATAATGGCCACAAAAATGTGAGAATACTTTTAACCAAAAAATGAATGATCTCTGCAGGGGGAACCATAAAATATTGATGAAAGAAATGGTAGATAACCCAACAAATGGAGAAACATCCTGTGCAATGGATTAGAAGAATCAAAATCATTAATATGACCATGCCACCCAAAGCAATCTAGAGATTCAAAGCAATTTTTATCAAAATACCAATGACATTCTTTATAGAATTAGAAAAAAAAAATCCTGAAATTCATATGGAACAAGAACAACAAAAAGCCTGAATAGCCAAAGCAATCCTAAACAGAAAGAACAAATCCAGAGGCATCACACTGCCTGACTTCAAATTATTCTACAAGGCTATAGTAACTAAAACAGCATGGTTCTGGCAGAAAAGTAGACACATAGCTCAAAGGAACAAAGTAGAGAACTGATAGATAAAGCCAAATACCTGCAAACAACTGATCTTCAATGAAAGTGACAAAATTAAACAATGGAGAAAGAACATTGGATTCCATAAATGGTGCTTGGAAAATTGACTGGCCCATTGCAGAAGAATTAAATTGGACTCCTATGTCTCACCATATACAAAATTATCTCAAGATGGATAAAAGACTTAAATGTAAGACCTGAAACTATAAAAATTTTGGGCACAACTCTAGGTAACACTCTTGTGGACATTAGCCTAGGCAAATAATTTGTAATGAAGGACCCAGAAGCAAAAGCAACAACAACAACAAAAATACAATTGGGACTTAATTAAACTAAAAAGCTTCCATGCAGCAAAAGAAATAATCAACAGAGTGAACCAACAACATATGGAACAGGAGAAGATACAAGCAAATTATGCCTCCAGCAAAGGACTAATGTCCAATATCTATAAGGAACTCAAACAACTCAGCAAGAAAAAGCAAACAACCAAACTAAAAACTAGGCAAAGGACATGAACAGGCATTTCTCAAAAGAAGAAATACGAGTGGCCAACAAACACCTTCAAAGAGGTTCAACATCACTAATCATCAGGGAAATGCAAGTTAAAACCACTCTGAGATATCTTACACCAGTCAAAATGGTCATTATGAAAAAAGAAGTAAAACACACACACATGTGCACAACAGATGACACAGATGAGAAGAAAAAGGAATTCCACTGTTGGTGGGAATGTAAATTAGTTCAGCCTCTAGGGAAAACAACATGCAGGTATCTGAAATAACTACAAATGGAACTACATTCAATCCAACAATCCTACGATGGAGTGTCTACCAAAAGAAAAAGAAATCATTATATAAAAAAGACAGCTGCACTAATATGTTTATCTCAGCACTATTCACAGTAGCAAAGTAATGAAACTAACATTGTCCTCCACAGTGGATTGGATAAAGAAAATGTTGTATATATACACCATGGAATACTATGCAGCCATTAAAAAAGGGTAGTCATTTCCTTTTCAGCAACAAAGGAGAAGGCCATTCTCCCACATGAATAACTCAGAAAAAGAAAATCAAATATCTCATATTCTCACTTATAAGCAGGAGCTAAACAGTGGGAATATATGGAATAGAGATGGAAATGATAGAAACTGGAGACACCAAAAGGTTGGGGAGGGCGAGGTAGGAGCAGGTTAAGAGTTGAAAAGTTACCTATTGAGTACAATGGTCATTGTTTGGGTGATGGATACACTAGAAACACTAACCTCACCCTTATGCTATAGATCTATGTAACAAACCTGCAAAATACCCCTGAATCCCAAACAAAGTAATTTCTTTAAAGTAACAATACAATAATAAAAAATAACACAAATAAAAAACAATTTAGTATAGAATATATTTAGAAACTTTAAAATAAATTAAAAAATAACACAAATAAAAAACAATTGAGTATAGAATATATTTAGAAAGTTTAAAATAAACTAAAAAATAACACAAATAAAAAACAATTGAGTATAGGATATATTTAGAAACTTTAACATAGCATTTACATTGTGTTAGGTATTATAAGTAATCTAGAGATGATTTAAAGTATACGGAAGGTGGTTCAGTGCAATGGCTCATACCTGTAATCCCAGCACTTTGGGAGGCCAAAGGGAGGATCATTTGAGGTCTGGAATTTGAGACCAGCCTGGGTAAGACTCCATCTCTACAAAAATAAAAATAAAAGTAAAAATTAGCCAGGCTGGTATACATGCCTGTAGTCCCATCTACTTGAGAGGCTGGGGTGAGAGGATTGCTTTTGCTCATGAATTTGAGGTTGCAGTAAGCTATGATTGTACCACTGCACTCCAGCCTGGGTAATCAGAGTGAGACTCTATCTCTAAAAAATAATAATAAAGTAAAATAAAATAAAAAATAAAAGAAAGTATACAGGAAGAATTCCATAGGTTATATACAAATACTATACTATTGTTTATAGGGAACTTCAGCATAACTGAATTTTGATATCCAAGGGGATCCTGTGATCAAACCCCTGTAGACACCAAGGGACCACTCTGTCACTCAGTTGTTTAAAGTGTCAATGCTGTGTGTGGATCAACTGAAAAATTAAGTTCACTGAATAAACTGAGTGGAAAAACACCAAGTAAGAACATTATAAAAGAATTTAAGAAAACATTAATTTAGCACAAATTAAAGGGGAATCTGATAATATTTCCTAATTTATAGTGGTAAAATATGTTTGGAGCTAAAAGTAAAATAAAAATATGTTTGGACAAATTATAAAGTTGTAAAAATGTAAGATGTTTAAAGCCAATGGTTATTCATTGAATTCATCAGCAAGTACATTGCAGAAAACATTTGGCTTTTTCATGTAGTGTCAACAGTGAACTTCATTACTTTTGAGAACTTAACTATCACCAGTTTCCAAGAATTTTTGTCAGAAATAGAAGTTAAATATCCTAACATGCCCTAACATACAACATCCTAGTGGCTTAAACTTTTATTGCATTTTTGGTTCAAGCCCAGAACAAATTTCTTTATAAGTGAAAAGAAATCCCTTCAACTGAACACTGACTGGCTTGGAATTTAGTTTCATTACATATTTATTTTTCTTAATGAATTAAACCTAAAATTTCAAGGCAAAACAACATGTATGCAAAACTTATGGTAAAGTTATTTGAATGACAACTAAATGTTGGAATCACATGTAATGTTAAACTACTTTATATACTTGACTATGCTATCAAATTTTTAAAGGTGAGAAATCCATTGGGTATATTTTACAAGATCAAACTCAGTGAATTCATTGAAAGTGAACAAATGAAATGGGAAATTGATGATTCTGAGCCATCATTCTACTTATCCTCAAATGTTCCTCTAAACCACCTCCTTTCTTAACTTACCTGTGAAGTATTTGTGAAAACAATAATGACATTTGAGGTTGAGGAAGAAATTGACTTATTAACAATAAGACATCCTAGAGAAACATATGGAACTACATTGTCTCAATGAATTATTGCATCACTAACTCTGAGAAAAGGATCATTTTGAATTGAGAAAAAGCTAATTTATATGATGCTTTGAAGAAAAATATAATTATACTTAAGTTCATACGGTAGTTGGGACTAAGTAGTAAGAGAGATGAAAATGTTTGTTTATACAATACTTCTCAGTTTTTATAGATCTTTCATTAACCCTGTTATGAAAGAATTATTGTATTCTGTCTTCATAGTTGACAAAACTAAGACTCAAAGACTAAATGACTTGCCCCAGAGTACTCATATAACAAATATTATTCGTATTTTTGAGACTATATTAAGAGTGATCAAATAGAAGTTTTTCTGCGACCCTCAATTCTGAGAAGAGTAAATTAATACTCAGATTATTAAAAATGTGTTTAAGATATATGCATATATATAAAACGTTTGGAAATAGTCTTCCTAAAAGACATGAAAATTATTTTTCTCCAGAATCTAAACTATGCTTTTCTAAGCATATATGTGTTATATTAATTTTCTTTTTTAAAAGTTTTTAAAATATACTATGAAAAATAAAACTTCAGTCCCGTTTCTGCCTGAATTAGTGTAGACTTTCAGCTAATCGAGTCAGTTAATGACATTTTTAAACTGTACGTTAAAGAGGTAACATTCTTTTCATTGTGTTCTAAGTGCCAGAATATTAAAAAGGGCAAGGGATTGGGAGAATGAAGTACAACCTTGCTCTGTATTTAATTTTTTTTCTACAAGAGTCCAGCAATATAGCAGATGTTAAAAGTGACATTTCTAGTTCTGGGAACCAAGTGATACACTGCTACCATAGGAAGCTACAGCCAAATCCGGGGAGGGAGTATAAAAAGAGAGAGCACATACTGAATTCTTCTGGAGTGCCTTGAAAAGGGAAACGGAGGCACAAACTGGGAGGCAAAAAAAAAAAATTTAAAATGGAAAGCGTTTCATAGTCTATTGTTGAGGAAAAAATCAAGGTCACCAAAAGCAATATTTAATGTGAGCCCATTTATTTACAAATGCATCATATATAGACTTAGATATAACATATCTATGTAAATACAGCACAGAAAAATGTCTGAAAATCAATACCACAAGATGTCAACAGTGCTTAGAGTATGGTTTTCTTTTCTCTTTTGGATTATCTGTAGTTTCTGAAACTTATTATAAATACATACAACTTCTGAAAGTTTTAAGTTTATGCTGAGATAATTTTAGATAGTCTAATGAAACATGACATGTATATATAATCTTGCACTGTGTGTGTAACTCCAGTAACACACTTCACATTATACTAGTCAACACTTGTCATCTGTCTACTTCACTAAACTCTGAGCTCCTTGATATCAGGACAGGGTCTTGTAGTTCCAGATACGAAATTCCTAAAAGATGAAAAAGAATGAAATTAATGTATATGTATATTATCAAACTGAATTCCTATAATAACATCATAATCATTATCATCTCCATTTTACAGATGAAAAAATTAAAGCTTAGAGATATTAAGTAACCTAGCTAATGCCCTTGCATTAAGAACTGAAAAGAGCTTAGTTTCGGACACATATCTGCCTGAGCCCAAACTGATATTAGTGGTAAGTGTTGATGTGAGTTAAATGGAAGGAAGGAAGCAAGACGGGCGAGTCATGCAGACCTAGGAAATGTTTAAAGTTTGAATGTAAAGCAAATGAAGAGAATATAAAATACAATATACATTAAGCAATTACTTAAAATATGCATATAAAATACACATATAATGATCTAGAATGTTCTCCCTCACTGGTACAACCCTCACTGGTTCAATTAAGAAAGTTGTAGAAATTTCTGCCCTGAGAAGAGATGCTGTTAGGTGATACCATGGCCTATCCAATTTGTTCCTCCTCCAATATTTTATTAGGATCAGTCTCCCAATGTTTTTAATGACGGCCTCAGGTGATTTTAGGAACAAACTTGTTTATTTCCTGGCATGCTCTTCATTTAGTGGCAATGCATCCCGAGGTCACATAAATAAAAACAGCAATTAGAGGAGGTTTAGCAGCAGTGAAAGGACAAATGAAAAACAAGAGAAAGGCCCTTTGTTGCAATGCATCAGCAAAATTCAGTCCCACAGGTTTTGTGGAGTGTTTTTTAATAACTGAAAGTTATGCCAAAAGTAGTGTCTCTGGGACATTATGCTTAACTATTATACCTTTAATTAAAGAAGATATGCCCATAGGTTAATGCTTAGGGCATACTACGAAAATAGGACAGGCTCAGGTTATCTAAAAGTGTAGACGATGTAGTTGATTTCCTCTCTGAGGTTCGTATTTAGAAAAAGTTTGATAAAACTAGTCACCAAATAACTCAAGAATGTGGATGTAAATGAGAGAGGTCTAACAAGGAGTGCAATTTAGAGCTACCTACCTACTTTGGCCAAGTTCACACTTTTTTTTTTTTTTTTTTTTTTGCTCTGTTGCCCAGGCTGGAGTTCAGTGGCATGATCTCGGCTCACTGCAAAGCTCTGCCTTCTGGGTTCAAGCGATTCTCCTGCCTTAGCCTCCTAAGTAGCTGAGACTACAGGCGCACACCACCATGTCCAGCTACATTTTTTGTATTTTTAGTAGAGATGGGGTTTCACCATATTGGCCAGAGTAGTTTTGATCTCCTGACCTTGGGATCCACCCACCTCAGCCTCCCAAAGTGCTGGGATTGCAGGCGTGAGCCACCATGCCCAGCCCACACATTCTTAATTTGTCCCTGACTTTAGGGTAAATCCTAAGACATGAAGGTTGGGCTAAAAAATGGAAAATTCAGGTTGTGCATTCTTTGAATGTTTCTCAGGCACATGACTAAAGAAACTTGGTCCATTAGAAAGTGGAACTTGATATTTCTCCTAGATTATGAGTCACATGGATACTAATATTAGAAGTACTACATAGAGTATTTAATAAATAAAAAGTCTCTATGTAATAACTGTTAAGTTTTGATATTCCAAAATGATATGGTTTGGCTGTGTCCCCACTCAAATCTCATCTTGAACTGTAACTCCCATAATCCACATGTGTTGTAGGAGGGACTTGGTGGGAGGTAATTGAATCGTGGGGGCAGGGTTTTCCTGTGCTGTTCTCTTAATAGTGAATAAGTCTCACAGAGATCTGATGGTTTTATAAAGAGCAGATCCTCTGCACACGTTCTTGCCTACCACCATGTAAGACATGCCTTTGCTCCTCCTTTGCTTTCTGCCATGATTGTGAGGCTTCCCCAGCCATATAAAACTATGAGTCCATTAAACCTCTTTCTCTTTATAAACTTCCCAGTTCAGGTATTTCTTTGTAGCAGTATGAAAATGGACTAATACACAGAATAAAACAAATATTTTGCATTCTCATAATGTAAATTTGTAGAAAATAGAATATCTTTTTATCTATTTTGTTTTTTACTTAATCTCTCAATTCTTATTTAGAACCTTAAAGTTTATAATCCTTATAAGTATCACAAAATAAATACAGTCATGCACCACATAACCACATTTTGATTCAGGACAGTTTGGTCAATGATAGAACACATATACAATGATGTTTCCATAAGATTATAAGACCATAGTTTTACTATATCTTCTGTATGTTTAGATAGTTTAGATACACAAACACTTACCATTGTGTTACAATTGCCAACAGTATTCAGTTCAGCACTTTGCTGTACAGGTTTGCAGCCTAGGACCAATAGATTAGACCATATAGCCTAGGTGTGTAGTAGGCTGTACTATCTAGGTTTGTGTAAGTGCACTCTATGATGATCAGACAATGGAGAAGTCACCTAACGGTGCATTTCTCAGGTATTCCTGTTGTTATGCAATGCATGACTGTATGTCTGACAGAACTTTATCATTATCAAGTTCAAAAAGTTCTAGTAGAATGAGACAAAGAAAGACAATCTTTTCCTGAGAAGTGTTTTTGGGAGATCATAATGATTAACTACGTTGATATTCCAGTTACTGTTCAGGGCTCAGAGTATACAAAGATAAATAAATAGCTCCTGATCACAAAAAATGCATTGTCTGTGAGGAATGCAGACCCATAAATAGATAATTATAATATTATGAAGTAGGTGCACTAATGGAGACATGCACATGTGCTATGTGTGTACCAAGGAGTGACCCCTAATTCAGACTATTGAGTAGTGGAAGGGCTTCCTAAGTATCTATTTGAGCTGAGATCAAGAATATGTGTAGGTGTTAACCTGGCAAAAGGGTAAGGATGGTGTAGAGTAGAGCAGGGAAGGACATGACTGGCAGAATAGGCAATACAGGCAAGAGTAACTCACTGAGAAAGCACAGTGGGAAACTCTAAAAAGGTCTAAATAGCTAGATTATACATTATAAAGCAGAGAGTTAAGTGATATGGGTCTACTCAAATGCCCATCAACGAGTAGAAAAAGAAAATATGATGTGAGATATATATATATATATATATATATATATATTAGAATACTACTCAGCCATAAACAGGAGTAAAATAATGGCATTTGCAGGAAGCTGAATGGAATTGGAGACTGTTATTCCAAGTAAAGTAATTCAGGAATGGAAAACCAAACATCATGTTCTCACTCATAAGTAGGAGCCAAGCTGTGAGGATGCAAAGGCATAAAAATGATATAAAACATTGGACTTTGGGGACTTGGAGGAAGGGTGGGAGGATAGTGAGGGATAAAAGACTACAGATTGGGTACAGTGTATACTGCTTGGGTGAGGGGTGCACCAAAATCTCAGAAATCACCACTAAAGAACTTATTCATGTAACCAAACACTACATGTTCCCCAAAAACCTATTGAAATAAAACATTAAAAATTTAAACAAACAGTAAAACAAAATAAAGAGATATGGGACTACAGAGCTAGATAGAGAACAGATAATAGAAAAGAATATTTACCGCATAAAAAAATGTATCCTTGAGGAGTCATTGAAGGATTTAAAGCAATCACATGGTATCATCACACCCAAATTTGAAATGGATCACTTTGGTGGTCACTTGGAAAATGCATGTGCAGACTAAGGGCTGTAGCTTGAATGAGAAACATGGGGGGAAAGGACTTTTTTTTTTTAAGCAAAAAGGAAGAACTCACACAAAAGTGTAAAGGGAATAGGCAGAGAATTATCAATAGAAGCAACAGACTGTTGTGTTATGATTGTCAAAGAAGTGAAATGTCCTTTTGAGAAGTCAAAACAAAACAAAAGTAGAGAATGAACAAGATCAATCCAAGAAGGCAATTCCTGAAAGATATCCAATAGAATTATAATTAGGAAATTATTAATGTCTTTAATCTTTACTAAAAGCAGTTTCCTTTGAGCAGTAAGAGCAAGAAACTAGAGTGTCATGGTTCATGGAGTAAATGAGGGATAAGGAAGAGCTAGTGATAGAATGAACATTTAGAGAAGTTGATGTAACAAGGGGAGAACTATTGGATGACAGAGAATGGATCTCTCAGCAAGGTCATGGATGAAGGTGAGTGAAGCAAGCCAGTCAAGAAAGAAAGGTTAGGAAACAGAAAATAGAAGACAATGGCCCAGGGGAAGTGTAAGAAGATGAGATCTTAAAAAGCAGAAGAGTTGAAGGGGTAACCGAGCCTCCAGAAATAGGATTAAGGAGCCACACGTTTATATCATCAATGGGAAAGTAAGAATTTGAGTAAAGTAAAATAAGGATTAGAGCCCTAATTTGTTTTTTGTTTTTTGTTTTTTTTTTTGAGATGAAGTCTCACTCTTGTCCTCCAGGCTGGAGTACAATGGTGCAATCTTGGTTCACTGCAACCTCCACCTCCCGGGTTCAAGTGATTCTCCTGCCACAGCCTCCCGAGTAGCTGGGATTACAATTGCCTGCCACCACATCCGGCTAATTTTTGTATTTTTAGTAGAGACGGGGTTTTGCCATGTTGGCCAGGCTGGTCTCGAACTCCTGACATCAGGTGATCTGCTTGCCTTGGCCTCCCAAAGTGTTGGGATTATAGGTGTGAGCCACCATGCCCAGCCTAGAGCCCCAATTTCTTAATGAAGAGGTGACACAAGTACAAGGATTGGCCTGATGTCAAAAGACAAGTTTGGTTTGTTTGTATTGTCTATTCTTTATGGAACAAAATATTAGATTGGTACAATAAATTTATGTTAACAATTTCCAAGAGCATCTGGATAATCAGTCTCTTACCACTAATATAACCACAACTTACATCCTAAGTGTCTGAATATGCAACTTCTCATCTCTGGGGAAACATACTCATCAAATTCAATACAAATTCATGCCTTCATCACTGGGTCTTTGTGAATGCCCAGCACACCTGTGCAGTCATCTTCTGTATTAAAGTTTGACATGCTGTCAGTAAGTCTTGTGACAAAGGGGAATGTCAGATTTTCCCTCCTCGAGGGTACTGTTAGAAAGAACAGCTTGTTCTTGTTTAATTAGCATTGATTTTCTTGAAACTGGCTATTACCCTTAAGTCTCAATTTTTTTTTAATTCCTTGAGATGAAATAACACTTCATTTGTTAAGTCTTATAAAATCAGCACTCTTTCTAATGTCTTTGACTAATTGAAGATTTTGCTACTTGTTTATATCTCATTTATTTTGTGTTTAGTTCTGAGCATTTTTCTCATTATCAGAAATCTTTAATGTATGATATCAATTCATAATGCAGACAAAAGTGTAGTATTAATAAAATCTAGAGTTCCCCAAACCAGCAAATCCATATATCATGTCATACTCATCCTCTATCTTTTTTTTTCTAATAATGATTATATCCCATTACACCAAATACCACCGTACATACCACCATGGAAATGAATGAACTAAACACATGATAAAATGTGCCACTTATAATTTGAACATCCTTTTTCCATGGATGCACCAACCTCTCACTCCTCTGTTTGGAACCCAGTGCTGTAAATACTAACTGCTACATTCAAAAGACAGTCCAACTAAACTTCACTTCACAGTGGCACAGGGTAAGTCTTTGGCAAGCCACTGAGAAGGCTGAAAGATTATTTGATTTTGGATACTTTATTAAGAAACCTAGTAATAAGCAATGTTCACATACCTTTCCTACCCCAAAATTATGTCTTTTGGAAGATGTGCATACTCATTTGAGATCTATTTTTTTGTGTTCCAGACACTGCCCTAAAGGATTTGAAATATGGGTGCAGTCGATCTTCACAACAGCCCTGTGTTATATTTATTAGTCACATTTTCAAGAAAAACAAACTAAAAAGGTTTAGAAATTTATGTAAATATCCATAACAAATTAGTATCAAAGGAAGACCCTGGGAGTCTAGATGACCAGCTAACTAAAGGAAGAGCCAAACGCAAAACTCCTGGCCAGTAGTCTTGTGTCACCATGGTAGTCAACCATAGTGGGCAAAAATAAACATCCAGTCCCCTAATAGACTTACAAATTTAAAATCTCCAAAGAGCATTTGCGGCGTTGATTGATACTGACATTTTCAATACTGAGGCTGCGCTATCTTTCTTCTCTGGAGACTGAATGCTCTGAAGTTTGAAAATGATCAACCACAGAGTGTCTGAGGAACCTGTGTGATTATGCCCAAAACTGCGCTATTCCAAGATCTCTCAGTAACAAGCGTTCTTGCCCAGTCTGCTGACAAATATAAATTCTTCCCCTTTTCGGGGTTTTCACTTCCATAATATTTTCAATCACCTCACCTGGGGAACACTATTCCCCAGCAGCTTTGACTGTAGCTTATGGTACCTTCCCTGCAAGAGTCCTCTTTGTGTTTCCTCATAGAATCAGACTTGCAGTTCCTCTGCACCAACATCTGCTGTTGCTCTGCTGATCTCAGGCCACTGACTACATTGCTTACTGACCTCCTTAGGGCCTGGCCATTTCCCTACTAACAGTCTTTAGCTGTTGATACCTGTTCCTATCTCTGGTTTCCTCTCTCTTTCTTTCTCTCTCCAGCTATAGAAAACTTCACAGCAGAGCTTGTGGACCCCTGAATAAATCAGCTTTTTATTCCAATTTGCCGCCCCCATGGACAAGGGGAAGTGATGCACGAAGCACAGTGGATGCTAGGATTTCTAGCACAGTCGTATCAGTCTCTACAGCAGCTGTGCCTCATATGCCAGGTGCCATTTTCAATTATAGTGGCTTTTATGGTGATTTTTTTCTCATTTACCCCATAATTTATTTTTGCATTCTAAGTACATTTGGGCCCCTTATCACTTAGGAACATTTCACATATGAAATACATAGTTACATAAGTAAGTGTGACAGCCTTCATCAGTTAAACAAAAAAGGTGGTTGAATTGCTCCTGTCAGACATCTGACTTCAGGCACCAGTTTTATCTAGAATTCCAAAAACATCTTCTGGAATTTACCACTTGGTTCTCCTTCCTCAGATTTGACCCATTCTAGGGTTCTATCTTATGTCTCCACCCAACAACTCCATGCTCTTCCCCTGTAGCTGCAGCAGTTCTATGCTGCTTCTCTCAATATCAGAAGAATCTCATCTTTGCCATTTCAAATAAAATTTTTTAGACTTACGTTGATTGGACTCTTTTAAATCACCTACTCATCCATAGCCAATTAGTGTAACTATGGAGAGGGCTACCCTGATTTGTTTAAACCAATCAGAATCCATTCCTGAAACTGTAAGTTTGAGGACCAGAGCCAGGGGCTAAGAAATTGTTCCCCAAAAAACACCTGGGATATTATTACCAAGAACACAAGAAAAATGAATGGCAGACAACAAGGTGTCAACTACAGAGTCCCAACTGTCCTTCGGCACAACGGTATCTGTCAAACCCCACTCCTAATAGAAAGCATTGCCTAACTCAGCACATCGACTAATGGAGTCTTGGCTTCAGCCCTGTTGCCACTCTTTGTTGCAATTCAAATTTTAAAATGTAGGTGTGAAACTTCTTCTTCTTTTAGTCAACCGTGATAGCCACATGTGTATATTTCAGTCTGAGGTCAGTTAAATTCCTATATCCTTGATACCAACACTATTCTAGGCTACCACTATTAACTGCTTATCTGAAAGTTTGTATCTAGTGGTGATGAGACACTTTTCTTTTTTTTTTTTTTTATTATACTTTAAGTTCTAGGGTACATGTGCATAACGTGCAGGTTTGTTACATATGTATACTTGTGCCATGTTGGTGTGCTGCACCCATCAACTCGTCAGCACCCATCAACTCGTCATTTACATCAGGTATAACTCCCAATGTAATCCCTCCCCTCTCCCCGCTCCCCATAATAGGTCCCGGTGTGTGATGTTCCCCTTCCTGAGTCCAAGTGATCTCATTGTTCAGTTCCCACCTATGAGTGAGAACATGTGGTGTTTGGTTTTCTGTTCTTGTGATAGTTTGCTGAGAATGATGGTTTCCAGCTGCATCCATGTCCCTACAAAGGACACAAACTCATCCATTTTTATGGCTGCATAGTATTCCATGGTGTATATGTACCACATTCTCTTAATCCAGTCTTGTCACTGATGGACATTTGGGTTGATTCCAAGTCTTTGCTATTGTGAATAGTGCCGCAATGAACATACGTGTGCATGCATCTTTATAGCAGCATGATTTATAATCCTTTGGGTATATACCCAGTAATGGGATGGCTGGGTCATATGGTACATCTAGTTCTAGATCCTTGAGGAATCGCCATACTGTTTTCCATAATGGTTGAACTAGTTTAAAGTCCCACCAACAGTGTAAAAGTGTTTCTGTTTCTCCACATCCTCTCCAGCACCTGTTGTTTCCTGACTTTTTAATGATTGCCATTCTAACTGGTGTGAGATTGTGGTTTTGATTTGCATTTCGATGAGACAGTTTTCTGTTTTATAACCAATACTTTAAAATTTGTAAACACAAGTGCATCTGGCCTAGAAAGAAATGAGGTTCTGAAATTCATGTATACATACATTCCCTGGACATCAGTGCCTCAAAGATCAAACTAATACTGCCAGGGACACAGGGCATTGTGCCAGAGCATTAGAATAGTGACTCATGGTCAGTCCTTCCACTCTCACTCTTGGCACCATAAAATCCCTCATACAAAAGAATGACTGGCATGAACAACTCAGAAGGTTTTCTCTGAGTATTTTGTAAATTATCCATCAAATATCCAGATCAAGTATAATAAACTTATTTTATGGCAACTGCATATTACATCTGAGTAAAATATTTGCTCACCTCAGTCTGCTGACATTTCATGTCTGTTCATCAGCTTCAATTCATAAAATAAATCTCACATAAGACTAAATTAGTTTAGGTGGGCCCTAAATTACCAACAAGTGTCTCCCAATAACATACTCATCTGAATCCAATATCAAAGAAGCTGCATGTTTCCTACTCAATTTATCAAAAAGCACATCACACAACACCTTTAGTTCTATTTATATAAAATCTCAACCAACATTTTAAATCTTATATAATTACAAAGAAGGAAAAATGGTATAGTGGAGAGAAGGAGTTTTAGGTCAGATAGACCCGAGTCTTCCAAATACAACGTCTGTATTTTGTGTGCTGGGGTGAGAAAGTTTTTCAACTTCTCTCATGCCAGTTTCTACAACTACAAAATGGTGATAAGGAAAACATACCTCTTTAAGTGGTTGTGAATGTTAAATGGGATTATGAATAAAACAGACCTGACTATATGCTCAATGAGTGTTGGTTCCCTTACAGTCCCCTCAGATGGGTACCTGCTGTCCTCTACATCAACAATGATTAGTCATGTTGACAGTGTGCACCCTTGACACGATTTGATGAAAATGGTCTTCAGCTCTGGTGCTCCTCCCCAAAATATGTAACCCCCGTTTAATCATGAGGAAAACATCAGAGAAATCTCAGTTGAGGAACATTCTAAAAGATATCTGTATGGTAGTCCTCAAAGGTGTCAAGCTCATCAAAAATAAGGAAAGTCCAAGAAAATCTCATAGCCAAAAGGAGCCTAAAGAGACAAGGGCATTATGTAAAAACAGGAAATGTGAATAGAACATAGATTTTAGTTAATTATTATGTATCAATATTGGTCCCTTAATTGTAACATAGTGTGCTCCAGGTTTATTATGTTGTGCAAATGGCAGGATTTTCTTCTTTTTTAATAGTGAATAATATCTTATTGTACGTATATACCACATTCTTAAAATTCATTCATCTGCCTACGGGCACTTGTGTTGCTTTTTTATCTTGGCCATTTTGAAGAACACTGCAAGGAATATAGGAGTGCAGATATATCATGGAGAACCTGATTTCAGTTGTTTTGGATATATATCCAGAAGTAGAATTCCTGATTTATTTACATGATAATTTTATTTTTAACATTTTTGAGGAAACTCCACAGTGTTTTTTGTAGCTGCTGCACTATTTTACTTCTCACCAACAATGTGCAAGGGTTCCAATTTCTTCACATCCTCACTAACACTTATCTATCTATCTATCTATCTATCTATCTATCTATCTATCTATATATGACATTCTAACAGGTAGGAATAATATCTCATTATAATTTTACATTAATTGCTCTAATGATTAATAATGATGAGCATCTCATATACCTGTTGGCTGTTTGTATGTCAAAAGGAGAAATTTCTGTTCCAGTCCTTGCCTATTTTTTTATTCTTTTGTGTTTATAATCCTTGCCTATCGTTTAGATAGATAGATAGATTATAATATAATATATATATGGCATTTAGTGACAGGAATTCCTTACATATTTTGGAAATTAAACCATTATCAGATATACAGTTCGCAGATATTTTCCTTTTGATTTCCTTGCAGCTATTACAGCTTTTCTGAAAAATCCAGGAGTGCCGTCATGTACTTCTGATGCTGACCTCTCCTGGCCATTTGTGGTATAGCAGCTCCTTCAACGTAGCACACAATATTGAGGCAGCTGTCAGCTGTTCACTGTTACAGATGAGCTGAAATGACCAGAGGGGCCTGAGAGGCTAACACAGCTGGGATGCACCGCCAATAATGCCAAATTCGCTTTTCACAACTCTTGCCGTTATCCAAATCCAAGTTTGTAATAGGTAGGGACTCCTAAGAGCTCTCTCACCACTCAGCGTGAGGCAACAGATTCCTCTGTTGTTAGACTCATTAGATTCTCATTCTCATTCTCATCTATGTTTCCTGGTTTCACACCTTTCTTTGCCTAATTTAACAACGTGCCTCGCTTTGATAATTGTGTCTCCACACTGGATAATAAGAATATTAAATTTGGTAGCAATATCAATTCAGAGAGAAGAAAAGCTGAACCCTTTCACATCTGAAATTCCATTTTTGACTTTAGGAGTAAGGAACTCTGTCCTTATATTGAAATGATACTCCAGCTGCAGTTGAAAACAGAGCCTTCGTTTTGGTCAGGTACCCTGGGAAATCACTACACTACTAAGAAATTTCATGGGTCATACGTTTTTTTAAGTCACTGACAACCAGCCCAGTCCAATTACTTGATAAGTGCATTTGTCAGTCATTCAAGCTCTATTTTCTCTTCATACTAAGAGTTAATGCTGGATAGGATATAATCAGAAAGCACAGTTTTAACATGAAGATTATCCAACTGGTAAAATAGATTTGTACGATTTATATTATGGTTGTAGCCTGATAAACAATTTTAGATGGATTATTTGGGTGACCCCGGTTCTTAATAATAGCCTTGGAATTTTTCTAAGGGAAATTTCCTTCAAAAGCGTGCATATGATTTTTAGCATTTCTGAGTATAAATGTGATCAATCCTATTGAAATTAAATGATAATATAGGCCATTAAATCATGTAATTTGATACATTGACCTTAGACATGAGAAAGAGAAATGAGAGAGACATTAGCACAATGATGGAAGTATGAGAACTATTTACCCAAGAGGTTATGAAGCTTTGCATAGTTACCAGTCTACAGAGGCACAGTTGGAAGCTGTCCTCCATCACAGCTTTCATTTGTATTGACCCCTTTTATCTTGCCTATAGTATTTCTGCTTTCGATTTAAGTCTTGTTTATTTCAGGCCTTGGGTCTGTGGCATCCTGCTAATGACATGGTCATATAATCTTAACAATCCATGTGTCTATGTTTTCTTGGGGCATAATTTATTTGCCTTTGCAAGGAGTTGATGAATATTAGTACCCATTTTACAAAAACATGAGAAGAAAATAAATAGAATTATAATCAAACATGGAGTACTTAATATTCTAAACCTGGCCTTGATACTGTGAAGGATATAATAGAAGTAGAATCCTTTGGGGTACAAGGAATAGAATATGCAGCTTAAAAGTGGTTTAATTGATAAGAACAGTTATTTTCTTCTATAACAAAAGTTCTGGAGGCAAAGCAGTTTCAGGGTGTAGGTAATAGTTCAACAATAGAACAAGAGCCCATGTTCCTTACACCTTTCCACTCTGCCACACTTAGATAAACTGGCACTCATTTTTGGCTTTTCTCTTGGGGTGGCAAGATTACCATCATGGTCCCTGGCAATCACAGCAAGACAGAAAACAGAAAATGTTATTTTCATGCATTTAAAAAAACCATATCCCAGAAATCACAGAACGGCTTTCCAATCAGGACTCCTTGGCCAAAATTGAGTCTGCTGCCCAGGTTCTAGCTGCAAGTGATACAGGAAAAAGAATATTAGACATATTTAGCCTCTACTGTGGCTACTGTGGGACCAGTATTCTGCTAGCATAGAAGCACAAAGGAGCATGTAGGGTGCAGGCAGCTGGTAGATGATCAGTAGGCACAATTTGCCACACAGTAAAAGGTATATTTTACTCTCAAGAGGCTTACAATTTACTATTACTAATAATATCACGTTGTATGGTGATTGACAATTCATGAAGCACTTTCAAATAAATTACCTCACTTAATCTTTATATTACCTTGCAAAGTAAATTACCCTTTTCATATTTTTTAACAAAAAAAGTTAATCTTGGTAATGAAAAAGACTAGCAGTGTAGCACAAATGAAGCTTTCTTCAATTCTTCAACTTTGTAAGCCTAGTAGTATAGAAATTTAGAAATCACAGACATCAATTAGAACTAGAGGGGACATTTAAGACTGGAGACTGAGTCAAGAAAACTTGACTTAAGGTGCTACCTAGCAGAATCACCACCAAAAATTAGCTTATAATCTAGAGGAGGAAGACATTAGCAACAAGAAAAATTTAGCACCGAATGAGCAACTAAACTCAAAGACAGGGGCTATAAATGTGAGATCAGCCAAGAAGTTTAGTCCACAGAATTTACTGGTCACCTACTTTGTGCGAGAGTTAGCCTGTGGAGAAAGTCAGGCTAAATTAGACTTAGTCTTTGCCCTCAAAGAGCAGAGTGTAATACAACACCAATTAATAAATGCTCTGATAGGAATATGAATCCCAGTATTCCATGGGCATGTGGAGAAAGATGGAAAAATGTAGGCAGATTTTAGAGAGAAGGCAGTATGTCACTTAACATTAAAGACAGGATTGAGATGAGGAGAGAGTGCATTACAGGTGGAGGCAACACATATTAGTAAAGGGAGTAATACGGAGTATGTGTTTAGAAGGGTAAAGAAGGGAGCCTAACAGAGCAAGTAGAATGCTGGGATAGGTGGGAATCGATGAATGAGAAAGGATGAAGAATAGTATCTGAAGTGCAAGTGTTTGAAAAGTATCTGTTCATTCCCTTTGCCCATTTTATAATGGGGCTGATTTTTACTTGTCAATTTAAGTTCCTTAAAGATTCTGGACATTAGACCTTTGTTGGGTACATAGTTTGCAAATAATTTCTCCCATTCTTTAGGTTACACTGTTGATAGTTTCTTTTGCTGTGCAGAAGCTTGTTAGCTTAATTAGTTTCCATTGGTCAATTTTTGTTTTTGTTGCAATTGATTTTGGAGCCTTCATCATGAAGTCTTTGCACTGATGTCCAGAATGGTATTTCCTAGGTTTTCTCCTAGGGTATTTATAGTTTCACGTTTCAGTCTTAACTTAATCCCTCTCGAGATGATTTTTGTATATGGTAAAAAGTAGGGGTCCAGTTTCCATCTTCTGCATATGACTAGCCAATAGACATATGAAAAAATGCTCATTATCACTAATCATTAAAGAAATGCAAATCAAAACCATGATGAGCCATCACCTCAGCCTAATCAGAATGGCCATTAATAAAAAGTTAAAAAATAGCAGATGTTGGCTAGGTTGCAGAGAAAAGGGAATGCTTATACACTGCTGATGAGGATGTAAATTAATTCAGCCACTGTGGAAAGCAGTCTGGAGATTTCTTAAAGAACTTAAAATAGAGCTACCACTTATTTGACACAGCAATGTCATTATCGGGTATATACCCAAAGCAATATAAATTGTTCTACCATAAAGACACACATGCACACATATATTCATCACAGCACTATTCACAATAGCAAAGACTCAACCTAGATGCCCATCAGTGGTGGGCTGGATAAAGAAAATATAATACATATACACCACAGAATACTATGCAGCCATGAAAAATAGTGAGATGATGGACTTTCAGCAACATGGATGGAGCTGGAGGCCATTATTGTATGTGAATTAATGCAGGAGCAGAAAACCAAATACCACATGTTCTCACTTATAAGTAGGAGCTAAACATTGTGTAGAGATAGATACAAAGAAGGAAGCAATAAACATTGGGACCTACTTGAGGGTGGAGGGTGGGAGAATGGTGAGGATTGAAAAACTACCTATTAGTTACTTTCTCATTACCTGAATGACAGAATTACCTGTACATGAAATCCCCACTACATGCAATTTACCCATGTAGCAAATCTGCACATGTACCTGTTGAACCTAAAATTAAAAAAAAGAAAAACTTTTTTAAAAGAAAGACCTTTACAATGAACAACTTTCACTTAATGAATAGTAAATATATTTTCTTTTCTTTATGGGAAAAAAATAAGCAAAGTGCAAGCACAAGCAAAACAAGGAGGCAAGGAGGCCGGCATGTGGCAGGGAGCCTGGGTGTCACCCTGAATGCCCGAGGGCCACGTGGAGGAGCTGCGGAAATGAGGCTGGATGGGCCTTAAGGGGCCAGGTAATGGGGGAAAGAGGAGATCCACATATAAGTCAGTGAGCATTCATAAGACACGGTAGTTCTGAGTGGAGAAACGTCGTGATCAAAGTATTATCCAAAAATAATCAGCCTGGCTGAAAGATGCAGTTTGTGCTGGGAAGGGCGAGTCCAGATGAGAGGCCATGGTGATGGTCACTATGACACAATGCCTGAGAGCAAAGGCAGTAAAAGGACTGGAAATTGGATAGATGTATGCCTCTGATAAATATGTCAGAAGGGAAAAAAAAGGCAAAATCAGATGACAAAATAACTATGGGGTATTAAAGAAAAATGAAAGAAATTTCCAAATATTTTAGCCTGACACACTAAAACAATGTTGATGTCACTAAGAGAAATGAGAGCAGTGAGATAGATACTTTGTTTGGAAGGTAAAATAATGTCTGGTTTGAGATACAGTGAATTTTTGGAAATGGTAAGTTGCAATGGAAATTGGAATCCAAAATGGAAATTTTGGGTAGGCTCTTACATTAATATTAAAGGAGTAAGATTAGAACTAGAATTTTGGGGTGTTAGCCATAAAGAAATCAGACTTGAAAAATAACAGATATGACATTGATCTTGCAGGAAAGTAGAATATTAGGAATGTCAATGTGGAGGTGCTGGTAGATGTTTTAGACAAAGATCCACTCACTAAACTAAGAGTGAGATTATCAGTAGGAATTCCAAAAATGCAACTATGTAAAAGCAAAAATTAGAGTGTTTAATGTTTCATAGGTTCCTGCACTTCTCCCCCTTCTTTCTTTCCCCCAAGTCACCTCCTCTAAAAGGCCTTTTCTGGCCAGTCTAATGTTTTTGTCTCCATACGCTCATCCCAGTGCCACCTATTAACATTTATTACATCACCCTGTTGAACTTTCTCCATAATAGCCATCACCAACTAAAAGTATGTTGCTTGATGAATGGATATATGTATCTGCTGTCTGCCACATTGGACTATAAAACTGCTTTGGTCAGCATTTAGTACAACTTAGTGTTATAACATTGACACATAACGTATTCATTAAACACCTAGAGGAAGAACGAGAGAGTGCAGAGAGGAAGGAACAAAGGGTGAGAAGGAGAGAGAGCGGGAGGGAGGAAAGAAGGAATGAAGGAAATTTACATAAAATTCTTGTATATGTGCTATGTCCAATTGGTTACAAATCTGTTATGTGTTAATGCATAACATATGGTAAATAAATATTTGGTGAGTAATTGAATAAAGAAACTAGAGAAATGAAGAATAAATTACAAAAAATAGATACATGTTATATCTATTTTAGTAAACTCAGAAGTAATTCATCAAATAATCGCCATATTTTCTGAGGCTGCAATGAAAAAATAAATGAATGAAACACTGTTTTTCATTTTTACCTTGTCTCAAAATCGTTGTCACAATACTTCTGTATTTCTCAGTGAGAAAAATCATAGTGCCATGCCCTCCATCCAATCTTCTAACCACTAAGAAGTTTTCAGTGATTCTGAAAAGTGAACATTTTCCAGTGTCACCGTTCTAGCTTCTTGTGCATGTGTCATCGTAAACTTAAGTTAGTAATATTCTTGAAACTAAGTGATCCAGACATCCAACCATGCCCTATAGATGAAGAAGGTGGGGGAAATTCCACAGAACAAACCACACAAAGAGGCAGACAAATAGAGACATTTGCATGTATCGTTTGCATGTATGAAACATTTGCATGTATCATACCTAACATTCCTGAGAGCTGATGCCCAGCACTGGGACTCAGCTGGGCTTCAGTCAATTCTGTCATTTTACTTAGAAAATGAGCCTCTCTCCTTGTGTTTACCTTCTCAATGATGCACTCTGACCCTGGAGCTTTGGTCTTGCTTACAAAGTAAAAACTCAAGCACATGGTCAAAATATCCCAAGTAAATCGTCCTGGTGTTTTGCAAAATTCTTCATCAAATATCGGGAAGTCTAGATCCCTTCTTTTTGTCGGTATTATTTGTTTATTTATTCTTTCATTTATTTTTACTGATTCTTTCTATGAGACAGGCAGTGAAAGTTACAGAACTCTAAAAGCTAAATGCCATATCAAAGGGTGTTTCCAAAACAATCCCTTTTTGTGTCCAACTCAAGGTAATGTCAAGGAATAATCATATGTTACTTGCACTGGTTTTTCAGGCCTCCATAGTTGAGATTTTTCTTTCAGCTCAAAGGTCTGGGTAGCAGAGACTATCTACCTTAGCAGAGAAATGGACACAGATAAAGTCACCTGAGGAAGACCTCCAAGGATGTGGCCTGTCACTGCTCAGCACACTCACTCTTCCGTAAAAAGATGACTGCTGACACACTACTACAACTTTTCCTTTCAAATTTGGGACACCAAGAGGAGGCTTCTTTTATTCTTTAATAGAAGAATGAATATTAATGCTGAGAAGTACTAAACTGACAATTTCAATCCTGGGAATGAATTTGAATAAGCATTCATATAGGTGCCTACCTTGATATAACCCAAATGCTCATCAATAGGAGAATGATTATATAACTGTAGTTCTGAAATATGAAGAATGTGCAAAGAATGGGGTAGATTAATACACACTGACCTGATATAAGACACATTAAATTTTTATAACACAGTTTCTAGAACTACACATATAGAATTATGCCATTTAGATAAAGCAATGTCCAAACATTTAAAGTATGTATTAATGATGCACGTATAACATTTTACGGTGAATATATCTGGAGACTGGGATGAATGGGGGTTTTCACATTTGTTCTATACATTTTCATATTTTTTCACATGATAGAAAGTGTGTAATCATCTTTCACCTGTATAATTTGAAAGACAGGTTCTGTGCCTATATATAAGTGGTGGCATATGGCACTGACCCACAGGGGCCATGTTCAGGAGTCTGGCTTGTTGGAACTCAGGTGAACCTGAAACAGAAGAGGGACGTGAAAGGGAAGCAAGGGAGGAGAATTTCTTAGGCTGGACAGATAACACTGAAGTGAATTCCAGCACCAGTGTGTGCAGAAACTTGATTTTGTCCTGTTTTACACTGCAAGCTGAATAAGAGCAGCTGAGAGTCTAATCATTTCTTCACCACAACTTGGCTGTGAGACTTTGGAGAAGTCATTTCACCTTCTCAGTGTCAGTTTTTCCATTTGTTAGAAGAGGAAAGGGTAGAACATCAACTGTGGAGAAAGATCACATAGTAACGTTGAATTCGTGGGAGCTGTGCTAGTCACATTTAAGGTCATTGACTCTGTCTAATTTAGTAGCACCCAATCGACGTCACCTTGAATAGACAACTAGAACTTCCTCCTTTCTAAAAACGTTCATAGTATCCTGGCCTTTCCAGATGCTTCAGTCAGTTTCTTGTGTCTCCTCTTCCACCGTCTCCTGGGGGACTACTACCAATTCCATGTAGGCAACTGAATCAGTGAATAAATGCTTTATTCTTTTTTTGCCTCTAAACAGGAAATAATTTTTAGTTTGGAATAAAGGGCTTTGGGTCTAACAGTCATCTGGAGCAAGTAACAAGAGAGGGCAGCAGGTGAGCAGTCCTTATGTACCAGAGGCAAATGGGCAGTTGAGGTGATGGGTATCACAATTACTCTGATTTGATCATTACACATTGTATGCTTGTATAAAATATCACATGTACCTCTTAAGTATGTACAATTATGTACTGATAAAAATTAAAAATTAATAAAAAGAAATATAAATTGAGCAGAAGCAGCAAAAATGGTGAAGAAGCAAGTGTCTCTGGCTTCTGCTGAAATAGCCTGGCTGGGGCCGTGGATGCTTCTCAGAGAAAGCATGGGAGTTGCATGAGAATGAAGCTGTCATCTGTGGAAATGGAGCAGACTTTTATGATATCCCTGGTATAAATTCTTGACTCCACCACTTGACTGAAAAGCCATTTTAGTACTCTGGGCCCATTTCTCACTGGGAGTCATGACACGTCCTTTTTAGGGTGATTGTGATAGTTAAATGTGAAGTGGCCAGCACAGTCTGGGTAGATGTCACTTGTCTTACCTCTGATCCAATTCATCCTCCACACCTTTCCTTTTTAAACCGAGGACTTCATCTTTACAGGATACCACAGACTTTTATTCAGTTTTCTTCTCCCTCCATATTGGACGTTCATCGCCAATGGAAATTAGCAATTGCTAATGAAAATTTATACTCTTATTACAGAACTATTTTGATGCCCAGATCATTTGACATGAGCACTAACCAATCAGTGTGGCTTCTTTTTAATGCTCCAAGTGCTTCTGATAAGAACATGTGTAAGGAGAACCACATTCCATGGTTTCAGGTAAATCCCTTGGAAGACAATTATGAGCAGGTCAGGAGAGTCCTTGGCTTCCATTTGGTTAGATTTTTTTTTTTTTTTTCTCAATAGTCCTTTATTTCTCCTATTCAAATCAAGGGCTTATTATGACCTGATTCTCACATTCTTAATAACCGTGAAAAATCAACACATGTCAAGATATAAGATCCATCCAGAATTTAGCCTAAAATATATTTATTAAACCTTAATTCTGTTTTGGTTCTTCTTTTTTGTTTGGTTTTCTTTTAATCTATACTTCTAGGGAACGCTGAACGAATTTGTTCCAGAAAGCCCTTATGAAAAATATGCGAATAGGAAAGTAGAGAAGAAAATGACAGGGAATTTCATGGAAAATAGACAAAGATTTCTCCTTACATAATGTCATGTAAGAGCTTAGGAGTTGCCCCTTCGTTCACTAGTTTTTAGTAAAGTTAACTTGACCTGCTTTCCCAAAGGAACTTCTAGTCTTAAACATTTGCAACATGCTCAGTTGAATAAACTCTTAAACAATTTCTTTTTCCTACTTAAAATTATTCTGAGATATACAACATTCAGTGGAACTTTCATAAGAGAGGTCAAAAGCAGAAATAATTTTTAAAAGGGAGAAGGAGTATTACTGACATTGCCTGACCTCCAAGTAAATAAACAAATCTGCGTTTGTGATCCTGTGAACTATGCCATGAACATGGCATTTAAAAAAAAATATTTTAGGGACCAGTCCTCCAAGTGTTATTTAGCATCTCATGCAACAACGAGACCTTATCATATAGAAAAGTGAAAATTGCTGCTGTGATGTGTGTGGTTGATAGAGAATAGAAATAGTCTTCTCAGTAGCTAATAAAATGCCATCTAGAAACACCTTTCAACAGTGATGTTACATTTTATTTTTTTTTGATGCACCAGAGACTGCACGGAAAATTAGGTTTTGTGAAAGCTAGCAAAGTGGCATGGCCATTGCCTTTCCTTGGGAATTTGTCATTTATATTTATGATATTGTTTCTAAACTGACAAGGTGACTCAAATCAAATCTATTCGCAGGACTTACTTTGAATGTGCTGCTGTAGACTTCTATATATCACAAATCCACACCTTGAAAACTGAGTAAATAAATATCATACCTTACTTACTAGTGTCCTCTGATATCTTTGGTAGTCAGTGTAAAATAGAAGGTCAGATTTTGCTTTCCTTCCAGTCTTAATGGAGTTAAAAATTTTATCCATTGTATTATTAGATAACTCATATATTTGGTTTCTCTCTCCCTAAGGGAAGTAAAATGAGCATGTCTTCAGTTTCCTCTGTTCATGCAAAGAACATTTAAGGAAAGTATTAAGGTATTAAGAAACCTGAGGCTAAGCAGGACAAATAGATAACTTGCCCAGAATCCAACAGCTGGGAAGAGGCTGAAAGAGAGCTACAACCCAGGTCAGTCTATTGCCCACATCCATGTTCTTTCCAAAACTCAGTATGTTCACTGAATTCAGCTGAGATACAAAGTCCTAGGTGTACCATCATAAAAGCCTACAGAGGAAACTTGATCAACGTGACAGAAAGACAAAGAAATTTGTTTTCAAATTGAAATCAGAATCTTAGAAATGGAAGGCATTATACCCGTCAATACCCACAATTAGGTTACTTCCACATCATCTGCACACACATACACGTGCACATGCACACTCGCACACACACACACAAATATTCACATGAATCAGTGTTAAAAATACTCCAATTATTGAATACGAATAAACAAACTGACAGAGGAAATGTATCTATACAAAAAGGTATGCATGCAGCATTTCTTAGCACCCCTGTTTTCTTTCCACTCTTGGTTCCCTGTGGAGTGCAGAGTTCCTACTGACATTATCCTAGGAAGCACACTATCACACATATATTGGTATTTCCTGGTTCTTGAATTAAATTTGACCTGAGTAAAGCCATATTTGTATGGAAGAGAAACAGTAGGGTAGTAGAGTGAATGATAACCTAAGCTGCACACGAGTAACTAAAAAATATTTTTGCTGCCAGTTACCTATTGTTTAGGAAAACCCATTGCAAGAACATGCCTTAATATCATCTCCTCTTCCCCAACCTTTCCCCATTCTACTGCTCACACAAATCCCCTTTTCGCATTATTACCTCCTGTATAATCTCTCCTAGATCAAAATGTATGTGTGTAAATGACCTAATATGGATGGTCTGTTAACATCTCTATCAGAGTTATTTAGTTTAGTCTGAGTTCTAACTGAAATTAAAGATGCGTTCTTTGTTAAAGGAATTTCCAGCACAAAGTAGCATGCAGGAAGTTATTTTGGGGCAGCATCTCTGATATCATGCGAGTTGATTTTTTGTTGTTCTACAATGCATTGTCTCACTGAATAGTGACTTTGAAGAGGTTCAGAAAATTTTAACAAGTAAAACTGCTATTTAATATCATGTGTGTTATGGTAATCTCAAGCAGCCGCATCCTCAGAAAAACAACAGAGGAAAGGTATTTCACGGGACTATTTTTACTCTGCTCGGGAATGATTCATATGCACAGATTGACTAACAATTGGACGTTTAAAGAATCCTTAGCTGAATTCTTAGCAAATGGAAGTCTACAATTATTCCAAATGCCTTCTATAGTAAAATCTGACATTAGGGAGAATAGAAAAAATCATTCTGAATTTTGGCACAAAAAAAATTCTTACTGTTTCTGGATTATTCACCTGATGATCAAAATAAATCTTAGTCAAGGAACCTAGTTCTTTGGGAGAAATAGCTTTCTGTTTGGATATGCCAAATAGGAAGAGGTTAAATTTTCTCACCTAAAAAAGGCAGTAAACACAGGTTATCTCAATTATTTGACCTATTGCAAACATCATCTCTATGAACCACTTTATATTAATGGTGCTGTCAATCTTGATACATATAAGGCATGTCTGAAAAGTTTTTCTTGTGCAAATCATAAAATTGTTTGCCAGTAGTCTAGTTATCAGATTCTTTTGTGACCAATAACATGTACTTAGTACAACCACCCTGGGTTTGAGTATGAGTTTTACAAAATGGACTGAAAGTAAGGGAGCTATTGTGAGCCAACTTTATGCTTTTAATAAGCAATCTTAAAGGATTTCAAAGCAGTTTATCCATATGCCGTGACTTGGGAAGTATCTCTCTAATCACAGGACTTGGCCAATCCTAGCAAAAAAGAAATGCAACTTGAAATTAGTGAGCTAATTCAGTTTTTTAAAAAAAGATATCATTGTAACATGTTAACAAATGATAAAATTCATACCCTATATTTTCAATCTTATCTCCTTTTATGAATTTCATGCTCTGTCCTTTTAATCCCTGTCATTATTTAGGCTCCAGATACTGTCTGTTTTTTGAAGGCTTTATTTCTCTCACAGAAGAAAATTAAGTACCTTTTTTACCTTCTCATAGTACTATGTGGAAATCTACTTTATGACATGTACTAACAATCTTTTTATCAGTTCTCTTCTGCAAATTGGCTACCAGCTCCTCAAGGAGAAGAATCATATGGTACACAAACTTTTGTTTTCAAGGGTTAGACATGAGACTGTTCTAAAGTATAATAATAATAATTTCTATAACAAACCTTTATTGTGGTTTTTACCACATGGTGCTCAGTTCCAAAATGTTATATACAGTATCTCATTTAATTCTTGTAACAAACATTTGAGTTCCATTATTATCCCTTTTCTAAGACAAAAAAATTGCAGCACAGAGTATGCAGGACTACAACAGTGCATGTCGACAAAGTAAATGGCTCTCTCTGGAGTTGGACAGTTTATGACCCATGCACAATTAGCAATGGCCCTTGCAGTCAATGTTTTTAGAATTAAATTTAAACATTCTGGCCCAGCACAGTGGCTGAAGCCTACAATCCCAGCACCTGGGAGGCTGAGAGGGGTGGATCACTTAAGCTCAGGAGTTCAAGACCAGCCTGGCCAACATGGTGAAACCCTGTCTCTATTGAAAATACAAAAATTTGCCAGGCCTGGTGGTGCACACCTGCAATTCCAGCTGCTCAGGAGGCTGAGGCATGAGAATTGCTTGAACCCAGGAAGCAGAGGTTGCAGTGAGCTGAGATCGTACCATTGTACTCCAGCCTAGGTGACAGTGCAAGACCCCATCTCAAAAAATAAATAAATAAATAGATGTTCAACTTAATATTAAACTTTCTCAGTGTATTTGCAGCTTTTTCAAATAATATTTTTAGAGGCATAGATCCCCTAAACCAATGAGAATATGTTAGAGGCAAAGAGGGCCATCTGCCTAGTGTCCTTCAATACTTGATATCTAGATAACCATTTTATTCTGTCTGGCAAAAAATTGCCACTAATATTGCTCTGATGACCGTATGGTCTGATGAGAATGACAAAACTAAAAAAGGCAATAGGACAGAATGCTTAAAGTCAAGTCAAGATGGTTCAGAAAGCCTGAGAATGTCATCAGTGTGGCTCTGTTTTTCTACTCCCTTAAGCAAGCTCAGGGCTGAGCCTTCCATTTGCAGAAGCAATTGAACAGCAAAAACGTCTCTTTGCTAAAGAGTTTATTGTTTATTGTAATTTTTTATTGTAATAATAGTGTTTATTGGGCATGAGTAGCTCTGCAAAATCACAGGAAAACCTTGTTTTTACTTTCTAAAGTAATAGCATATTAAAATTTGGCAAATTATAGTCAACCAATGAAAGTATATGGTATCATAAATTCACAGCATTTGTCTGAATTAATATTTTACCCATGATTTCAGAATCAAAAGGGTATTGGAATAATCCTGACAGAAGATATTAAATTCTGCATTTCCCTGTTTTTCAAGACTTCAGGGGAATTACAGTAAATAGTAGGAAGAAGTCAGTATAACAATAAGAGGTTTGAATGTAGATGGAGGAAACAGACCATGGAGAATTAGTAACTTAAAAAGGAGTCTATATGAGTTAGAGATGGATTCACAGAATATAATTCAATATTAATCATATAATTCTAGTTTCACTGCTAATGAACTAATCAACTTAGGATGACATGCAGCACAGTTCATAAACAATTATCAACATTTAGTTTTATTGACCACAGATCACAATCACAAAGGATGACCTAAGGAGCATCTAAATAAATTATTAAACAGACATGTTTTTTCTCAGATTGTTTATAGCTCCTAAGCGTTTCTTGGATGGGCATCATTTCAAATACAGTGTCAGGAAAATAGAATAATCCTGAACTTAGGGAGACACCTACAGGTACAGTAGAAAAAAAAATAATAACATGAGGATCTGAGAACCAGAAAACAATAGCATTGTGTTTAATTAGGAAAACCAAAATAGTTTTTTCCTTCAAAATATTTTTGAATGCTTAGAGCATTTTTCACAACGATAAGCACAAGATATACAAGGATATTTTAACAGCAAATATATGGTTTTTCAATTTTATCTCTCACCTTTAGGCTACTTCTAAAATCAAACTTTGTCTAATGGCCTAAAAGACGACCCATAGTTCTTTGGAAGTGAGTTAGGATTTACTTATTGGTAGAAATAACATTAGCTGTCATCATTGCCATTATCACCGTCATCATCTTCTTCATTATCATTTTTACCGAGTGTCTACCAAGCGGCAACAAGTATATTTAGATATTAATCACTTTGGTAAGTTTTTTCTTCAGTTAAAATAAAAATATTTCTGGTAGAATAAACACATTTTGCATTAATAGACATTTTTGCCATAACATATATGGTTTTATTAGATTCATTTTTAAGAGTAGGTTTTTGACTAGTATGAAGTGCAGAGGAGTTTAAGGATGCGAATGGAGGGTGGCAGTGACATGCGGCATAATTTTGTTAGCAAATAGACAGATCTTTTTAAAAGCTTCTCCCCTCACCCCCTATTCCCCATTATATTAATTCCCACTCCATGAGATGAAAATCAAAGGAAGGAGTAATCATCCAATTTTTTTGTTGTTGTTTTATGCTACTTTAATTTAAATCTTCAGTTCCATGCAGGTTTTGCTCAGAAAGGATATCTCTCCAAAGCTGCCCTTTGCTTCCTGTATTTAAAATATTTATGCAATATGTAAATTTCAATTACATTACAGGAAGAGAATTTTCATGTCTTCAGTGCCCCCTAAATACATCATTCTGGTGCTCTTCTGATGCCAGAAATTCTTAGAGAGCTCTAGTATTGACACAAATTATCACCGAGAAAAAATTCCCATAATTTTACCTTTTCCTGATTTTGACATTATACCAGTGTATTCAGTCATGAAATCACTACACATCAAAAGAGGTCCACAGAAAACAACTAAAATGGGTGAGGGGATATAGCAGATTGCGCACAGCAATACCTAAGGATCTAGAGACATTTTTAAAAAAGATAAAATCCAGTTTCTGTCAAGCCAGTCTTCTGAAACAAAATCATATTCTCTCCATCTCTGACATCTCTGATCAGCACCTAAGCAGATAAGCTCAGATACTTTGAATTCTCTATTACACCACTATTAACAGCCTTTTAATTCTTTTCTCCATCATTGCCCCCATAAAAAGCCGTCTTCTATCTGCTGTGCTGAATCTGAGAATATTTCTCTGGTTAAAACTCTTAAATGGCTCTCTATAATCTTCAGGACAACAATCCAAATTTCTTAACAGCATAAGCCTCTAAACAATCTGTTCTCCACCTACTTTCTTGGTTTCACACCTTCACATTCATTAATTTCTATAAAATAATAATAATAGGAATAATAATACAGTAATAATAACTAATATTTACGTAGCCTGTATTATGTGCTAACCATTGTCCTAAATGTATTGTTTTTATTGTGATAAAATATATATAACATACAATTAATCATATTAACCATATTTCGGTGTAGAGTTCTGTGGTCTTAAGTGCATTCCCATTGACCTGCAACCATCACTGACATCCATCTCCAGAACTCTTTTTCTCTTGCAAAACTGAAACTTGGTAGCCACTAAAGAGTAACTCCCCTTTCTCCCCTTCCCTCCCAGCTCCAGGCGACCACCATTCTACTTCTATCTCTGTGAATCTGACAACTATAAAAACCTCATACAATAGGATTCATACAGTGCTTGTTTTTTTTTTCTTTTTTAACTGGATCATTTCATTTAGCAAAATGTCTTCAGGGACACATGTGCATATTGTAGCATGTGTCAAATTTTCTTCCTTGTTAAGGCTGAATAATATTCACTGTAAGTATATACCACATTTTATCATGGACACTTGGGTTGTTGCTAGCTTTTGGTTATTATGAGTAATGCTGCTATGTGCTATGAATGTTTGTGTCTGCTTGGGGTGTATAACAAATTACCATCGACTGCATGACTTAAACAACAGGCATTTATTTCTGTTATTGCAGAACAGGCCGTTCTGGAGGCTGGAAAGTGGAAGATCAAGATGCTAACCAGTTCAGCTCCTCTTGAAGATCCTCTTGAAGATGGCTGCCTTTGTACCGTATCCTCACCTGACCAGGAAAACTTTGGTCTCTTCATAAAAGGGCTCTAATTCCATCATGAGGATCCCATCCCCATGATGGCATCCAAATCTAATTACCTCCCAAAGATCTTACCTCCAAGTACCATTACATTGAGCATAAGCACTTCAAAATAAAAGTCTGGGGAGTCACAAACATTCAGTTCATAGCAATTAGTGTACAAATCTGTTTTGAGTCCTGCTTTCACTTCTTTTGAGTATATACGCAGAAATGGAATTACTGGATCATGCGATATCAGAACTTTAAAAATGGCACTAGGATAACAGGGTCAGGAGTTCGAGACCAGCCTGGCCAACATGATGAAACCCCATCTCTACCAAAAATATAAAAAATTAGCTGGGTGTGGTGGCATGCACCTGTAATCCCAGCTACTAGGGAGGCTGAGGCAGAAGAATTGCTTGAACCTGGGAGGTGGAGGTTGCAGTGAGCCAAGATCATACCAGTGCACTCTAGCCTGGGCAATGGAGTGAGACTCCATCTCAAAAAAAAAAAAAAAAAAAAAGAAGAAAGAAAGAAAGGCACTAAATTAACCCTACTGTGAAGGCTGTTCTTGATCCAGACTAACAAAGCTTAAAAGCAAGTATGGAAAAAATAAAAATGATCTGCAAGTAATTTAACTTTGTGCGAGTACATAGCTCAATACTCTTTGAAGGAATGCAACTGATATGGTTTGGTTCTGTGTCCCCACCCAAATCTCGTCTTGAATTGTAATCCCCACTTGCTGGAGGGACCTGCTGGAAGGTGATTAGATCTTGGGAGTGATTTTCCCCATGCTGTACTCAAGCTAGGGAGTGAGTTCTCACAAGATCTGATGGTTTAAAAGTGTGGCACTTCCTCTTTCTCTCTGCCCTGCTGCCATGTAAGACATGCCTTGCTTTCCCTTCACCGTCCGCCATGACTGTAAGTTCCCTGAGGCCTCCTCAGCCATGCAGAACTGTAAGTCAATTAAACCTCTTTTCTTTATAAATTACCTAGTCTCAGGTAGTTCTTTCTAGCCATGTGAAAACGGACAATACAGCAAACTAATACAAAACTTACACTATCTGTCATCTAATGATCAATTGCCAAAAAAGCAACACAACCCATAACCAGAAAGAAAATTAATTAATTAATTAATTAATGCAAACTCCAAAATGACAGAAATAATAGAATCATCTTGCAAAAACCTTAGCACAGCTAATATATTACAAATACATTCAAAATGTAAAGAAAATGTGACAAGAGAAATAGAAACCTATTAAAAAAAAAACAAAAACAAATGTAACTTTTAGAGATAAGAAACACAGTATCCAAATGAAAAATATGTCACTATTGTTAGGGAAAGAACCTCCTCACTTTTAGTTAGGAAATATACCATACAGAATTCTTGAATGACTTCACTAGCACTCTATTATCAGCAGACTATTAGTTGGAAACATATTTTCTGGATTCTCCAGTCTGGAGTTCTTTTTATATATTTTATATGTATTTTCTATATTTTTTTCAGTAACACTTTGTGCAAGACTTTGAAAGAGTCCAAGGCTCAACAAATGAACTTCCCTTCTTCAGATTATCTTTGGGATAGAACACTGCAGATAGGTAAGATGTGATGCAACTAGCTTACTTATAATATTGCTAGAAAGACTTTGCCTTCCCTGTAGTTATGGAACCCCGTCTGTTATAGCCAGAATTTCCATCCGAGTCTATTTACTCCTGACTCACTTGGGAAGAAGAGTCAATAGTGTCTATAATCAGAGCAGTCTTTACAGTAAAGGAAAAGTAGTGCCTGCTTGGTATAACAATTACTGTTAGTTGTTACGGTCTTGGAAAAGTCTTATGTATTTACCAATCCCAGTTGACATATATTCATTAATAACACAGAAGCTCTGAGAATTTTGTTTACAAGACTGGTTTTGAGAAAGTACATCCTCAGATATGTTTGATGCAAATGTTTCATTCAATACAAAAGTGATTCTTCAATATTTTTGTCACCAACCATATACGTACTGACTCTAAATTTTGGACCTTTCTGCGGAATAATGAATAGCAAATATGGGTAGTTATAAATCTTGATAATGTGACTTTCCTCAGATATGAATATGAAAACTGCTGAGTCTGGAGCCAGCAGACCCAGGTCTATACACGCTATAAATACCATGTCATCGTGGGTAAATCTTCTTCCTTTCTCTGCATCAGTTGCCTATCTATAAAGTGAGGAGATATGATGATTTTGTAATTGTAATGTGTCAGTTTAGCTAGAATAAACTACAGTCTCCAAAATTCTCTTTCTAGTATATTTCCAGTTAGGGTGAGATACAACAGCTAAGAGATTCCCTCTCTTTTGAGAATTGGAGGATGGAAAGGAGATGGTCATTCCGTAGCACACACACAAACACATTCTGCCAGTCGATCAAACACTAATCTCTGAATAATGCTGGAAAGAAATGTTGTAGATATAATTAAAGCCCCTAAACAGTTGGCTTTAATCAAAAGACAGATTATCCTGAGCAAGCCATCTGACTTAATCAGATAAAAGCTCACTAGATAAAGAAAATGATGTCACACATCTACACCATGGAATACTACGCAGCCTTAAAAAAGAATGAGTTTCATGTCCTTTGCAGGGACATGGGTGAAGCTGGAAACCATCATTCTCAGCAGTTTAACACAGGAACAGCAAATCAAACACCACATGTTTCATTCATAAGTGGGAGTTGAACAATTAGAACACATGGACACAGGGAGGGGAACATCATACACAGGGGCCTGGTGGGGGGGTTGGGGGGCAAGGGACGGGAGAACATCAGGACAAATACCTAATGCATGTGGGGTTTAAGAAACCTAGATGATGGGTTGATGGGTGCAGCAAACCACCATGCCACATATATACCTATGTAACAAACCTGCATGTTCTGCACATGTATCCTAGAACTTAAAGTATAATTACAAAATAAATAATAATTAATAAATAATAAAAAGGGCTTGAACCTTTCCTGAGCCCAGAGACTCCAGTCACTGAATCAACAACTGCTCTCCCTTCAGTCTACTATCTTCCTTTCCCTGAAGAAAACAAGCTTCAACTTATGCCTGTGGGGTTCCAGCCAACTCATAAACACACACACACACACACACACACACACACACACACACACACACAAACTCACACACATTCACACACACATTTCTCCTACTGATTCTTCTCTGATTGAATCCTAATTGATGTGAGTTTAAGTTAGTTAATGCCCGAGTTCCCTATTTCTTCAATTCAGAGGTGGATGTGTGTATGTGGTGTGTTTCTCACAGATGAACTTTTGATTCTTCATTAGCCTGTGAACAAAGCAAAGATATCTAGATCACACTGACTATGAATGCAACATCATCTTCCTATCTCTGTCAGTTACCTCACTGGCATCATGCATCATAAATATAATCTTACCAAAGATGAAATAGCTGTAACTAAGATTGGGCACTATTAGACTGATGAAGTGCTGACCTGTGAAACAACACATACCTCAGTAAGTTAAATTGCTTTGTACCGTATCTTTTGGTTGTGTTTTATAATTGTTACTGGAATCTTCTATCTTGAATTGGATGTTTTTGATGAAAGGAAATGAGGAAAGTAGTTATCTTCCTGATCCATTAATTATTTTCTTATACTATTTGGTGAATATGGGATAGCTTATCTGTATAAAACATCTATCCACTTTTTAAATATACTTGGTTATTTTCCCAATCATTTCCAAAAGTCTGCTCATTGTTGGCCATAGAAGTTTTCATTCAAAAATAAGGATAGAAATAAAATCAGATGAAATTTCTTTTGGAATCTAAATAACACTAAAGTGTTTAAGTTTTAACATTTCTTCAATTTAATGAGAAAATTTAATCTTAGAGTCAGGCCAGATTTAATTTCTATGAGTTATGCCACTGGATATTTCAGAAAATAGGTTTTCAAATATCAAGGTTATTGGAGCCAGTACTTCTGACTTCAGGTAAAACACACACACACACGCACACACACAATGGATATGAAATTTGGTAGCAGGTGGCTGCTATTCTTCCTTCCAAAGTAGTCCACTCAAAAGATACTGAATGTCAAGAACTGCAAACTCCTCAAAGATGAGTTTATGTCACGTCACCCAGCAGACAAGTGAACACATCACAGAAAGCAAATACTTATTAAATTAGTATGCATTGCTTTACAAGGAAAAGTCAATAAAATGGCATAGTGAATATATCATTGGACTTGAAGTCAGAGTGTTCATCTGTAAAATGGGAACAATAATCATGACAATACCATTCAGATAATCTTATTCTGAAAATTAAATACATTGTATTACAATGAGTTTGTAAATTCTACAGTAATATATCTATAATACTTTCCAAAAGATTGCTCTCTGATCTAACACAACAGAAATTTATTACAAAAGATAATTATTTATTTTATATTCATGTAATGGATCATGTTAACAATAAAAGACAACATTTCTTTTTTATTTTTAAAATTTTTATTTTTATTTTACATTCTGGGGAACATGTGCAGGATGCACAGATTTGTTACACAGGTAAATGACAACTTTCCTTCTTTAGTGAGCAAATCTTTCAATAAGCAAAGTACAGGTGTTCTCTGTGATATTTTTATCTTTGCAATTTATGTTTAATGAGCAAATCTATGCAAGGTAGCATCTTTCTAGATCTGGAAAGTTGAATTCTTTCTATATCAGATCTACACTCACAGTTGACATCACCACTCTAGACAAAGCCAAAACTACAACCTAAGCACTTTCATTTAAAGGAATGTTCATAAACATCTACTCTCCTGAGTCTTGAGCAAAGTCCAGAAATAACAAGGTCAAATGGTCATGCTCAGGAAGAAAGTAAAATCAGACTTGAAGAAATATGATGTCAAATTCCCCATATTCCAACCTGCTGTGCTTGATTTCAATACTACTTTTATCAAGGTGATTCTGGTAGAATTTGGCTGAGGACTCCACCCAAAATCTCTTTCACCACGTAAATACACTCCACTAGTTTTTCAAGATAGGTGTTTATTAATATATGGATTTTATTTTCTGGTGCTCAAGACATGTAATGCTAAACTGAAAAATGAGACTAGTCAGAGTTTTTTAGATATAGTTTAATTCTCAATATAAAAAGTAAACAGATTTATAAGAAACATTCTAATAAATACATCACCATGATTTTTAAAAATAATACCTTTGTCTAGAGTTCTTGATAAAGTATTGTTATAGAGAGGTTTTAGAGATTTTATTTTTTAATTTTTGAAGTGAAACTGTATGTACATACACATAGCATGACGCCAGGCTTATAAGTAAGATATTTTAAAGTAAAGCTTTCAAGGAAAGTACAAATCAGGTATTAAAATTAAATTGAAGACATAGCTTTACTCTCTTCTTTGATCATAACTAAAATAATATTTTAGAAAAAAGCTAGAACAAAAACAGGAAATTATACAGATTGCTGCTTCTTTTCCAAACACTTCTCAATATCATCAAGCACTTGAACGGCAGCCTTTGGAATTCGAGTCCCAGGACCAAATACATTGGAAACACCAACTTCAAACAGAAATTCATAATCCTGTCAAAAGAATTTGTTTAATTAATAAGAGACACTATTTCCATTTTCAAGGACATAAAACGCTATCCTTTCTTCTTTGTCCCTCAAATACCCAACACCTTCTCAACTGGTATACTATTGGCATGTGGGTCTAAAATATTCTTCCTTGATTGGGAGTGCTACTAATAGCCCTCAGCACCAGTCTCTCAGCCCACATTATTTAAAAAACAAAACACTCCGCCCATTTTCTAAATACCTCTATGTGTTGTTTGTGGTGGGAAGCTGGATATCCTAACTGAGAACTTCTGAGCCTTAAGTCATAATTTTCTCTCACCTAAATTTTCACTACTTGTCATTATTTGTGTTAAACTTAGTATCATATGATAAGTTTGAGCCTAAAAAACCATTTTCTCCTAGGTATTCTGTCTGCAGTTAGTGAATGGTGGCACTTTGAATTTGGACACCTGATAGATTTCCTACAAATGAAAATAAGCCCATTTTTTTTTTCATTCTCTGTTGCTGTTTTATTTTATTTATTTATTTATTTTTTATTTTTTGAAGCGGAGTCTCGCTGTGTCACCCAGGCTGGAGTGCAGTGGCGCGATCTCGGCTCACTGCAAGCTCCGCCTCCGGGTTCCTGCCATTCTCCTGCCTCAGCCTCCCGAGTAGCTGGGACTACAGGCGCCGCCACCACACCCGGATAATTTTTTGTATTTTTAGTAGAGACGGGGTTTCACCACGTTAGCCAGGATGGTCTCGATCACCTGACCTCATGATCTGCCCGCCTCAGCCTCCCAAAATGCTGGGATTACAGGCACGAGCCACTGCGCCCACCATTTTTAGTTTATTGTAACAGTCAAAGTATGAGTCAAAAGATAGCAAGGGCACAAATAACCCTGCAGGATTTAGGCTATTTTAACATCTGAACATTTGTAGCTACAATATCGATTGCGGTTAGGATGTGCTATAAGAACCTGATCCTTATCCAATAGAGTGATCATATATGACAGGACAGTCTGATGAGTGATCATATATGACAGGACAGTTTATTGTTGCAGCACCCTTTTTAAGAGCACCCGTTTCTACTCTCAAGTGACCATATTTGGATGATAAATTATATGGTCAAGCTAATTACTCCCCAACTACTACTTTTCTGTCTCTATTATATAACTGTAATATTCTTATAATACTATAATGTTGCAATAGAACTTAACACATCTCATTGAACTCGTCTCCTTCTAGTCTGTGAAATTCTGAGAGCAGAGATCATGTCCAATCTGTTTCCCTGGTACCTGACACATAAAAGTGCTCAAAACATGTCATTGTTCTTGAGTAGATGCTACAGAGTTTAAGAGCTCATAAGGGAACTGAATGAAACATGTAATAACAATCATCTCTAAATTGGAGACGGTCAGATTAATAGGTCATATACTTCTCTCCTTCCTAAAAATCCCATGTACCATTTGTCCTGACATCTGAGTTATGGATTTAGAATGGAGGATTCAACTGGAAGAGAACTGCAAGATGTTGCAACTGCAAAAAGGGTATATGACTTACCTAACTCTTTCTTACATAAGCCTTGTAAAATATACCTTTGTGAGAGGGTAAAATGTTAGCAGTAAGTGAATCTGGGTAAAGGGTATACAGACATTTTTTGTACTATTTTTATTTTTGCAACTTATCTGTTAGTTTGAAATTATTTCCAAATAAAAATATATGTTTGAATGTCCTCCACTTAGCTGGGCCAGGGATAGCACTGTACCTGCTTCAGGATGGAAGCAGGCATCGTGAGTCTGCTCAAGTTGCTGAAAAAAACTTGGAGGCGACTGCTGCTAAGAGAGTTAGAAAATCCTGACTGTAGTAACATACTGGTGAGGACAGATCACGTTTATTCATTTAATCAGACTGCAGAAACGGTAAGCTCCACATGGCAGAGGCTGTATCTGTTTGATTAGCCACTAGATATTAGTGCCTTCTAATTTAAAACTAAGTGACCTTTAATTGAATAATAGCAACATTTTACATATTCACTGCAACCAAATAGTGAGAAAATAAGGGTATTAACTGCTATAATTATATAATATAGGATACCTATATTCACACAAAAGTATAACACAGAAAATGGTCCTTATCCTCAGTTGTTAAATTCATGAGAAAAATCACATGGAAAACACCTAAAGATGTTCTAAGTAATTTAAATATCCAGAGAATTAATACAACTTATTTGAAATACAATTCTTGAAAATGTCAGCTCACTTATATAACAGGCCTACATTTTTTTTCTCAACATGAATTCCAATCCAAATGTTTTCTACTGGCTAATTATTTTGGTCCTTACATTTTAATACCATGCCTAGGTATCACAGACTCTAAAACTGCAACACTGATAGAAGTGTTCTGCGGATAGACTGCAATAAAAAATAACTACCCTTTATTTTCTCAAATAATGACCTATTTTAGGAATGTAATAGGCAAGTATATTAACAAAAAGAATTTTGTGTTGATTATATCACATTAAATAATGTGCCGTTGGAAAGAAAATAAATATGTAGTTTGTTCACTAGCCCCACTTTATTACGAATCTCACAACCTTATTCATATGAATTTTCTCCTTTCACGAGTAGTATATTAATGCACTATTCTATATTCTGAGTTTTAATGGAGGAAAAAAAAAAGCTGTAGAGCTGGAAACAAGGTCACACTTCACTGATGGATTCCTGCTATAGCAATGGGGCCTTTGTAGCATCTATGAATCATTTACTTACAGTGACCTCATATACAGTTCTTTTAACTTGACATTTTTTCCATTCTCAGTAAAAAAGAAAATCTTGATATAATTGAGAACTGGATTGGAAATAGAACCTATTTGTATCTTAAATAACTACTTTAACTGGCCAGGAATGTCATATGTGGAAGGTGTCTCCCTACCTCACTAATAAATTAACTGATATCATTGTAGGTAACATCTATTTCTCCTTTCCTAAGAGGACTCACAGTTTTGTTCATGTATTCACCTCCTCCCCATTCAGCCTATAATTTTCAAGACAAGCTGATTCTATTTATGTCTGCAATAGGATATTTTTGGCTCCTGAAATACCATACCCTAATCAAATTAGCTTAAATAATAAAGGGTTTTATAGGGCCATGTAAATGATATAGCTCTGAGGTAAGATAACATTTAGGGATGGGACCATCCTGGAGGAAAAGGACAAGGTCGCTCCTTCTAAATAGAAGCAAGCAAACTAAAGGACTCATCCCACCCCCAGGACAAGGAATACTCACTATATCTCTGACTAGGGTTTGACATATTCACTGTGTATTTACTACCACTGTTCTCTACTCCACTTAGGAGTTTTATTACTTTAATCCTTTTCTTTCTCCATAACTGTTTATTGAGAATGAAGGTAGACATCTGGCATAGGTTACTGGTTTGCAAGGAGGTAGTTCTCTCACTGAAGCTTTGTAAAGTGTTAAGTTAAATTATAGATAATGAATTGCAATATAACGTGAATATAAAACAACACTGTCCACTTTTAGACCTTCTAGAACTTATTTAGTGAAATCAACAGGAAATAAATTTGTTGTAGATTTAGGAACATATTATCTTTAGAACCACATAGAAGCTATCATTACTCAGGATTCCCATCACAGTACTAGAAAAATAGAGATGAAAAATACCTGAGGCGGTATCACCCCTCCACACATGACAAGAATATCTGGCCGTCCAAGGGAGTTAAGTTCTTTGATGAGTTCAGGAACTAGGGTTTTATGACCAGCAGCAAGGGTGCTTACGCCCACAGCATGCACATCTGCATCCACGGCCTGCTGGGCCACTTCATGAGGAGTCTAAACAGTCAGAAAGTAAAGATAAATCATTGTTTATTACTAGATAATGACTATAAAAACCCTGGAATACTATCTAGGCAATACCATTCAGAACATACTAATAGGCAAAGACTTCACGATGAAGATGCCAAAAGCAATTACAACAAAAGCAAAAATTGACAAATGAGATCTAATTAAACTAAAAAGCATCTGCACTAAAAAGGATACCGTCAACAGAGTAAACAGAACACCTACAGAACGGGAGAAAATTTTTGCAAACTGTGAATCTGACAAAGGTCTAATATCTGCATCTATAAAAAATTTAAACAAATTTACAAAAAAGAAAACATTAAAAAGTGAGCAAAAGACATGAACAGACACTTTTCAAAAACAACATACATGTGGCTAACAATCATATTTAAAAAAAAGCTCAAAATCACTGATTGTTAGAGAACTGCAAATAAAAATCCCAATGAGATACTATTTCACACCAGTCAGAATGGCTATTATTAAAAAGTCGAAAAATAACAGATGCTAGCAAGGTTGTGGAGAAAAAGGAACGTTTATACACTGTTGATGAGAGTGTAAATTAGTTCAACCATTGTAGATGACAGTGTGGTGATTCCGCACAGACCTAAAAACAGAAATACCTCCCAACCCAGCAATCCCATTACTGTACATATACCCAAATGAATAGAAATCTTTTCATTATAAAAACACATGCATGCAGCTGGGCACGGTGGCTCAGGCCTGTAATTCCAGCACTTTGGGAGGCAGAGGCGGGTGGATCACTTGAGGTCAAGAGTTTGAGACCAGCCTGGCCAACATGGTGAAACCCATCTCTACTAAAAATACAAAAATTAGCCAGGTATAGTGGCACGTGCCTGTAGTCCCAGCTTCTCATATGACTGAGGCAGAAGACTCGCTTGAACCCAGGAGGTGGAAGTTTCAGTGAGCCAAGATCATACCACTACACTCCAGCATGATGGACGAAAGAGTGAGACTCTCAAAAAAAAAAAAAAAAAAAAAAAAAATACACATTCACATGTATGTTCATTGTAGCACTACTCACCACAGCAAAGACATGGAATCAAGCTAAATGCCCATCAATGATAGACTGGATAAAGAAAATGTGATACATACACACTAAAGAATACTATGCAGCCAGAAAAAAAGAATGAGATTGTGTCCTTTGCAGGAACATGGATAAAGCTGGAAGCCATTATCCTCAGCAAACTAACACAGGGACAGAAAAACCAAATACCACATGTTCTTTCTTATAAGTGGGAGCTAAATGATGAGAACACATGGACACAAAGAAGGCAAAGAGGGAAACAACACACACTGGAGCCTATCAGAGGTTAGAGGAGCAGGAGGAGGGAGAGGATCAGGAAAAATAACTAATGGGTACTAGGCTTAATGACACAAGTTTGCCTATATAACAAACCTAAACATGTACCCCTGAACTTAAAACAAAAGTTAATAATAATAATAATAATATTTTTTTGAATACTAAAAGAATGTTTCCTCAAATGTTGGAGGTCTTCCTAATGTAATGCCTACAGGTATCAGAAACTTTTAAATTTAATATTTATCATTATATTATTTCCCTCAGAGAACTTTGTTCTGATTATCTACATTTTTCATCAAATTTTCTGAAAGCAATAAGTCAATCCCTAATTTTTAGTGTTTGCTGATTTTTATGTTGTGAATATTCCAACCATAGCCAATTTCACCCTATTAACATGACATTACTAAATGCAAAGCAGAAAAGATGCACAATAGTCACACAATTATACAATATCTCTACCATATAGATAAAATAGATGGAAATAACCTAAAGAGCAGACAATAATAAAATATAGTAAGTATAGGGAGTGATGAGTTTTTAGTACTTATCACCTTTGGTTTTAAGCAATAGTAAAAGGTCTAATCTCTAGAATCTATAAGGAACTTAAATTAGATACCATTTCACACCATGAAAAACAACTGGCTTTTGAAATTCTTAAAAATTTAATTCCTGGAGGCCTCGCTATTCCTTAGTGGTTCTATCAATCCTGCCTACATATCTGTAAGTAGTCCCTCCATTAAATTATATATAATAAATCTTTATTTATATATAAGATTTATATATAAATAAATCTTCAAAATCCTAGCTGAGATTTGGTTTCTCTTGAGATCCTGACATTGCTCTAGTTAAGGTCTTCACTGTTTCTCATTTTTTTTCTTCACCGGACTCCTTGCATCTAGTTGCAGCTCTTTTCCATCCACTTCAGAGAGTGATTTTTACTAGAAAGCGAATGGCACTGTGCTTCTGAAACAAACAAAAGTTTCAAGGATCAACAAACATAAGTTTCTGGGTTTCTTGTAACAATTGAGATGCCCTGCTTGTCCATATTTTAGTTACAGTAATTTTCATGCTCTGATGTAATTACAAGTAAGTAAATTTCTCTTTGTTAGGAGATTGTAACCTCCTTGAGGACAAAATTGTATCCTACTCAACTCAGAGCCTAGCATCTGGTAGATGATTAATAAATATGTAGCAGATAAGGCTTTTCATATAAAATTATTACAATGTACTTTTTAGAAAAATTTTGTTTGTATTATCATTCTATGGAAAATGTCAGTATAATTTATCTCCAGCAAATTATTTTCCTAAGTCTAAGTCTAATATTCTGTGACTAAGTAACATATTAGTAGAGAGCTAAAAAACAACAACAAAAATAAACAAAAATAACCTTACTTATGAATTGAGCTTATATTGCTATTTGATTTCCTTTTCAAAACACTTTTCACCAATCCCATGTGGGCTATCTTTCCCACAAAATATTAGTCAAATCTCAATAAAGAGTACAATAAGATCTTTGAAAGTAATCTTCATAGTTCCAGGCATAATCAGTTTTAGTTCTGAATTGACACTTTTAAAAGTCTGATAGATTAATTATATTTTATTTTTATTTCTATCATAATTAATTAGACTATATGTGTTATGGTTAATACTGAGTGTCGACTTGGTTGAAGGATACAAAATATTGACCCTGAGTGTGTCTGTGAGGGTGATGTCAAAGGAGATTAACATTTGAGTCAGTGGGCTAGGAAAGGGCTAGACCCATCCTTAATCTGGGTGGCCACCATCTAATGAGCTGCCAGCACGGCTAGAATATAAGCAGGCAAAAAAATGTGCAAAGAGAGACTGGCCTAGCTTCCAAGCCTACATCTTTCTCCCGTGGTGGATGCTTCTTGCCCTCGAACATCAGACTCCAAGTACTTCAGTTCGGGAACTTGGACTGGCTCTCCTTGCTCCTCAGCCTGCAAAAGACCTATTGTGGGACCTTGTGATCATGTGAGTTAACACTTAATAAACTCCCCCTTACATATATATATATATATAAAGGCTGGGGGAGAGAAGGCAGGGTGGCAGGAGTGGAGACCATGGGTATTTGAGCCACTTTCTCATGTAATTTACTTGTGCCTTCAGGACCTGCTCAAGTCCGATCACATATATACCACTTCCATTTGATGATGGAATACTGCTATGCATGACCCACTTTATGGTTAGATGGGTCAGAAAGCACCCAGTTCATGATAGGCAGTTCAGCTTGCATGGTGACTTGATGACCCATAGTCAAACGTTCAGTTTCCACCAAAGCCCAGTAACAGGCCAAGAACTGTCTCTCAAAAGGAGAGTAGGTATCTGCAGAAGATGGCAGGACCTTACTTCAAAATCCTAGAGGCCTCTGCTGTGATTCACCTATGGAGGCCTGCCAAAGGCTCCAAACATCATTGCTATCTGCCACTGACACCTCAAGCACCCTTGGATCTGCTGGGTCATATGGCCCGAGTGGCAAAGCAGCTTGCACAGCAGCCTGGACCTGTTGCAGAGCCTTCTCCTATTCTGGACCCCACTCAAAAGTGGCAGCCTTTCGGGTTACCTGATAAATAGGCTAGAGTAACACACCCAAATGAGGAATGTGTTGCCTCCAACAATCCAAATAGGCTCACTAGGTGTTGTTCCTCTTTCTTGGTTTTAGTAGGGGACAAATTCAGCAATTTATCCTTCACCTTTGAAGGAGTATCTCAACAGGCCCCACACCACTGGACCCCTAGAAATCTTACTGAGGTAGAAGGTCTCTGAATTTTAGACAGATTTATTTCCCATCCTCTGGCATGCAAATGTCTCACCAATAAGTCCGATGTGTTTGCTACTTCTTGCTCACTGGATTTAATCAGCATAACGTCATCAATTAATGGACCAGTGTGGTATCTTGCAGAGGTGAAAAGTGATCAAGATCTCTCCGAATAAGATTATGACAAAGCCGGAGAGTTAATAAACCCCTGCAGTAGGACAGTAAAGGTATATTGCTGGCCTTGCCAGCTGAAGGCAAATTGCTTCTGGTGGGCCTTATGGGCAGGAATGGAGAGAAAGGCATTTGCCAAGTCAGTGGCTGTATACCAGTTACCAGGAGGTGTGTTAATTTGCTCAATGTCTTGGTCTGTCATCATTTTACTACTATTTCTAAATGTAAGTGACTAGTACATACTTTTGAAATTCCCCCCAACAGTTTTTAGTACCTGGAAAAGAGGGCCTATGTCCACATCAAAACCAAGATCAGCAAATCCTGTAGCTATAACTTTTGCTCCTCTGTCATGGCCATCTTGTCCCATTTTTGCTACAAGAAGACGAGGTCTGCGACCTTCACGTTCCATGAATTTATGAACCCTAAAAAACATTTAAAAATATATCAGTAGTTAGATATTAATTTTCCAAAGGTAAGATATAAAAACTAATTTATTCATGGCAAATCTTTCAAGTTATTGAAAAACACTTAATTTGTTTACTTGTATTTTGGGGTGTTGTTGTTGTTGTTCTATTTGTTTGATTTCCAATTTTTATTTTACATTCAGGGGTACATGTGCAGGTTTGTTACACAGTTAAACATGTGCCATGGTGAACAGCTGCATAGATCACCCCATCACCTAGGTATTAAGGCCAGCATCCATTAGCTATTCTTCCTGATGCTCTCCCTGATCCCATCCATATTTTGTTAATGTATCTATTTACATTGAAAACTCCATTAAAGCCATCTCCCCCTTAGAGGAAAATCTGAAAGATGGCACAGACTGTAAGCACATAACACTGAGAACATCACGGTGAAGTAAGACAAAAAATGACAACGTCCCACCTTCATGAGTCAGTGTACAGAGTACAACATGCAGAAAGATTTAAATATAAGTGAAAAAGTGACTTTATAGTCATTTACACATATATGTGACAGACTAGCTACTTTGAATTGTCCATATCTCATCTACCCTTCATAAGTGTGAACTCTCCCAAGCTAAGAGCAACATGGTTTCTTATAATGCTAAATAATCAAAATGCTTGCTTGCTCCACCGACAAATTCACTTCCAACACAAAAAAGCACTTATCTTTGTTAAAAGAAAAAAAGTTGCACTTTGATGACTTTTACCTTGGCTGTTTTGATATTTACCTAGTGTACAAGTATTGAAATTCAGTTTTTAATGGGAAGCTTGTTACAGAGGTTGGAAAGACCAATCATCAAAAAGCTAGTTTTTACATTTGAGAGATATGATCACATTAATATATATTTCCAAGTCATGCTGTGGAAGTATAAGTTATTATCAGTTCAATAAATACTGATTGTAATGTATGCATAGATGCCAACTAAATGTTTACTTTCAATTACGAAAATTAAGATTTTATAATTATTCAAGCAATAAATAATGTAAACAAATTGAAAAAATATGAAACTCTACCAGAGTAAGCAGACTGAAATATAAATACCTGGAGGACATGAAGCAGTATCATTGTTAGTTAAACATCTGTTTGACATGAGAAACTCCTGAAGGGGACCATAGTGAAAGTTCAAAATAGTATTAATTATATGAAAACTAATATTATTAGTTTCAATATTTAATATTTATTATTAAATAAAAACAACCCCATCAAAAAGTGGGCAAAGGATATGAACAGACACTTCTCAAAAGAAGACATTCATGCAGCCAACAGACACACGAAAAAATGCTCATCATCATTCGCCATCAGAGAAATGCAAATCAAAACCACAATATGATACCATCTCACACCAGTTAGAAGGGCAATCATTAAAAAATCAGGAAACAACAGGTGCTGGAGAGGATGTGGAGAAACAGGAATACTTTTACACTGTTGGCGGGACTGTAAACTAGTTCAACCATTGTGGAAAACAGTGTGGCGATTCCTCAAGGATCTAGAACTAGAAATATCATTTGACCTAGCCATCCCATTACTGGGGATATACCCAAAGGATTATAAAACATGCTGCTATAAAGACACATGCACACGTATGTTTACTGCAGCACTATTCACAATAGCAAAGACTTGGAATCAACCCAAATGTCCATCAGTGACGGACTGGATTAAGAAAATGTGGCACATATACACCATGGAATACTATGCAGCCATAAAAAAGGATGAGTTCGTGTCCTTTGTAGGGACATGGATGCAGCTGGAAACCATCATTCTCAGCAAACTATCGCAAGAACAGAAAACCAAACACTGCATGTTCTCACTCATAGGTGGGAATTGAACAATGAGATCACTTGGACTCAGGAAGGGGAATATCACACACCGGGGCCTGTTGTGGGGAGGGGGAAGAGGGGAGGGAGGAAGAATAGCATTAGGAGATATACCTAATATAAATGGGTGCAGCACACTAACATGGCACATGTATACATATGTAACAAACCTGCATGGTGTGCACATGTACCCTAGAACTTAAAGTATAATAATAATAAAAAAAAAAAATAAATAAATAAAATAAAATAAATATTATCATGTACATATTATAATGATAGTACAGATATATATCATGTATATTTCTAATTATATATTATATGTAATGAATAAATTATATACTCAATATATTATGTTATATAGTCTATATAATATAAATAATATAATTAATATTTAATTTGCTATTTATTATTTTAAAATTCAACAAGTTTCTCAGTTGTATTTAAGGAAATTAAGCTCCCAGTAGATTCAAGGGGATTCTGTTAACAGAAAAGATGAAATTCTGGCCTAAGAAACCTTACATATTACCTCTTGATAGCAGATGTTATCTCTTTACTTTCTCCAAATTCCTGGAGATATGCTCCACTCACCATTCGATCATTTGCTTTATGTTCACCAAATACCTTTTTCAGGGCATCTGTGATTTCTCCCACTGTACATCTGAAACAAGAAATGGTGGTTCCATCAACTTCATTATTTTGTGATAAAGATATATATTTACCATAACATTCAATATAATTAAACATATTTTATTACCTAAGACTGTTTATTAAGAATAGACTGTAAAAATGTAAAATAAGAATGTTTTTGGCCGGGTGCGGTGGCTCAAGCCTGTAATCCCAGCACTTTGGGAGGCCAAGACGGGTGGATCACGAGGTCAGGAGATCCAAGACCATCCTGGCTAACCCGGTGAAACCCCCTCTCTACTAAAAAATACAAAAAACTAGCCGGGCGAGGTGGCGGGCACCTGTAGTCCCAGCTACTCGGGAGGCTGAGGCAGGAGAATGGCGTGAACCCAGGAGGCGGAGCTTGCAGTGAGCTGAGATCCGGCCACTGCACTCCAGCCTGGGCGACAGAGCGAGACTCCATCTCAAAAAAAAAAAGAATGTTTTTAATGTATTATGAAAGCATCTCTTCTGAAAATACTTGTGAAAAATTTATTCTGGATGCCTTTATGCAACCAATTCTCTTTTCAACATTTGTCAATCAAGAAATGACTGAGTGACCTAATAATTATATATATAGACAAGTACCTTAAGGTTGCTGAATAATTCACCACTAAACACAAATAGATAAAGAGAAACACTCCCATAAATATTTTTTGATAAGAAGTAAATCTTTTAGCATATTCCATCCATTTGTTCACTAACTCATCCAACATTAGCTGTGTGCCTATTATGTGCCAGATATTACTATATCTCTATACCTACTAGAGCAACAGTAACAAATGAGACCAAAGAAAAAGTGCTTGTTCTTATAGACATTAACATCTGTAACATCTAGTCAGAGGATGCACATGATAAACAACTAAATTAATAAATTAGTAAGATAATTTCATAAGGTAATAAGTACTATAAAGACACTAAACCAGGCAAAGATGGAATGGGGTGTCTGGAAGAACTATTTTAAAGTTACTGAAGATGTGAAGATATGACTTTTGAACTAAGATATAAATTATAAAAAAGGGGATCCCAAGGGAACATAATAGAGTAAGAGTGTTTGAAAAAGGAAGCACTAAAAGCAAAGGCTCTGAGATGTAGGAAAATATGTTTTATGTTCTAAAAATAGAAAGAAGGGCATTATGAACACATCATGTTGAGGAAAGTGGTATAAGATGAGGTCAGAGAAATGGGCAAGAGTCACATCTAGCATATCTTGCAGACTATCGAAAGATTAGGTTTTAATCTAAAAGGAATAGGCAACCGTCAAAGGACTTTAATAAAAGTCATCTCATGTAAATGACGAGTTAATGGGTGCAGCACACCAACATGGCACATGTATACATATGTAACAAACCTGCACATTGTGCACATGTACCCTAGAACTTAGAGTATAATAATAAAAAAAGTCATCTAATTTCTTTTATGAAATCAGTAGTAGAAAAAAACAACACATACTATTTATATTATACCTTAACCAGTTAAAGCAACATATTTTTTTAAAAGTTCATTATATTAAGAAATAAACACTTAAAAGCAAAAGTAATCTATTTAATGATGTTGCCATATATTGGGAGAAAATTTTCCGTGGGTCACTTGCGTTTCTTCACATCCTGTGGGGCAAAGCACTGATGGCTCTTTATTCTGGACTATATTTTCAAAGATGTCTGTAGAGTGAATTGCCTTAGAAGACAGGACTATTGGCTACCCCCAGAGCAAAGGGTAGGTATGCTTTCTGTCCAATATAATAATGCCTCCCTCTAGAACAATGGGGGCCATGCTTATTACCCATTACAAAAGATTCAGAATCCCTAAGCTCAGGGTTTCTCTCCTTGAAAGTAACCCAATACACTGTACAAGAGGTATCACCTAGCAGCCCTTTTTACATCAGTCACATCAATTGGGCATCAAAGGAACTAGCCCAAACCTGCTGATGTTATGGCTATTAATACTGTAGTAACAAACTGTCATTAGGTTCTGATCCAGGGATCTCATATCATCAACCAGCACCCCACTAAACAGGATAACTTGCTAGCTTACAAGAAGGATAATATTTCAGACCCCTTCTGGTTCTTAATATAATGAATTTATTTATATATTGATATATATAATGAGATAATTTTAAATAACAACAAATAGAAAAATAATAACAATTAACACATTAAGTGCCATATTCTGTTTCAGGAACTATTTTTAATGCTTTAATGTCTTCTCACAACAATCCTATTGGGTAGTAAGTACAAAAAATTTCACTTTGCCAAATATCATGTCTATGGTAACACAGAAGCAGATATAACATGAGATTAGATTCTGTTTTTTACTTAGCCTTTTTAAAATGCAGGATGACAAAAGTTAGCAGACGAAGGAGCATGTTAAGGGTTACAAATGGCAAAAAGTTTCAAGAAGGAAGAGGTGGTCAATAATGTTAAATACTGTAGAGAATTCAAGATATGGACTAAAAATTATCCACAATATCAGACAAAGAGGGGGTCACTAGTGAACTTAGTAAGATCAATTATATTATAGTAGAAAATCAAATGCAGTAGACCAAAATGTCAACAGGAGATAGAAGACTAGTAACAATTAACAAGTATTCTACTCCTAAAAGAACACATGGCTCTAATAACAAGGGAAGGACTGGGATGGGAGTGTGGGGAAGTTGGTTACTCTTCTGGTTGCTTCATGGTTAAAACTAATTCAAAAACAATGGGATGGCAAGTTTTTCCTATTAATTCTGAGATTAATGTTCCCCTCCCCTCCCAGAGCCATTTTAACTGGTAAAATATCAAGGTAATAGGCATAAACCTAGTGATATACTTGAGAGTTCAACACATTTCAACCTGTGAATCAGTGAAATGGATTCATTTCAACAGTTTCAAAATTCCTCAGCCACAGTAAAATGTACAATTATTAATACATTTCACTCAAAATATATGAATGTTTTAAATACAGAGGATTTTAAAACGATAAGAATTAAATTTATTACGGATGCCATTATTTTCTTTTGGGCTCGCATGGTTTATAGCGTCAACCTTTTATTTAAGTATACTCTGAAAAGCTAAACTGGTCAACTTTCAGTCTTTGGAAACCTCCAAACTTATATACCTTTACCTTGCACGAGATGCCTCCACTGCAAGAGCCAGGATATTTCCATCTCCGCTAGCAGCACATTCGGTTAGTGCAGCAAGACAACGTTCAGCCAAAGCTTGATCCCTGCTGGATTTGATCTATGGAAAAAGTCAAGGAAAGGGACAATTTACATGAAGAGAGAATAAAACAGAGATCAAGAGATTAGACCCTGATGCATACCATGTGGCATTTTTTTCCATAATCCTAACTCCAAATATAAGAGGAAAAAAATGAACAGAATAATATATAACCTAGTAAGTTTATTCATTCAATTCATTCATTCACTCAGGATTTCCTAAAATAATATTACATTTGGTACAACCCCAACAAATCAGAAACATGCAGGGCAATAATAGCGCTGACCTTCCCAAGTAGCACATGTTACTTAGGCTTTTCTAAAGTAGCAAGACATTGAAAACAAGTAGGTCTTTCACATGAAGTATTTTGAAGGAACACTAAAGATTAGTAGTGACAAGAGAAAAAAAATATAAACTTGGAGAATATTTTAGTTATAGTTATATGTTAAGTTTCCTTTAGATAAATAATAATATATTGATAATATGTATGTATGTTGCTGTACTTTTATTTAAAAATAATCTCAAGAGAGAGAGACTAAGAGAAACATATACAATGAAAAGCATAGTAAAAAATGTTTTCCCTGGGTCCTAACTCTGCTCTGCCAACAATTTGTCAAAACAAAGTTGCATAAATCCATTTTTTTTTAAAATTGTACCACCTGTAAAAGAGTCTAAAATATGACAGTGCTGAAGCTGCTACGAATATTATATAGTATATATAAGCAGAGATGGTACAGAAAATTTATACAGTCATCCCTCAATATCTTTGGGCGACTGGTTTCATGATCCACTGCCCACCCTATCCACAGATACCAAAATTCAGTGATGTTCAAAGTCCTTATACAAAATGATGTAGTATTTGCATATAACCTATGTACATTTTCTTGTATACTTTAAATCATCTCTAGATTACTTATAATTCTTAATACAATGTAAGTACTACATAAATAGTTGTTATACTGTATGGTTTAGGAAATAACAACAAGAAAAAAAGTCTGTACACATTCAGTACAGATGCATCCATTCTTTTTTTCTCAAATATCTTCAATTCATTATTGGTTAAATCCATAGATGTGGAACCCATAGATATGGAGGTCCAACTATATTTAGGGCAAGAAAAAACTCAACTCCAAATTCTCCATAAAAATGCCCAGTTTTGGCGGACGTGGTGACTCACGCCTGTAATCTCAGCACTCTGGGAGGCTGTGGTGGGTGGATCACAAGGTCAGGAGTTCGAGACCAGCCCAGCCAACATAGTAAAACCCTGTCTCTACTAAAAATACAAAAATTAGCCGGGCATGGTGGCTCATGCTTGCAGTCCCAGCTACTTGGGAAGCTGAGGCAGGAGAATTGCTTGAACTGGGGAGGCGAAGGTTGTGGTGAGCCAAGATCAGGCCACTGCACTCCAGCCTGGGCAACAGAGTGAGACTCTGTCTCAAAAAATAAATAAATAAATAAATAAATAAATAAATAATGCCCATTTTTCTTTATCTTTCATTGGAGACAGAAACAATAAACACATACAATTTAAGAGAAAAATAAAGTAAATTGAGAAAATAACGAAGTGATTTGGCACAGGGTAGTAGGGTGCTATTGTAGATACTGGATCACCGTAAGCTTCTTAGATTAGGTGACATTTGAGCAAAGACCTGAGAAGCATACCTTTTCTGGTTTACTAGAAAACTAGTCATCCATAGATTAGGTAGTTTGCTCTAATTATCTCAACAACAGATTACTAAAATTCAGGGAGTGAAAACACATGCTAAAATTAATTGAGACTAAAGATTAAAAATGTAACTTAATACAAAATTACTGTTGAGGTAGTTCAAGTTTTTTAAAAAATTACCACCACAAGTAAAATACGGTTAAAACCCATGGGTAAAAGGAAAGCATAAGACAATATAAACTTGAGTTCATTACTGAAGAGAGCTCAGAGTATTGCAGCAGAAATATATTTTGCTATAAAAATATCTGATTCTAGCTATGAAAGTCAATTTTTATAAAAGAAGAACTTTGATTTGGTCATGGTCCTAAGAAGGTTCAAAACTAGGAAAAAGTTACATCAGAATATCCATTTATCCTAAACTGGCACTAGAATCAAAAAGCCTGCATTCAAATCCCAGCTTTCTCACTTATACTGTAAACTTGAGCAACTAAATGAGACTCTCCAATCATTAGTTCCCTTATCTGTAAATGGAAATAAAAATAGTAATTACCTGTTAAAAAAATAATACACAAAAACAACAATTCACGAAAAGTATTTAGTATAGTATGTGGTACCTAGTAAGTGCTCAATAAATGTTAACTTATTATTCCTATGTTGTCATTAATGAATTTCTCTCTGTTGCCCAAAATAAAGTTTATCATTATTTACGATAAATGAAATCCCTCACGCTATGAAGATATAAAGTTAATAAGAACCTAAAGTAAAAGAGAGAAGAAAGGGGTTTTCCAAATACAATAAATACTATTAGATTTTTATAGATCGAACTAAAAAAAAGTCATACATTAAACAATCTCAGGAAAAGTGAACAAAGAAAAGTAATTAAATTTTTAAGCTTCCTTCCTTGGAAACAGCAGTAATTACAAATGCCAAAGATTAAGAAGCCAAAGTAGCTTCACACAACAAAAATATATAGGTTACAACAGTGACAATGAATTTGATTTACCTATTTTAGTATTTCATATGCTTTGGATCAACTCAGTGACAAAATAAGAAGGGAACACAGTACTCTAGTTTCAATCAAAATAAATAAAGGTTATTATAAACTGTACCTTACTAAAGCACGGCCAAATATAGTTGAATTTTAAAAATCAAAAAGCAAGTAATTATTTAACAGTAGTATCAGATGCTATCATTCTGGTGAAAGAAATCATAATAAGAAGCCTTGGATTCAAATACTAACTCTAAACTTTATTCTGTTTTTAACTTTGAGTAAGTTACATAATTAAGCCTTGGTTTTAATCTATAAATTATGGAAGGTATTATTGTAGTGTGGTTTTTAATAACAACTTAGAAGTTTCAGAGAGGTAGATATCATGGTTTAAAACAAGTTTTTGGTGTCAATAGACTAAGACTGAGTCCTGGTTGTCTAATTATTTATCCTGAGCAAGTTTCTCAATGCCTTATCTTTAGTTCCCTTACATTTGAAATGATGGAAATTAATACCCACCACATGCTGTTGTAAGGATTAATTTAAGCACAACAATTTCAGAGCCTAGCCAATGCCCAGAACACAGAAAATACTGAAAAAAAAAAACCAAAAAACAAAAAACAAACAAACAAACAAAAAAGCTATTAATACCTTCTGAAGTTTTTCAATCTGCCTGTTTCGCACTGAAGTATTATCAATTGCCAGAACTTCTACGGCGTCTTCTTTTTCCAACTGGTACTTATTTACTCCAACGATGACTTCAGAACCTGGTAATTTCCCAAAGAAAAATTTTATTCCCAAATAATTATCTAATTGTAATGCTCTGGGTATGACGTATTTTTCTTATAAATTTAATATCTTTAAGTAGTATTCTTAAGTCTTAATGAAACTTCAACATAGATCAGCAAATCCCAATCTGAGAAGGGGGTGTGAGAGGAAAGTAGAGGTATATGTCAGAATCTCTGTAAGGAAGGACTTCCATTATTCTACCAAACTATTAATACAGTTATTTCCACAGTTTTCCACAGTTTCTAATAAATCTTCTATCACTTCAAAATAACAATCAGAGAAGTTGCCATCTGAGATTTATAAGGTAGAGAATGAACACCCAGTAGCTTTTCTAATATTTTTTTGAATTCAACCAATCACTTTTAAACAAAAAAAAAAGAACCCTTCTATAAGTAGTAAATCAAAATGACAAAGATACTTCCTTACGTGATAAAGAATATATTTTACCTCAAGCTACCAGACTATTATTCTTATATAAAACTTCCCGCAACCCCTACCACTAGGTTATAATCCTTCATATTTCCTTCATAGCACTTATCATGATCTATAATTCTTTATTTGCTTGATCATTTCCCTCTCTTTTACTAGAATGTAAGATTTGTGTGCATAGGTCATGTCTGTCCTGTTCACAGTTGTATGCCCAGACATAGCAAGTGTCTCAAACAAAATAAACTTAAAAAGTATTCATTGAATGAATGAATACTCCAATGCAGAGAACACTGTGATCATCAACAGTGTCATCTTCAAAATGTTAATCATATCTACTCACAAACAAGTACATATATACAATGGGTAGACATCCACACACACTTTGTACATATGCTTGCCTGTGTGCATCCATGTATGCGAAAATACAAACATAGATAGATACAAGTATATGAGAAAAAATTTACCCAAGTTCCATTTTTCATTATTTTTGTTTTAGTAACCATACATGTTATCTTCAAATAGAAATGAATTTCTTTTCAAATGCTGGATTTCATATATAAACTTTCTCACTTTATCTTACCAGAATCTATTCTAGCTTGTCTTCGGGCAGCACATTCTTCAATTCGAAGTTTAGGTATCCCCTCAGCTACAGCTTTGGCCATTCCGCCCATTTCTTCAATTTCATTAATGAGCTAAAAAGAAAAACATTAACAAAACTAAAAAAGAATATTAAAAATGTGTATAAACTATATAAATTTGTTATGAGTGTTATATAATTACTAATATTAATAAAATTATAAACTAAATGTCAATGTTTCATAAGAACATAAATAAACATACAAGGCATTAATTCGAATTTGTGTGTTTATAGTTACTTGAAAAGACAACTAACAAGTATATTCCAAAAAACACAAAACCTCTTAAGTCTTGGGAGAAAATTAAAGCCACATCACTTCTCTAATCCTTATTTTTAGGTACCTAAAGTTTTCATAATTACATACAGTCTCTAAGAAAAATATATTTTAAAATGCAATTTACTTTTTATTTGAGCTGCAGAGAAACAATATAACCTCATCTTTAATGAAATCAGGAAACATTTAAACCTTCAATCATAGCTTCATATATGAAGGCAGAAACCACACAGAGGAATGATACATGGCTTAGCAGAAAGGATCAAGGTCAACCCACTTTTCCCTGATGAATTCAAGAAAGAAGAATCTGTATTGGATTCTACGTAAGTATAAAATGAGAAGCTAAAAAGAAGAAGACAATTTGAGAGTCTGCAACCACCCCCCTCTCATTCTGTCAGGAGAACCAAAGTTTACTGTCTACAAAAAATGAACTCAAGATGCAATGAACTATCAAACACCAAATACAGAGAGAAGTAAGGGTAAGATGTCTTACCAAAATAAAAGCCTGTAAACTAACTAAAGGCTAATAACAAAAAGCACAGAGAGAAAGCAGAGACAATACAGGATGCAAAAGAAAACTTCAGAAAATATCATAAATTCAGAATAAAAAGGGATTCTGCACTAATGCAACAAATGAAGATGACATTAATTATAAGGGGGAAATTAGAAAACAAAAATGAGCTCTACAAATTAAAAATATAATACATGAATATAAAAATAAGTAGAAATATAAAGTTGACAAATCTTTAAGAACACAGAACAAAAAGGCAAACAGATATACTATAGAAAAGATAAGAATAGGCACGGAGCAGTGGCTCACGCTTGTAATCCCAACTCTTTGGGAGGCCGAGGTGGGCAGATCACAAGGTCAGGAGTTTGAGACCAGCCTGACCAACATGGTGAACTCCCCATTCTCTACTAAAAATACAAAAATTAGCTGGGTGTGGTGGCGTGTGCCTGTAATCCCAGCTACTCGGGAGGTTGAGGCAGGAGAATCGCTTGAACTAGGGAGTCAGAAGTTGCAGTAAGACGAGATCGTGTCACTGCACTCTAGCCTGGTAACAGAGTGAGACTCTGTCTCAAAAAAGAAAAAAAAAAAAAGATAAGAACATCAGCACATTAGGATATTATTTAAGGAGGTCCACAGCTTATGACTAGGAGTTCTAGAAAGAGAAACCATATGAAAATGGCAAGAAAAAAACTGTCAGAGAAATAATACAAGAAAATTTCCTAGAGCTATAAAAATATTTTTTAAAAAAAGGTAAGACAAGAAAGAACCAATAAAGGTTCAGTACCACGTAGGAAAAAAATACACCAAGTTATACATCAACACAAAAAGTAAAGACAACGTCCCAATACTTTCAAAAAGAGAGATCCTGAATGATCAGAAATTTTTGATTTTCTGATTTCTGATCAGAAATATTGAAAGCCAGATTTCTGATCAGAAATATTGAAAGCCAGAATAAAAATATAGAATAAAAAACAGATCAATGCTTATAAACTTGCTTATGAATTTCCTGAATGGAAATAATGTCAAGCTTAGTCAGACTATCAATTAAGTATAAAAATAGAATAAAGACATTCTCAAACAGGCAAAGTTTCAAATAATTTATCTCCCATGCACCATTTTTAGCAGGTTTCTATGAGATGGACTTCCAAATAACCAAGACATAGACATGGGATTCAAGATTCAGAATTCAACAGAGGAGAAATGAAAATATATTCCTACTATAATGGCAAAGAGGAGTGAAACAACAGCAATAGTGAGCAGAAATAGAGAAAAAACAATTTAAATTAAATGAGAACATTAGAAAATTTTAGAAAAGATTATATTGAGATATAATTATATTGGTAGTAAGAGAGGAGGCAAAGTAGGGGTATAAATCAGCCAAAATCTAAACTACTCTACTAGGAAAGCAATAGATAGTGTCTAAGTTCTCATGTGTAATGTCTACAGTTGATACAATTAGAAGAATTGTATACAGGTGATTTTAAACTACGCAGATAACAACAAAAATAAGCAAAGAAGTATGTATCTTACTCCAGGAAGCAGGAAAAAAAAAAGTGGAAGATCAAAAACTGCTGTTCTTTGTACAAGCTTTTTAATACTAGCTGTCAATTCTTTTAATAAAATACTTTAATACAAATGTATTTTTAAATGGATTCAGTTTTGAAAACTATAAAATTAAATCTGAATTTCTTTTTTTGCAAACATTGTTTAAATTATTATATAAATTTGTAAGTGATTTGATTTATAAATTTAAAATCTATAAATCTTGACTTATAAGTTTTAAAATCTATAAATCTTTATAAATCTGTAAATTCTGAAAACAAAGTTGCAAAGTGGAAAAACTTACCTTTAAAGCAGCATCATAAACATCATTTGTGAGAGATTCCATCATGTAGGAACCTCCCCAAGGATCAGCCACTTTGGGAATTCCAGATTCTTCTTGAATGATAATTTGTGTGTTCCTGGCAATTCTAGCACTTTTCACAGTTGGCAAACCCAAAGCTTCATCAAAAGAATTTGTGTGCAAAGACTGAGTCCCTCCAAATACTGCTGCCATTGCTTCTATTGCAGTACGGACAATATTATTGTAAGGATCCTAAAATATTTGATAAAAAACAAAAACCCAAAGAAATAGGTGATAGATATTGTAACTATAAACAGCAACATGATTAAACAGCAACTGCTGCATACTTTCTATGTCAATTTCCATATTAAGCTTCAGAATAGCAAATAAATTTAGACAAATTAGTTTAGAAGCCAGAATTAGAAGAGAATTGGAAGAGTCAGAGTCAGTGTTTAGTGCTTAATCTTCTCTTAAGCACTAAAACATTACCTCTTATAATCCTCTGAAATATCAGACGTTTGTTGTGCTTACTTTTATATCGCCTAAATACTTTTCTGTAAGTATATCAAGAACACATTCTTTTTCTACTTAAAATTATGTAGTCCTTCATTTCATAATTCACTCTCCCCTAATTATTTTGTCTACCTCACAGTCCACAATGATGTGTACAAAACAGGCACTGAATAAATGTTAACCAAACACATAAACAATGAACTGAGATATTTGAAATTTGAGTTCTAGTTTATTGTATGCCTAATTGTGATTTGGGCAAGTCATTGGATCTCTCTGAACTTCAGTTTCCTTAGCTGAAAAAATAAGCAGGTTAAAATAAAAATGATTATTAAAGTTCCTTCCAACCCCAAAAATCTCTATTTCTCCATTTATTCATTTATATTTACTTTATTTTATTTTATTTTAATTTTTTTTTTGAGATGGAGTCTCGCTCTGTTGCCCAGGCTGGAGTACAGTGGCACAATCTTGGCTCACTGCAAGCTCCACCTCCCGGGTTCATGCCATTCTCCTGCCTCAGCCTCCCAACTAGCTGGGACTATAGGTGCCCGCCACCATACCTGGCTAACTTTTTTGTATTTTTAGTAGAGACGGGGTTTCACCGTGTTAGCCAGGATGGTCTTGATCTCCTGACCTCGTGATCCGCCCGCCTTGGCCTCCCAAAGTGCTGGGATTACAGGCGTGAGCCACTGTACCCGGTCTATTTTTCCATTTATAAGAATCTGAAGTTATATTTCATATGGAGCACAATAGTTATTATTCAACATTTAAGTGTATAAAAGCAATGTAACTTTGCACATATAAATTATTTTTAAATGTACCAAAATAATTTCATATGTAAACAGAACATGTATAAAAACAAGGCCATAACTATACAATTTTTAAGAGAACAAATAAAATTACCCAAGTAAAAATAGTCTTCAAACAGTCTGTTTGCTTGCATGCTTGTTTAAACATATAACTTTAACACATACAATATGTATATATATATATATATATAATTAATTTTAAACAGGCAGTTTTATGTTAAGAATTATAACTCTTACAAATATATGGGAGTATTCTTATGACTTCTGCTTCTTCCTCATCATTAAATTCCATTTACTTTTTTTTTTTTTTGACACATAGTTTTGCTCTTGTTGCCCAGGCTGGAGTGCAGTGGTGTGATCTCAGCTCACTGCAATCTCCACCTCCCAGGTTCAAGTGATTCTCCTGCCTCAGCTTCCCAAGTAGCTGGGATTATAGGCATGTACCACCATGCCCAGCTAATTTTGTATTTTTAGTAGAGGTGGGGTTTTGCCATGTTGGCCAGGCTGGTTTCGAACCCCTGACCTCAGATGATCCATCCGCCTCAGCCTCCCAAAGAATTACAGGTGTGAGCCACCTCACCCAGCCTTGTTTACTTTTACGAAAGTGTTTCAGCACTACATGGAAGCTAGGATGTAAGTGATTTTATATTGTTAACCACTAGAGGGAGACAATTTTTATTTATTTATTTATTATACTATGTATAAATACAAATCTAAGTATACATTATGCTTCAGAATATTTATCATTTCAAATATTAACAGATAGCTTCTTAAATCTATTTCCTGCTTGTGCCATATTGCTCAGAAAAAATATATATAAAAAAATTTATTAAAATTCTACATTTTACATTATATACACACCTGCTCAGTAAGTGACCATCCGGATGTCTGACAATGTGCTCTTAGAAGAAGAGATTTTGAGCTTTTAGGCTGAAACATTTTCTCTATTAAGTGAGCCCAGAGTCTTCTACCAGCTCTCATCTTTGCTATTTCCATATAGAAATTCATTCCAATTCCCCAGAAGAAAGACAACCTAAAAGAGTAATGCTAGGTCCAGAATTTAATTAAACTTAACAATATAGAACAGAAAATAAAACTAATTGCATCACACACTAGAAAATCAAGGTCTATATTTTAATTTCAAACAACTTAATTTGAATTAAGATCAGTACATGTATATTTATGTAACTTTAAACCTAACATAAAATCACAGTTTTATGCATATAGAAGAAATTTTGTTTCAGGTAAGAATTATTCACTTTGTAATTGGTTTTCCTCATGAAAGAATCTCTTCTTGTGTCCTTCATTAAAGAAAGATTCAATTTCTTTAAAAATATATATTGTAGGAATACTCAATATGTCAGATAGGAGTCACCTATGAATGAAATAAAACAGCAAATTTGCTTTGTTTAAATAGTCAGAAAGTGTTTTGTAAAAGAATGATTGTGCATTTGATCTAGGCATATACTTCTCCTTCACCTCTCCCTTTTATCTCATATTCTGTGCTGATTTAAACATTTAGGTTACTTGCCTGTCTCTAAAGGCACAAAGCTTGCAAATCCACTCCTGATACATTTTTGGAAGAAGCTGATTTTTTGAGACACAGTCTTGTTCTATTGCCCAGGCTGGAGTGCAATGAAGCACTGTCAGGTTACTGCAACCTCCACTTCCCAGGTTCAAGCAATTCTTGTGCCTCACCCTCCCAAGCAGCTGGAATTACAGATAAGCACCACCATGCCCAGCTAACTTTTGTATTTTTAATAGAGACCAGGTTTTGCCATGTTGGCCAGACTGGTCTTGAATTCCTGGCTTCATGTGATCTGCCCACCTCGGTCACCCGAAGCACTGGGATTGCAGGCATGAGCCACCACACCCAGCCTTGAAAGAAGTTCTTAACACAGCAGTTTTCAAATATTTTGATCTCAGGTTCCCTTTTTACTCTTAAAACTTACTGAAGATTCCGGCCGGGTGCGGTGGCTCACACCTATAATCCCAGCACTCTGGGAGGCCGAGACGGGCGGATCATGAGGTCGGGAGATTGAGACCACCCTGGCTAACACGGTGAAACCCCATCTCTACTAAAAGTACAAAAATTAGCCGGGCACGGTGGTGGGTGCCTGTAGTCCCAGCTACAAGGGAGGCTGAGGCAGGAGAATGGTGTGAACCTGGGAGGCGGAGCTTGCAGTGAGTGGAGATCGCACCACTGCACTCCAGCCTGGGCCACAGAGTGAGGCTCTGTCTTAAAAAAAAAAAAAAAAAACTTACTTAAGATTCCAAAGAATTTATTTCTTTATTTTTATAATATCTATCAATATTTTATTTACTAGTTCACTCAAAAGTAACAATAAGGAAGGGCATAGTGGCTACTGCCTAGAATCCCAGCACTTTAGGAGGCCAAGGCAGGAGGATAGCTTGAGCCCAGGAGTTTGAAACCAGCTGGGCAACACAGGGAAACCCCATCTCTACAAGAAAATTTAAAAATTAGCCAGGTATGGTGGCACACATCTATAGTCACAGTTACTTGGGAGCCTGTGGCAGGAGGAACGCTTGAGCCTGGCAGGCTGAGGCTGCAATGAGCAGTGATCATGCCATTGCACTCCAGCATGTGCAACAGAGCAAGATCCTATCTCAATAATCATCAAATCAAATCAAAATAAACCCATAACATGTTAACATTAGTAACATTTCTTATGAAAAATAAGTATGCTTCTTAAAATATACACATAATAAAAGCATCATTGTTTTACATTTTTGCAAATCTCTTCAATGTATGGCTTAAGAGAAGACAGCTGGAGTCTCATATCTGTTTCTGCAATCTGTTGCAATATCACTTATCGTGTAGCTTCTGAAAAACACCACTATAAATTCTTGAGAAAATGAAAGTGAAAAAGGGAAATAAAGCTCTAATATAAGCATAAAAACCATTTTTATCTCAAATACCCCAGAAAGAGTCTTAGCAATGCCCAACTGTTCTTAGACCACACTTTGGGAACTGCTGTCACAATAAGTACACATATCCCTGGTATAAAGGCGCATTTTAGCAGTCTATAAACACTGAAGGCAGAAGCTATGTTTTCTGCATGTTGTATTGTCAGCATATAGGCTAGTGTTTGGCACAGCAAAGCTTAGCAAGTGATTGCTGTACTGACTGAACCACTGAATGACTTTCGATTCCAAATTTAAATATTTCATAAACTTCATTTAAGTTTTCCCACATTTGTCATACAACATTATTAAGAAACTGTTGTGAAACGAATGCTTCAATGGCATAGTGGATCCCAAAACATTACATTAGATAGTGCAACAGGAAAACAAAAAATAAAAAATAGGGGCCGGGTGCGGTGGCTCAAGCCTGTAATCCCAGCACTTTGGGAGGCCGAGACGGGCGGATCACGAGGTCAGAAGATCGAGACCATCCTGGCTAACACGGTGAAACCCCGTCTCTACTAAAAAATACAAAAAAAAAAAAAAAAAACTAGCCAGGCGAGGTGGCGGGCGCCTGTAATCTGAGCTACTCGGGAGGCTGAGGCAGGAGAATAGCGTAAACCCGGGAGGCGGAGCTTGCAGTGAGCTGAGATCCGGCCACTGCACTCCAGCCTGGGCGACAGAGCGAGACTCTGTCTCAAAAAAAAAAAAAAAAAATAATAATAATAATAGATTAATTCCATATTCTAAAATGAAAAAATTAGAAAAATAAAACTGTCTAAACATTATGTCTACATTTTAATATAGTTTGTTAAAACGTGCAACTTGTGTTCTCTAAATAGCTGGAAACAAGATATTCCTTGAATTTACAAAGAAGTAGTCAAATTTAATTCTATTTTTTATTAGAAATATTGGCTTTTTCTATCATTATCACTCAAATATAAGAAAATCTAAATCTAGCCTGATATTTATATTTATAAATCCATTTTATCAATATATAAAATGGTCCTATGCATTTCTTAATGTTGAAACAATATCTAGGTTTAATTTACTCACCTTGGTGCAAACTCATCAATTGTCAGGCCAGCCTGGAGTCCAGTTCTAGAGTACTCCAATCCATCTGCTAAAGTATAGGCCAGCTCCAGAATGGCATCAGCCCCTGCTTCCTGCATATGGTATCCACTAATTGAAATTGAATTAAATTTTGGCATGTGCTACATAAAAAAAAAATTGTAACAGTGACTAAGTAAAATATCAAAAGGTCCTATTAAATCCACTTTCTAAGTGTAAATATTATTTTAAAATGATGTTAAACTCAAATATACTTGGTAGTTTATAATATTAACAAAATATTTAATGCTTATTTGTTACATTTAATTTGCTTTCCAATTTAAATGGTTCATCCATGAACCATCATCAGGACTGTACCTACTTTATTTTTCTGGTGGACAAGAATTTGTACTAACCATTCTCCTAAAAGTTTAAATTGTGGAATTACCTAGCTGAGGTTAGGAATGTAACCTTTGGTCTGAGAACTAAATGACGCATTTTTAATTCCAAACCAATGACTTGGACCTCGTAAGAGGTTGTAGACCCAAACTTTGGGTTAATCTGCTGAAGATGTATAAATTTATTATTATTTACTAGTTATTAATTTTCTAATTTGAATGAAGGCATCAAACATGAATAAGTACACAGTAGGAAAAAAAAAGAAAATGATTTGATTCTTAGTACTATATGCTGAAACAAAATGGGATAAAATGCATGGCTTTAAAAATCAAAGATTTCAGTTTGATTTACTGTGACATTTAATACTAAGCATATCCCAGACAAGTTCTTTCCACCACAATCACTACAAAAACTGTATTTCTACCATTCCCCTAAAATTTCATGTTAGGTAGAGTATATCACACATATCCTGCAGAGTCAAGAAAAACTATCTTTACCAAGAGTTAACCAAACATAAAATGCTTGCTAGGCAATGCTTGCTAGAGTTTGGAGATAACAGTAATCACAAGGATTGATAGAGATAAAAAGGGTTGATGACGATTTTCCCTGTGCCATGAAATAATGGTCTGACTTTAACATAGGTAAGGAGAAGGAGCACATTGCTGGTAAGAAGCAAAGTGCGAATAATGGGTGGAAATATAAACAAATTGCTCACAGGAAAATGAAGGAGAAAAATGTGTCCCTATGGAAGGACTTTTCCCATCATTCTTATTGGGAAAGATGAGTCTAATTCAGGGGTGAATATTAGGGACCTCCTTGAGGTTGCAGATATGAGTGATAAGTGATATCTTCCAATTCAGTTTTTAGCAGAAATAAAGCTGATATTCCAATCCCCATTTGTCTGATACCAGTGTCTACTTCACAACTGCATCTGAACTTTGGAGGAAAATTTAAAAATGCAAGTAGAAGACCTCCCTGAATCTAACAGTTATCAGAGTTAAATTTTAGGAATAAAGAAAACACAGTAAAGATCTATTGCCCAGATTCCTACAAGTAATGACAGAACATAAAATTAGTACATTAAAAACAAAAAGTAACAATAATAAAACATTCTAAATTTATAATACTCAGTTTTAAAATTAGGTTTTAGCATGGGTGTAAAAATTCCTACATTCAAGGAACTATAGAAAAATCTATAATAACCACAAAGTATACCTTTGATGTATATTGAAAGATGTCAGCAATAATTTTCATGGATGGTTCTGGAGGAAAAATATATGTGTTTCGAACCATAAATTCCTTTAGAATATCATTTTGGATGGTACCAGTAAGTTTCTCTTTAGGTACACCTTGTTCTTCTCCAGTTACTATAAAATTTGCAAGAACTGGAATAACTGCTCCATTCATAGTCATGGAAACTGACATTTTTTCTAAAGGAATTTCATCAAAAAGAATTTTGGTATCTTCCACAGTGTCAATAGCAACTCCAGCCATTCCAACATCACCACGAACTCGAGGGTTGTCTGAATCATAGCCACGATGTGTCGCCAGATCAAAGGCAACTGATAATCCCTGCTGACCAGCTAAATACATACAGAAAAATAATGTAAGATTCAAGAGTCTGGAATCAAGGTAAATGATTTACTTTAACACCACTAAAAATACTGATTCATCTCATAACAGTATACTTTTATAACAACTATTTTTATGCTTATACATGTCAAAACCAATTTAAACAAAGACACTTCACTTCTTAAGAGAGTCAGTTGTTTCCCTTGGGCCAAAACGCACAAATTTAGTTCCAGACCTCACTAAAGGAAAGACTGGAAGAAACAATAAATCTCAATCATCTCATGTCTATCTGAAGATATGGTACTTGATTAAAATATTTCTAAAATTCATGAAAAGATCTGGCTGTTCATATATGGTAAAAATAACTTAACATTTGTATGCTTGCTTACTTTTTTGCTCTTTTATCTAATATTGTCACAGGAGAATTCTTGGCTATTCAAATATTCTGGAAAACAGAATTATGACAATTGTACAAAATTTTTAAATAACTAAAATAATCTATACTAAATATAAGTTCAACCTTCCATGGGCACTACAATCTTATAAATCTACCAGTTTAGTATTCAAACAGTATGATTTTATTACAGCTCAGAAAGAATTAATAATTAAGATAATTTTCAGTGAATGAATGCCAGATTGCACTGAATGTTTGTACCACGTTATCACATTTACACTTTCTTTGGGCATCATTTAACTATCTTCCTCTCCAATCCCTATCCCAACAATGTTAAACATTTTTCAAAGACAAAGCTAATGTCTTCTTTTCTTCATGCAATTTCACCTCACCTAATTCCTTTTAAATAATGTGCATGTAAGTGTTGTTTTCTTTCAAAAATTCAGCACCTTATTCTAACTCACTTATCTTTTTGAGCACAGAAGTTCAAAAAAATCTACTTTTTTCAGAGTGTAGTCTTTAACTACATAATTATAGAGTGAATATCATCTTTACAGAGATTAACCTCAAAAAAATCAAAATATAGGAGGTATATGTCTTATCATAAACACTATGTCTTACATTAAAATCTCACCCTTAATATTGTCCTTATAGAACTTATTGCTCTCTTCCACAGTACTAAAACCAGCATACTGACGGATGGTCCAGGGCCTAAAGGTATACATGGTAGGATATGGTCCACGTGTGAATGGCTTCACTCCTGGAAGTTCTTCAGGTAAGTCTGTAGTATCTCTCTTGGAATACAAGGGTTTTATAGAGATCCCTTCTGGGGTGTGCCATATTAGGTCTTCTGGGTTTTTGCCTTTCAGCTGCTGTTTAGCCAGGGCAGCCCATTCTGGGTGAAGGGGCTGTTGCTGGTGTAGAAGTCGTTGCCGTATGAGCCTGGAGCCTGATGATTCTTTTACCTGCTTCAGGTAGTGAGGTGAAAGTAAAAAAAGCTGATTCTTAGCTCTTAACATGGTGGAGCATGGAAACACCCAACAGAAATAAGAACTGACCTAGAAAAAGAAACATAGTGTATAAACATTTAGAAGAGGGGGTGGGAAATAGGAGCTACTGATTAGAAAGGAACAGAAAAGAAAGAAGATGTATTAGTCTGATTTCATTTCTTCCCCTTTTCTGCTTCCTGCACCTGATATTTTACAACTTTGGCCCCTCTTCTCCACAATTACTATCAGTCTTCTAGTTCCAGTCTTTTTCCTCAGTAGCCTCTTAGCTGGCCTTACTGACCAGTCTTAGCCCCCTTCTACTCCATTCTATATGAATCCCTTCCATACAATGACATCATTGTAAATATGACTATGTCACACTCCCCATGAAATTTTTCAAAGACTCTGTATCATGCGGAAGATATACTACAGCCTCCTAATTAACATCAAAATGCTTTTATTAAATATCAGTTTATGACTGACATTATGTAGGGTAATGGAGGAAAAAAGTGGTGAATAAGACAAACAGGTATTCAAGGTCTTCATGAACCAGTCTCTGTTTCCCCCTCAGACCCACCTCTGTCTTTGTCCTCTTTATGCATTTTGTGCACTAGAAATACTGGATTACCTACAGTTGGCTGTGCATATGTCAATGTTTTGTGAATTTGCTCTTGCTCTTCCTTCTGCCTAAAATACTCTTTTCTGGCTAATTCAGCTAAGGCATTATCTCCAATTTGCAGCGTTTCTATGTGCCAGTAACACAGAAGTCTATAAAGACATCACAGAGAGTAGTAATTTTAATCTCTGCAATACCCGTAATAGGTAGGTACTATTATTATCCCCATTTTACAGATTAGGAAACTGAGGCACAGAAGAGCCAGCATTGATTGGAACCTATGCAGCTTGTTTCAAAGTCCTTGCATTTAACTAACATGCTCACAACTCATCCCAGAACCCGTAAGGTGAGCCAAATGGCCTCTTCAGTAATCTACTGTGCTAATTTATAAACTGCTCCAACATTAGAGCTGTACATTTCTGAAAACTAGCATAGACTTTTATACTAGGTTGCTGGGTTCAGTGTCATCATTTTCCAGATGTAGAAACTGAGGCTTAGAAAAATAAAGTCGCCTGATCAAAATCCCACCGCACAAAGCAGTAAACTGTTCACCTGAATTACTAAAACTTGTCAGAGTCATACAGCCTAAACATATAGAGCCTATTATTTAAAAAGATACTGAGATACAAACATTAATATATTCACTATACTATGTGTATTATACTGGATAAGGCAACAAATAAAGGGAGTTTCAAATTTTATTTTCCATATCACTTCTTACCTATTAGTTTAGTAAAGTTTAAATGAAACAAATACTCAACACTTACTACAGGGTTGTTAAACAAGAGACATAAACCACTGGTGAGAGTATTAACTATTTTAACTACTTTGGAAAGTAAATTGTCAATATATATGAAATGCTTCAGAAATGTTTACGCCATTCCACTGAAGAACATTACTCCTGGGAAAGCTTCTGTAATAATACATAGATGTTCCCTATAGTTTAATTTGTAATAGAGAAAATTCAGGAAAACCGTGTCTAATAACATATGAATAAGTGAATTACAGCATATAAAAATGATAGCATTTCATGTAGCTATTAAAATATGTTTAGAAAGCTAGCAAAACTAATCTTTGATGTCAGAAGTCAGAAGAATGATTACTTATGGTTGCTAGAATACAACAGTAGTAAGAGAGGGGCTTTTGGGAGTAATGCTCTTGATCTGATTGCCACTTACCTAGATATATTCTGTTTGTGGAAATTCATCAAATTATACAGTTATGTTTTATGCAGTTTCTGTAAATACATGGATAAGTACAAAGTTAATGTGTTATGCGTAGTTTCTCAAAAAAAGAGAAACTCAAAAAGTAGTAAGTAAAAGACTCAGGACACATAATTTTAAATGCAATAGGTTCAACTATGTAAAAAGTACATAGAACAAAGTGTAAATAGAAACATAACAAAAAAAAGGCCGGGCATGGTGACTCACACCTGTAATCCCAACACTCCAGGAGGCCGAGGCGGGTGGATCACTTGAGGTCAGGGGTTCAACACCAGCCTGGCCAACATGGTGAAACCCAGTGTCTACTAAAAATACAAAAATTAGCCAGGTGTGGAGGCACACGCCTGTAATTCCCAGCTACTCAGGAGGCTGAGGCATGAGAATCACTTGAACCCGGGAAGTGAAGGTTGCAGTGCCACTGCACTCCAACCTGGGCAACAGAGAGGCCCCGTCTCAAAAAAAAAAAAAAGAAAAGAAAAAAGAAACAAACAAACAAAAAGCCCTTCAATTTTTTAATACTAGCAGGACTTTTATTCTTTAAATCTATGGGGTCCTTGTCATCCATCTTTTTGCAAGCCATCCACTATATTTACTAGCTTAAAAGGTAGGTGAGAAAAATAATGAAGCTACAACTAAATCGTTTCAATAGTAATCCTATAACAGGTAATTTGAAAACCACCTGAGTCTAAACTGTTGGCAGGAAATATCACACTCATTTCACGTGGACTTTCCCAAATCTGAACAACTAATAGGAAAGGGCCCCATATAAGGGACAATAACCTCCGAGATATTGCAGGGTCGGTTCCAGACCACCACAATAAAGATAATAAAGCCTGTCACACAAATTTTTTGGTTTCACAGTGTATATAACAGTTGTATTTACAGTGTATTGTAACCTATTAAATGTGCAATAGCATTATGTGTAAAAAAATACTGTACATACTTTAATTTTAAAATATTTTATTGCTAAAAAATGCTAACAATCATCTCAGCCTTCAGCAAGTCCTAATCTTTCTGCTGGTGGAAGGTCTTGCTTGAAAATCACATGTGAATTGGTGGACGCTGGAAACAGATACCATTTTTAGATAAAAACACAACTACTGTGGATGGCAATACGGCCTCTGAATTTTCTCAGAAGACCATCAAGAGAGGCCTCAAGCATTCAGAGAAGCAACACGCAAAGCAAATATGTTACTGACAACTAAAATGAGTTAAAGAGCAATGATTAATCCCACCCCCACACCTCAAAAACAAATCGGTGAGAAAAATATTCTGAACCAGTAACTTTCAAGCTTTAGCTGCTGACGTGTGATTGCACATTAATAGTTCAAGAAGGTACTCTGATGTTCAACCAGTTGGGTTTGGAGATGGAAACATAGGACATGAAAATTATATTTGATATTAGCATAAGTACATCATTAAACACAAAATTATATTGGGAGAAAATCATCAAGTGGTTTAAAACTTTACACATGTACGTTATCCAGGGCTTCGAGCTTCCCTAAAACCACCTTCTTTCTAGACAAAACTGAGAAAGAGTTAGTAATTTAAGCTTTTACGTCAATTTAGACCTGTCTTTTCTATCCTACCTCTCACTCTTAACCCTGTTTACACTCTTAATCCTGTTTACACACAGAAAATCACTTTTAGTCCCGAAAACTCTTAGAAAAACCCTGACAATAACATAACCCACAACCTAGAAGGGAGGCAGTCATGAAGCAAGCTCATCCCGTTGGAACCATACAAAGTGACCTCTGCCAACGGGAACAGTTCCAGGTGCTTAGGTGGCCAGAGAAGATAACGACATGGCCCCTAAAGTATTAAAAGCACCTTCTTTCCAGAAGTACCTCCGAATTGCCAAGGACTTCGCCCAAAAAGAGAGATTGGTCGAAATGAAAATCTAAACCTAAGGAGAAGGCAGAGTGGGATCCCGTCACAGTAGGAAGGTAAAGAAGACAGAAGTAAAGGACAGACGGGGAGAGAAAGGACAAAAGTTCAAAATAGAGGGGTAGAGGAGGGACAGGAGCCAGAAGAATGGAGCGATCTGAAAGGTGTACGTCCTACTCACTGGTAGGCCTGTTTCGGACTCCGCTGCCTGAGAGGGCGGCTGGACTTCTGCGTCCCCCGCCTCACCTGTCAGAGATCCGCCCAGCCAGGTTTCCCCGCCCTCACCAAGCCCACACAAACCGCGCAACCGCCAGCGACAGCCGGATGACTCTAGGGGCGTAGGCCGACTCCGCCTTCCCTCCAGCCAATGTAATCGCGCTCTCACGGGCGCGTTCCTGATGACGTTTAGGGGTAGGGTTAGATGTCCGTTTCCGCTTTCTTCCCGTCCACTTCCGGGTCTCCTCTGTTTACGAATATTTGGGCGCGAATTATTCTAAGCGCGGCTCCCAGAAGGGTGCAAGAAGAATCAGTGGTGAGTCGTGATATCCTTAACAGACTGGGTGGATCCAAAATTGAGGGATGAGTTTTAAAGCCAACGCGTTTGTGGCAGACTTCGCGGTTTATATTTGAGGAGGGCGAGAGGGGATTGTTCACGGGGAAATGCCCGATGTCCTAAAAGCTCTGCCGTTAGGATCCTGGGATTGAGATATTTGATAAGGGAGGAGGGAGCAAAAGCATGAATACTTCCTTCCTATTTCCCCCGAATCATCGTTATGCTCATCCTCATTGCTAGATTTCTTCCGCAGGCACGAGTGAAGTCAAGTGCAGCCTGGGACATTAGTGTCTGTTTTCCCAGGCGTCCTACTCACTCTTGTGCCCACATAGAGGTCTAAATTGAGATAATTGAGTCCCATGAGTACCAACAAGCTGGTTAGGAAAACAAGACAACCTAGAATGCCTCCCTCTCTCCTAAAGCATATAGTCTGGCGGCAAACTACTGTCCCAGCCTTATTTCTTTTCACTCCTCCTATACAGATTAAAAGCCTTACTGAACTTTTCCTGTCCCTGAACATGCCAGTTTTTTTTTTGTTTTGTTTTGTTTTGTTTTTCCCGAGCTTTCCTGCCGTCCGAGTTTTACTGTTTTCCCTTGGATGCTTCATTTTTCTACTTTTTCACTATTTCAAAACGTCATTAAAATAATACTTTTTCCATGAATAATGTACAAGCATACCTCCGAGATATTGCGGGGTCGGTTCCAGACCACCACAATAAAGTTAATAAAGCCTGTCACATGATTTTTTTTGGTTTCCCAGCGCATATAACAGTTGTATTTACACTGTATTGTAACCTATTAAGTGTGCAGTAGCATTATGTGTAAAAAAATACTGAGCATACTTTAATTTTAAAATATTTTATTGCTAAAAAAAATGCTAACAATCATCTCAGCCTTCAGCAAGTCCTAATCTTTTTGCTGGTGGAGGGTCTTGCTTGATGTTGATGGCTGTTGACCAATCAGGGTGATGGTTGCTGAAGATTGGAGTTGCTGTGGCAGTTTCTTAAAATAACAAAATAATGAAGTTTGTACAGCAGTTGACTCTTCCATTCACTAAAGATTTCTCTTAGTGAATCTTTTACTAATCTCTTAGTAAACGGCGATGCTGTTTGAAAGCATTTTATCCACTGTAGAACTTCTTTCAAAATTAGAGTAAATCCTCTTAACCCCTACCATTGCTTTAGCAACTAAGTTTTTGTCATATTCTGAATTCTTTGTTGGTATTTCAACAATATTCACAACATCCTCACCAGGAGTAGATTCCATCTCAAGAACTTTGCTCATTCATAAGAAGCAACTTTTTATCCACTAGTTTTATCGTGATATTGCAGCAATTCAGGTACATCTTCAGGCTCCACTATTTCCCTTGCTATTGCCACCAGATCTTTCATGACTTCCTCCACTGAAGTCTTGAACCCCTCAAAGTCATCCATGAGGGTTGGAATCAACTTTTTCCAAACTCCTGTTAATGTTGCTATTTTGACCTCCTCCCATGAATCATGAATGTTCTTACTAGCATTTGGAATGGTGAATCATTTCCAGAAGTTTTCAATTTATTTTGCCCAGATCCATCAGGGGAATCACTGTCTAGGGCAGCTATAGCTTTACAAAATATATTTCTTAAATACTATAACTTGAAAGTCAGAATTATTCTTTGATTCATGGGCTGCAGAATGAATGTGTTAGCAGACAGGAAAACAGTGTTAATCTCCTTGTACATCTCTATCAGAGCTCTTGGGTGACCAAGTACATGGTCTTTGAGCAGTATTATTTTGAAATGAATCTTTTTTTGTGAGCTGTAGGTCTCAAAGATGGGCTTAAAATACTCAGTAAATCATGCTGTAAACAGATGTGCTGTCACCTGGGCTTTGTTCTTCCAGTTCCAGAGCACAGACAGAGTAGATTTAAAAGAATAAGAGCCCTAGGATATTTCAGAATGGTCAATGAGCATTGGCTTCAAGTCACCAGCCACATTAGCCCCTAACAAGAGAGTCAGGCTGTCTTTTGAAGCTTTGAAGCCAGGCAGTGACTTTCTAGATATATAACTCCTAGACAGCATCTTCTAAGAGAAGGCTGTTTTGTCTTCATGGAAAATCTGTTGTTTAGTGTAGCCACCTTCATCAATTACCTAGAACTGGATAACTTGCTGCAGCTTCTGCATCAGCACTTGCTGCTTCACTTTATACTTTCGTGGCTTATTTCCTTAAACCTCAGGAACCAAGCTCTGCTAGCTTCAAGCTCTTTGGCTGCAACTGTCTCACCTCTCTCAGCCTTCACAGAATTGAAGTGAGTTAAGACCTTGCCATGAATTCATCTTTGGTTTAAGGGAGTGTTGTGGCTAGTTTTATTTTCAATGCCAGACCACTCGAACTTTCTCCCTATCAGTAATAAGGCTGTTTTTGCTTTCTTATCATTCATGTCTTCACTGGAATAGCACTTTAAATTTCCTTCAAGAACTTTCCCTTTGCATTCACAGCTTGGCTAACTGGTGTAGTTTCCGGCCTATCTTGGCTTCTGACATGCCTACCTCACCTTGCTTAATCATTTCTAGCTTTTAATTTAAAGTGAGAGAGGTGTGATTTTTCCTTTCATTTGAACACTTGGAGACCATTGTAGGGTTATTAATTGGCCTAATTTCAATATCATTGTGTCTCAGGGAACAGGGAGGCCTAAGGAGGGGGAGAGAGGCAGGGAACAGCCAGTTAGTGGAGCAGTCAGAACACACACAACATTTACCTATTAAGTTCTCTGCCTGATATTGGCATGGTTCATAGTGCCCCAAAACAATTACAGTAGTAACATCAATCACCATAATAGATATAATAATGAAAAGTTTTGAAATATTTTGAGAGTTATCAAAATGTGACACAGAAACATGAAGAGTGAGGACAATCTGTTGGAAAAATGGCATCAATATAGTTGCTCAATGCAGGCTTGCCACAACCTTTAGTTTGTAAGATGACAACAACAACAAAATACAGTGTCTGCAAAGCTCAATAAAGTGAAACACAATAAAAAGAGTTATGCCTGTACATTCTTACCCATATGCACAAACCAGTTTAAGATAGTCATTCGCTCACTTGCGTCTTTATAACATTTATAAATATATAGAGTAATTATTTTCATATCTGTCTCTACCTATGCACTATCACTAAGCTATGATTTCCCTTGGATCTAAGAATGGGACGAAATATCTATTCATTTTTATATGCACTGCAAGTAGCCCAGAATTAAGAGAAACGATGTATTTTGTTTATTGGATTCTTACTATGTCTCAAATACTGTTCTAGGTGGTTTATATATTCTTCATTAAATCATTTTTTCTTTACAAAAGCCTTTAATGTTAGTACTTTTATTAATCATTTGACTATTGGGGAAAATGAGTTAATTTACTTGCCCAAAGATATACAGTTAATTAAGCAGCAGGGCTAGATTTGGAGCTTGAACAATTTACCCTTGTCGCAGAACTGCTCTTAACCATTATGGTAGTGTTCTCAACCTGGGTTGATTTTGACCCAGGAGACATTTGACAATGTCTGGAAACAATTTTGGTTGACTCTACTCAGGGGTTGGAGGTATTCTAGCATGTGACGGTCTACGTAGACCCAAGCATGCTGCTAAACATCCTACAATACACACCACAGACTCCACAATAAAGAATGATCCATCTAAAATGTTAATAGTGCTGAGGGTGAGAAACTTTGTGCTATAGTCTAGTTCCTCAAGTAGGTTTCAGTGTTAACAGTACTTCTGAAACTCTGTTAGACCGGTTTTGTTTTTTATTTCTAATCAGTCATAACTGATAATTTTGTAAAATGCAATTAAAAATCAATTATTAGTCAAACTGCCTTGTGGTATAATACCAGGAGTGAACTCTGATGTAAACAATAAATTTTGGGTAATATGATGTGTCAACAAATTACAACAAATGTACCACTTTAGTGTGTGATGTTAATACTAGAGCTTGCAGGGGATGGGGGGGCAGGGATTATATAAGAAGTTTCTGTATGTTTTGCTCAATTTTCTGTATATCTAAAACTGTTCTGGAAAAAGTCTATTTTTAAAGAAATAGTAATTACTAGAAAATGATATGGCAAAGACAAGGCTAATTATTTTATGATTAAGTTCAATGTGCATAAAATTACTCTATCAAATTGCTGTAAAAGTTTCTAAATGATTACTTTCAATTTCCACACTTGAAAGGATTATGGCAAACAGTTTGAATGAGATTTGGAGTAGCACTAAATTACATGTTATTTTAATAAAGAATATCAAGAAGAAAATGATTAATGGAACCAAACTATAAATAAGTGCCAAATGAGAGAGAGCATAAGAGCCACAGACTTAGAGAGAAATGAAGTAGAACAGTTAGGAAGATTTTGAGAAGGAGGTGGCTCATGATCTGAGAGCGTGGGCAGAGATGGGAGAGAGCTGCTCAGGTAGAAGGTACAGTATATGTTTGGGAGGTAGAATTACTCAAAGTGTGTTCAGGAAATCATCAAATCTCGCTAGAGAGGGAGATTTGATTAAGGAGTAGTAGGAGAGAAGTATGAAAAAGTAGGCAGAGTTAGGTTGTTAAGAACTAAAAATGGCATGGTAAAGAGTTTGACTGTTACACAGAACATATAGGGATAAATTTTTTACTCACTTAATTTGTTCCAAAATTTGGGATTGGGAGGGATTAGGCAGAGCTTGCTCATGTCCACGCAGTGTGGGCTACAACATATTGACTTAGGTACATGTACCAGACTGGCAAGTTGGTGCTGGCTGTTGGCTGGGAGCTCAGCTAAGACCTTCCTGGGGTTTCAGTTCCTCTCAGTGTTGGCATCCCTCATATGGTTATGGCTTGGTTACAAAAGCAAGCGTTGTCTGGGCTCAGTGGCTCACACCTGTAATCTCAGCACTTTGGGAGGCCAAGGCAGGAGAATCACTTGAGGTCAGGAGTTCAAGACCGGCCTGACCAACATGGTGAAACCCCATCTCTACTAAAAATACAAAAAATTAGCTGGGTGCACTGGCGGGTGCCTGTAATCCCAGCTACTTAGAAGGCTGTGGCAGGAGAATCGCTTGAACCTGGGAGGCAGAGGTTGCAGCAGTGAGCTGAGATCCAGCCCAAGCGACAGTGCAAGACTGTCTCAAAAAAAAAAAAAAAAAAAAAAAAAGCAAGTGTTTCTAAGCAAGAGGAAGTCAAAGTTGCCGGTCTCTTCATGTCTAAGCCAGTAAGCTAGAACAGAATCACTTCTACTATATTCTGCTGCTCAAACAGCTTCAGAGTCTGCCGAGATTTAAGACATGGGGACATAACACCTTACTTCTCATTAACAATTGTAAGAAGGAATGGGTACCATTTTTAATCTAAAATCTCAGCTGTCACTTGCCCTTTCACTGGATGCTTTTATTCAGTGAACAACTTGAACTGCTGTACATGTCAGCCCTTCCAGGAGAGATCTATAAGTGAAATTCTGTCATGTGGATGGGTTTTTAAGTAGGGGAAGTATAAGGGTGTAGATGTAAAGTTGAGGGAAGTAGGCATTTTAGAAATTGAACACAAGATAGAAAATGAGTGTTTGGTAAGGTATCACATTGTTCAAGAGCAGGGTAAAGTGATATTTTGACTTCTAATGCTTTTTGTAACTGGTCTGATATGTGGTTGCTAAATGTAGTTTGTGACCTTTCTGTTAATTCTTTCCCACTTTTTATTTCCAGTCTTCGGTGGAAGGGAGCTTGAAGCTTTTAACATTTGAAAGAATAGATTTATCCAGAGTACCTACTTTATTGTCTCTCTCTAAATCCATAGGTATATTTAAACTGTATCAGTATGATAATTCTGAATGTTTAGAAAAGGAATGATGAATAATTTATCTGTATATCTAGCTATGGCTAATATGTGTATGTATTTGTATGTGTATATATGTATTTTCTAGGCATATATAGCTAATATGTGCATATACATATTTCCTTGTATACTGCACCTAACTTCTATCCACTTCTTATGATGTAATGCAAGAATAAGTATCTCATTCTTCTGTTCCTTTGATCAGAAATGAGTTTGGTAATAAAAGAGGGAAAATTACTCTAAATTTTATCAAATCCCCATTTCCAATCCCATGACTGTTTTGTAATTTGCGAGAGGGAAGGGTAATCAGTACATTTCTATACTCTTGTTAAAATGCACATAGCCCAGATAGGATTGCAGTTTAAATTCTTAGTAGTGTCAGACCAACAGATGAATTTCCACATAGATTGATGGTATAATCCTAAAAACTGTCTCCTTCCATTTTTGGCAAAAATTGAGTAATGGTAAATTTATTACTTAAAATAACAAGACCTAGGTTTTACTCCTTAAACTGACATTATCTGTGACCACTTTATATTTCTATTTCCATGGACCTAAACATGGAGAGGATGTTATTATACAATCAAGTATAAAATAAGAGATACAAAAGCATTTTTAAATGATTTTCTAAAATCCATACAAATGGACGTTAATTTATAGGAATGAAATTGAATTCGATATCCTTTTTCTGATAAGAGTGAAAATTATTTGTTTTAAAATGTTTGTTTAAAAGCATACAATACTATCCCCAAACTTTTAGTATCATTTTTCTTTTTTAAAAAAAGAGAATGTGGAACATTTATAGGTAAGTTTTTTAAACAAAACATTGTGCAAGGCTTTAGCTTTTTTTGTATTTTCATCTTTACAGATTTTTTTTTTTTTGAAGCACTGTGTTTAGATCAAGATGTCTGGTAAAGCAAATGCTTCCAAGAAAAACTTTGAACAGTTAAAAAGAAATCCAAAGAGAAAAAAGGATAATGAGGAAGTTGTGTTGTCAGAGAAAAAGGTAATGAAAATATCAAGTTTCTCATTTAGAAATCTTCGACTAGGGCCAAGCACTGTGGCTCATGTCTGTAATCCCAGCACTTAGAGAGGCCGAGGTGGGTGGATCACAGGAGATTGAAACCATCCTGGCTAACATGGTGAAACCCTGTCTCTACTTAAAAAAAAAAAAAAAAAAAAAAAATATATATATATATATATATATACATACACACACACACACACACACACAAATTAGCTGGGCATTGTGGTGCTCACCTGTAATCTCAGCTGCTCGGGAGGTTGAAGCCGCAGAAATCGCTTGAACCCAGGAGGTGGAGGTTGCAGTGAGCCGAGTTTGTGCCCTTGCACTCCAGCCTGGGTGAAAAGAGTGAGACTCCATCTGAAAAAAAAAAAAAAAAAAGTTTCAGGTTTTACCCTACTCATTAGGCAATGCCTATATTTGTTTTGGAGGTAAAGTATGTAACACTATTTCCTAGGCAAAGTAAGTAATGATTCATTTAAAACATTCTTTGACACTGTATAAAATTTTGTTATTATCACCATTGTCAAGAATTGCTGTAGTATATCCTCTGCCTGTGATAAATATATACCATTTTTCTGTAGAAGTAGCAACATACATTTTTTCTATCTACTAGAAATTATATGAATACTCTTTGACATATATAAAAATCTATTGTAAAAGTAGTATCCTTTTATCTGATGTTTAATTCTGTTTATGTTTATGCATGTATTTTCCCCTCTAGGTTAGAAACACAGTGAAAAGAAATAAAAATCATCTAAGAGATCTGTCTTCTGAAGGTATTTCTTTTCTATTACCTTGTTTAACCTGCTTCTATGTCAAGCTATATCTACATTCATGAAAAAATGTTCAGCATCTTGTTTATGAGTTCTGGAAAAGATAGTAATAAACAACTACATTTGCATTTTTGTAAAAATATGTAGTAGTGGTTAGTTATTGTGGTCAACTGAAATTTTATTTAGCACCTCTGGCAAAATACTGTAGAGACTTCAATGCCACTGAGTTGATAGGAAATAGAGAAAATCAAAGTGGCCCACAGCCTGCATTATTAGTGATCTGTAATAAAAAACAAACCTGATTTTTCTTCAAGACAAATATGCTTTCTGTTCTGTATAGATTAGTTTGGAACCACTATTATAAGTTGGTTTAGAGTAAACTAGTTTGGAGTAGTTGCCTTTGCTTAAACATCACTGTTTTGTGGAAGGATTCTCTACGTCTCCTCAGCCAACACTAGGTTAGCTCCTCTGGTTTTATACTCCCATAGCATACAATACTTTTTTTTTTCCTTTTGTTTCCTTTGCACGCCTATAATTTGTTCAATACTTCTTCTCTCCAGCACTGATTTTCATGAGATCCAGTACTATTTCTTCTGTTTTTAATACCTAATAAGTAGAACAGTACCAACAACATAGTTGACACTAGCTATTTGTGGTTTGATTAGTCTGTTTTGTTCCAGTTGCCATCCAACATTTGGAAAATAGTTTTCTGGTCCTCTCAATGAAATGTTTAAAGAATTTAGGCCATTTCTGAGAATGAAACCTTTCATAATTAAAGTTCGATTCTTCATTTAAAATTATTTCTGTTATCACTTGGTAGTATTCCCATTAACTTATTAATAGAAAGCATATTCATATTCAACACCTGGGATGTTATAGCTGTGTGATAAAAAGTAAATTAAACAGTTTATACAGCTTGATAATATTTTGTTCTGACAATTTCATAAGCTTTTTTAGATGCAAACATTCAGTTTTTAAGCAACAATATGTAAAACATCTAGATTGATCAGAGCCTCTTCTATTACGACAGGACAAACAAAGCACACTAACCTAAAACAGATAAAGATAGCACCCAACAAGAGAAAAACCTGGCAACCTCTGTCAAAGAGTACCAGAGACTATTTGCAAACTATGATGGAATCAGTAATAAGGTGAGTATAAAATTTTTCCATTTGATTCTTTTGGTTCCCACTTAGGCGTTTCCTATGGATACTGTTCTTTTAAATATTGTTATCTATCTTAAGGTAATAGAGTATATTTCTATTTCGGAAAAGGATATAATTAATGTGGTGGTATTTGCCTTCAGCAGAAAAGTCTTTGTTAATTTTAGAAACTTGAAATTCTATCAATGAAATAAAAGCAAGTGTTTGTGGCCTGACTTGCTATCAATAAAATTTTAATTTATGTTAATAGAGATTGTTTAGGCAGAAGTTGAGTTCAGAGTGACACTTTCCATAGAAGCTACCACACTAGAGGGGATACAGAGAAAATAAGACAGAATTCTGCTATGTGGAGCTGAATTCGATCAGAAGAGCCAGACATATAAATTATTACAATACAGTGTGGCAAAATATATATATATAAGTAGAAATTTTTCATTGTACCTCTGTTTAAAGTGTCTTTAATATGGAAGGAAAAGTGATTGATTTTGCCTGGCTAGTAGGGAGGGACACTTGAGAGAAATCAGAGAGAAAAAATATACAGAGTATATTATTATTTGTGTTTCAGACTACTATTCCATCTTTTTTCTTCTCTAGGACAATTTTGAGTAACAGAATTAAAGATAAAGAAGAAATACAATACCATCTCAACTTCCTGAAGAAACGGTAATACTGTTGCATAATTAAAATGATTAAAACAAAATTTTTAAAAACCTGACTTCTTCCTATGTTGCCAAACAGACACTTGGTGGAATGTAAGTTTTTCTTTTTTTTTAAAGAAGGTGAACAACTTGGAAATATGTTTTCTTTTTTTTTCTAAACTGCTACTGCATGTATTTCTCAAATAAGTTTCAGGGGAATTTACAAAAAAAAAAAAAACCCTGAAAATCACAAAATTCTGTTTCCACAGTTCACTCTTCCGTATCAGAATTTGAAAACAGTTTTGTCAACTTGAACTCCCTTCAACTTCATTTTTAATAATTTGAAGTTAATAGTTCACCACTCTTATTTATCTGATATTTACGCTATTGCTGTGTTTTTCCACTTTATATTGTCTTAAATTATTTGCACGAGCAACAAGTATAATTTTCTAAGATATTATTGCTCTTCATCTTATGGTAAATCACCAATGGAGATTTCTTTTCAGGAGTTCTTAAAAGGCACACCACTGCCTGTGATTTTCAATAATTACTTTTCTCTAGTATTTATACAACTTTTTATAAGAAAATGTTCTGTTTCTCAGTTTCAAGTTTGCCTAGAAATGTTTGTGACCTATTTTAAGGAATTCCTTTGAGCACAAATTCTATTTACTTTTTCTTTAAATATAATTTTCAACCCATAGTAGCCAAGTAGAAAAAGTGAATAGGATGGGTTGGGTGGGGGTGGGAGTTTGTTGAGAAAGGTTGAACAAATTAAAGACTGCTAGAAGCAGGCTTGTAAATTGCTTTAAGATATAGTAGCCTATTATTAAAGAAGGAGGAAGATATTAAGATAATAAATAAGCTAATACAAGCATAATGAAAATGTAGCTGTTTAGGATCTTTTTAATATAGGACAAATACTAATGTTTAGTGTATGAATGAGAATATTACATTACATAATAGTTGCTGTTCATAGTGATCACCTTGGTTCACTGGAAAAGATTATATTCAACAGATAGGCAGTCTCTTCATCATGTAGCAGCTATGGAGATATACATTTCAAGGCCTGACTATTTCCTCCTTATTTTTACTTTCACAGCTTGCTTTCTTTCGTTCCCGAAGTAACCATACCCAAGTTACTTATACCAATACAACAAAGTATAGCATTAGCAAACTGATAATTGGAACTCTAAATACATTCTTCTGTAGCAGTGCTTCTCAAAGTATATTTGAAACACTTGTTCTTACAGTTAGTCTATGGATAAAGATAACCTATGGTGAATTATATTTGGGTACCTTAGCATGTAAGAAGTCCTGCAGTAAATAAATGTATTTCATTTTCTTTAACCTAGCATCTCCCAAATTGATATTTCTGGGAACTCATTTTCGTATATTAGGCTCATCTCTGCTTTTTACTAAATGTTAGCTTCATTATTTTCATTTTTTTTAATTTTCAGTTCTTACTAGATTACAACTATAGTGATAGGCAGCTTCCTGTATATATCATTTTAGCCTTGTAAAGAAAGAGGAAAAAGACAATTCTTACCCCTTAGCTTCAGTTAGAAAATTCTAGGAGATGGTTTCTAATTGGCTGAGCTTAGGTGATATATATCTATTCTTGGCGTGATTTTGTGACAAGAGCTACCATGGATATGATTGATATAGACTGGATTATATACCTAGCCCCATGATTACACTGACAAGTTTGCTAGGCAAACAAAACTGTTCACCATTACAATTCTAAAGGAACATACTTCTAGAAAGTCTGCCCTATAGAAACAATGTTATAAGTGGTGATTAAATGTTGCTGATATAGTAGGATATATTCAAGCCATGGTTTTAGTTTCTAAGAGTTAGTGAGACTCCTGGAAGTTTAACTGCTATTTAGAACCTTTGGAGCAGTGAATGACCCTTCTACATAATTGATTTAATAAACATATAGAAGAAACTTCATAAATAAAATATTTTTGTCAAGAAAATAAAAAACTTAATCCCTCTTAGGAAGGCTTAGGCAGATAGTTTGTGTTTAAATATGATAGCCTAATGACGATTTTTCTAAATAACTGGAGTTTGTCTTAACAGTTTAATGAGAATTACGATTTGTGGAGTTTTTGCTGCCTACTTTCTTCTTTACAAAAATTAAAATTTTATTTGCAAACTATGCATCGAACAAAGGTCTATATCAAGACTCTATAAGGAACTTAAACAAATTAGCAAGCAAAAAACCAACAATCCTTTTAAAAAGTGGGCAAAGGACATGAGCAGACACTTTTCAAAAGAAAACATACACGCAGCCAACAAACGTGAAAAAAATGCCCTCAACATCACTAATTACTAGAGAAATGCAAATGAAAACCACAATGAGATACCATCTTATACCAGTCAGAATGGCTGTTCTTAAAAAGTCAAAAAGTAACAGATGCTGAGAGGTTGCTGAGAAAAGGGAATGCTTTTAAACTGCTAGTAGGAATGTAAATTAGTTCAACTATTATGGAAAGCAGTTTGGCAGATTCTCAAGTTAAAACAGAACTACCCTCCAACCCAGCAATCCCATTACTGGGTATATACCTGAAGGAATATGAATTGCTCTACCGTAAAGATACATGCACACTTATGTTCACCACAGAACTATTCACAATTGCAAAGACATGTAATCAGCCTAAATGCCCATCAGCCGTAGATTAGATAAAGAAAATTGTGGGACATATAAAACTTGGAATGCTATGCAGCCATAAAAGAATGAGATCATGTCCTTTGCAGCAACATGGTTGGAGCTAGAGGTCATTATCCTAAGCAAACTAACACAGGAACCGAAAACCACATAGTGCATGTTCTCACAAGTGGGAGCTAAACATTGAGTACATATGGACACAAAGACGGGAACAACAGATACCAGGGCCTACTTGAAGGAGGAGAGTGAGGGTTGAAAAACTATCTGTCAGGTACTATGCCTATTACCTGGGTGAAAAAATAATCTGTACACCAAAGCCCCACAACAGTTGCCTACATAACCTGCATATGTACTCCTGAATCTAAAATAAAAGATTCTTTTTTTTTTTTTTAATTAAGATTTTTAACAAGATCCCAAAAGTGGGACAGGGGGTTCCACTATTGTTCAGATTTCTTCAAATCTTAAGTAGTAGAACTTTTTAGAACGCAAAGATGCTGCTGTTATAAAAGGAATCAAATCTGGGAAAGCTATTTTGCAGTCTGCCAGGTGTGACAATAGAAACAGATGTTTCTACTGGTGATCAAATCAACTCGAATTTATAAAGGAATTTTTTAACTTTAATATTAAATACCATTCATGTTTATAATATTTTCAAGCAGTGCACTTTAATCTTAGTGTTTTATTTGCCTTAAACTCTATAGAACTTAGTTTTCTTTGAAATCATTTAAAATAACTAAGGTAAATCTTCTCTGTTTTTTATCACATTCTCTAAAATAATTGAGATTTGGGGTCCAGGGTCATAGTTAAGACTTCTAGACTAGTGTTCTGTCTCTTAACCAACAATTCACAATATATAATAGACTCATGTCCTGTAATAGTCTAGAAAACATCTGGATGGTACAAGGAAATTTTGGTTTTAAAATGTGTATACATTGTCAAATGTGTAAAATAGAAAGTTTTCTTTTAGTAAAGTAGCCCCAGTGTCCCTTAATTTGAGGTAAATCTTAATAAATCGAAAGGTTAAATGATGATTTGTCAGGGCTTTTTGAGGGGGAGACTTACTGGCACTGTTACCCAGTGGTAATAAAAGAATATTGTACCTTTTAAGAATATGAGGACAAGAAAAAATGAGGACTGTTTTAAAATAATAATAAGACTTAAAAAATAAACAAAATAATTACATTTTTATTTTATCCTTAAGATTGCTACAACTGTGTGAAACTCTGAAAGTCCCTCCCAAAAAGATGGAAGATTTAACTAATGTGTCAAGGCTACTGAATACGGAAAGGGCACGAGGCAAAGCTAATGAAGAAGGTCTGGCATTATTGCAGGTATGAAATTTGAATAGGGAATCCATAATTAGAGAGTTAGGGAAAGGGGAAAAAGACTAAAGTTTTTTAAATTATCATGATGTTCCTGCAGTAGTGAATACTAGATCTTGAGCCAGGTTTTTTTATTAAATTGTTTTTTTTTTTCATTAAAGCAAAAATTTGTCTGAACTTGGCGCCTCTAAAGTTGAAGTATTTCTAATATATTTGTGGTTAAGTAGCAGTCCTATTTTTTTCATCTAACTTTAACTGAACTATCTTAGTCTTTTTAATTATCACTTTATAGGAGTGTATCACTCAATACTGTGGAATTTTAAAATGTGTAAGTTTTTCTGACCTGTATATGGCAAGAAAACACAGGTATCATTAGAGTTAAAATGTACAGGGGACTTCCTACACTTCAGACACTGTTCTAAGCACTTTATACTTATATCCCTTAATCCTCACAATGACTTAGAGTATGACCTAAATTATTCTCTTTTTACAAATGTGATAAAAAGACATAATGCTATTTCTAACTGAACCTTAGACAGATTGCTTAAAGTTGAGATGCTAACTTTGTCATTCTGACGTTAGCACGATTCTTGATCACTATGTCGTATGGCATCCTTTAGAAGATAATAGGAGATAACCTTATCTATCATGGTTAACTTCAAGCTTTTAAGTAATGGATATCCGAACAACTAAGACAAAGCAACCTTAAGGAGCTTATTATATAATTATAAAAACTAATACACATCAGACCGTATATCCTTTAGACATTTTGAAGTAGTTTGTAGATGTTGTGTGCATAGATTTTAGTTGCAATTTAGTAAGTACAAGGTGGTAGTAGTTCCTACAAGGAATATATTCCCAAAATGTATAATAATTCAAAGGTAACAATTCATTCCCATTTTTCCATAAGATTGAGAATAAAGTTGAAGGAACAATTTCTGAGCACAAATCTATATATATTTTTAGTTAATAGGGTGGCATTTTTTGGTGGCTGCCTCACTTTATTCAAAGTGTAATATTATATTTTATTTCCATCCCAAGGTTCCTACTTTTTTAGGGCATCTTTTCAGTATTGGCACTAGCTTCATCACCTAAACACTTAGATGACATTTATTTAGGTTATTTTAAAAGGTTTGAGAGTATGATCATGGAGAATTTTAACATTTAGTATTTACGCACATCAGTTAAGGGTGTTTGAAGTCATAAATGATAGTATGATTTTTATGCTATTCGTAAGCATTTCTGGTCTTCAGCTGAAATTTGACCTCCATGGGACAAAAGCATAATTACAGTCTATAGTGTGCTTGTTAGTCACTCAGAAGAAGCACCACTGGCACCAGGGGCAGGAGAGTTCTTCATTGGCATAAGAGGATTTTCGGACTAGCAGCTTGTAAACTCGATCTGTAACCGTTAGTTTTCTCCTCTGTGCCTTAGAGCCATTGCTTTTTCTCCCTGCAGCCTAGAGTTATTGCTGGTGATGATCTTCTAAAACCTGTAATAGTAACAGAAATTTTATTTATTTAACATTTTTGTCGTGCTCTCACTCAGTAATGGTGCTGGGGAAACAACAGTGGTGAACAACATCTCGGAGATTCTGGGAAGACAGCATTAGAACAGCTGAAGCATAATTTTTTAGACTCCCTTGATGTTGTCATAAAAATGGAGCCATAGGATTTCAGAATCAGAGTTAGCATAAGAAAATATGACAGTAAAGACCAAAACTAACATTCCTGATACAACGAAAGCATGCCAAAAAGACATGTGCCTAGAATAGATGAACATTAACCTAATTTATCAAGTGAACTGAAATAAATTCAGAAAAATGATAGAACGTATAGGGGAAAAATTATAAATCAGACTTGGAAATACTGATAAATGAAAGAAGAGAATTCAGGAATGAATGAGACATAAAAGAAAAAACGTTTCAGATATTTAGACTAAATTAGAAGAAACACTAAAGCAAATAAACACAACAGATAATGCTTATGATAAATAGAAAATAACATAAGGAGAAAATTTTCAGAATCATAAAAACACTTTTAAAAGGAATTGAGAAAAAAAATCCTCAAAGAAGATACCATGTGAGTATGGTAATAATACCCAAAGATAACCAAAGCAATGGAACAAAATAAATTTCATAATGAGAAATTTTAATCCTTGTTATATTTAACCCCTTTATTCATTCAGTGCTGTTACACATTCCCTTTGTAGTGGGTTGAATCTAGGGAAAGGGTCTTGTCAGATATAATTAAGGATCTCAAGATGAAATCATCGTGTATTGTCATGGGTAGGTCCTAAATCCAACAACAAGTGTTCTTATAAAAGACAAGAGAAGGCACAAAGAAAAAGTCACGTGAAGGCAAAGGCAGAAACGAGAGCAATGCAGCTACAAAGAATGCGTACAGCTACCAAAAGCTGAAAAAAACAAGAAACCATTCTCTCTTGTCTTCAGAGGGATTGTGTCCCTGCCAACAGCTTGATTTTGGACTTCTGTCCTCCAGAACCATGACAGAATGAATTTCTGTTATTTTAAGCCAAGTAGGTGGTACAGCAGCCACAGGAAACTAATATATGTGGTTTGCTTTATATTTATTTTGGACAGCACTCTGTTAGATCCAACAACCAATTCACAGAAAATACAGGGCTGAGGAACCAGTTTAAACTTCACCAGGGAATGCAGTTCACAAAATTTAGCCCATGGAAAATTCCACAGAGCAAACTAATTTCCACAATGAATTGAAATGGAAGTCTCCTATAGATGAAAAGAGACTTAGACATATCAACCAGTCACAAACAGTTTGGAACCTGATTAAAACAAAATGTAAAAAAACCCTCCAATTTATGAGAAAATTGAAAATGTGAATACTAACCATATGCTTGATATTAAGGAATTTATTGAGATTCTTTAAAGTGTAGTAATGATATTGTACTCTCATATATCTTTAAATCATTTAGAGCTATATACTGAAATATTTGTAGATAAAATGATGTGATATCTAGTATTTGAAATAGCGCAGAGGAAGCAGGAGAAGTGGATGGAGTTAAAGGTGTGACAGGATGGCCACAGGCCAGGCATGGTGGCTCACGCCTGTAATCACAGCACTTTGAGAGGCCGACGCATGCGGATAACCAGAGGTCAGGAGTTCAAGACCAGACTGGCCAACATGGTGAAACCCTATCTCTACTAATAATACAGAAAAAATAACTTATCTGGGCATGGTGGCAGGCGCCTGTAGTCCCAGCTACTCAGGAGACTGAGGCAGGAAAATCACTTGAACCCAGGAGGCAGAGGTTGCAGTGAGCCAAGATAGCACCACTGCACTCCAGCCTGCACAACAAGAGCGAAACTCCATCTCAGAAAAAAAAAAAAAAAAAAAAAAGATTGTCATGAGTTGATAATGGAAACTGGCTGATACGTATATGGGTGTTCATGATAATATTCTCTTACTGTATGTGTTTGAAATTTACTATAATAAAAAATAAAAACAGAGTCTGTTCCTCCATGGAGTTTAGATTCAAGTGAATAGAGCTCACAGTCCCAAAATCTTAGGCATTCAGGGAACAGCACATTCCCAGTAAGGGGCCGGACAATAAACATTTTAGCCTTTTTGGACCACATATGGTTGACTGTTTTGTTGCATATCCTTTTGTTTTGTTGAGGTTTTGACCAATCTTTTAAAATGTAAAAACAACTCACAGTTCTTGAACTGTACAAAAACATGCCATGGGCAATTGCTGACCCCTGCAGCTACCCTTTAAAAAAAAAAAAGTGGTCATTTAGAAGCCAAAATATATTTCTTGAGGAAGTCTACTCTAGTTGCCAGCAACAGTTCTGCATCCAGTATTTGCAGAATGACATAGATACAGCATCAACCTTATTGCTGAACAAGATGTAAGAGTTACTACTTCTGTATATTTTCTGTGTGGCTTATTTACTTGTTCCCCAAAGCCAGCAGGCAATGTTATCATTGATTGTTGCTAGGACTATATTTGAAAGCAGTGCCATATTTAATACCTTTTAGAAACCTGGAGACTTGCTAATTTTAATTTTATCCTCAGCCTGCACACAACACATCCTTAATGTCTTGTCCCCATACTTGTTTTATTCATTTCTTATTTTCTTTTCATCTTCCCCTCTAAATTATATATTCCTTTAATGTGGGAAACTGTTACTCATTTTTTTTATTATTCTCCCTGCTCTAATGCCCAACATTACTTCCTTTTGACAAATTAAAATAGCAGACTCTCAAATGTTCCTAAAAAAATGAAAACAATTCAGAATTTCTCCACTACATGAAGTTTTATGCTGTTTAAGGAAGGTTACTATATTTGCTGTCATCAGTTCTGGGCTCTGCTAGATTTACACTTGGATCTTCCAGGATCCCTGACCCTACCAGCATTGGTAAGTTTTGAGGAAGTATTCATGTACATCTCCTTATTCCAGGGAAATTAGATATCCTTATAACACGTTAATACTTTGACATACCAGCTCTCCAAGAAGTCTATTTTTTGAAAGAAACAAAAGTAAATTCACCATTTGCTTCTAAAAATGTTTTAAATGTATATGGTGTTTTTAAAAATGTATATGTATAACAATATCTATTAGGATTTAATATAATAATGTGTTTAAGTTAAAATGTTTTTTTTTTCTCTTTCTGACTCAGGAAGAAATAGATAAAATGGTAGAGACCACAGAGTTAATGACTGGGAATATTCAAAGCCTAAAGAACAAAATTCAGATTCTGGCAAGTGAGGTGGAAGAAGAAGAGGAGAGGATAAAACGGGTAATTATTTTAGACTGTATTACTGGAATTTGGATATAATTTTTAATGGTTAAATTATGCCAAGACAGCTTTCAAGTATGATATGATGACAGAAACCAGCTTTTTGAAATAATCTGTAGCTTTCTTCTACTTTAGATGCATCAAATAAATACTAGTGGAGTACTCTCTCTTCCAGAACTTTCTCAGAAAACTCTCAAAGCACCCACACTTCAGGTAAGTACCTATTTACCATATTGATTACAGGCATACTTTAGAGATATTGCAAGTTTGGATTCAGACCACAGCAAAAAAGCAAATACTGCAGTAACGCAAGTCACACAAATGTTTTGGTTTCCCTCTGCATATAAACGTTATGTTTACACTATACTGTAGTCTAGTAAGTGCAAAAAAGCATTATTTCTTTAAAAAATAAAAGAAAAAAAAAAGGACATACCTTAATTTAGAAAATGCTTTATTGCTAAAAAATGTTCATCATCTGCACCTTCAGCAGGTCGTAATCTTTTTGCCGGTGGAGGGTTTTGCCTCAGTGTTGATAGCTGCTGACTGATAGCATGGTGATTACTGAAGGTTGGGATGCATGTGGCAATTTCTTAAAATAAGAAAACAATGAAATTTGCCACATCAGTTGATTCTTCCTTTCACGAAAGATTTCCCTGGAGCATGTGATGCTGTTTCATAGCATTTTACCCACAGTAGAACTTCCTTCACAGTTGGAGTCAGTTCTCTCATTCCTTGTCCTGGCTTTGTCAACTAAGTTTTTGTCATATTCTATATCCTTCATTGTTATTTCAACTGTGTTCACAACATCTTCATCACAAATAGATTCCATCTCAAGAAACCACTTTCTTTGTTCATCCATAAGAAGCAACTCCTCGTCCATTCAAGTTTTATCAGGAGATTGCAGCAATTCAGGTTCATCTTCAGGCTCCACTTCTAATTCTAGTTCTCTTGCTATTTCCACCACATCTTCAGTCACTTCCTCCACTAAAGTCTTGAACCCCTCAAAGTCATCCATGGGATTGAAAATTGAATCCATTTTTCCTAAACTCCTGTTATTGGTGTTTTGACTTCCTCTTGTGAATCATGAATGTTCTTACTGACAGAAGGATAAATTTCTTTCAAGATGTTTACAATTTATTTTGCCCAGATCCATCAGAGAAATCACTACCTAGGGCAGCTATAGCCTTATGAAATGTGTTTCTTAAATAATAAGACTTGAGAGTTGACATGACTCTTTGATTCATGGACTGCAGAATAGATGTTGTGTTAGCAGATGTGAAAACAACAATCTCCTGGTACATCTTCATCAGAACTCTTGGGTAACTGTGAACATTTTCAATGAGCAGTAATATTTTCAAAGGAATCTTCTTTTCTGAGCAGTAGCTCTTAACAGTGGGCTTAAAATATTCAGTAAGCCATGCTCTAAACAGATGTACTGTCACCAGGCTTTGTTGTTCCATATACAGAGCACAGACAACACAGATGTAGTCGATTTAGTAGAATTAAGGACCCTGGGATTTTCAGAATGGTCAGTGAGCATTGGCTTCAACTTCATGTCACCATGTCTTATTAGCCCCTAATAAGAGCCTAACAAAACCATGTCCTTTAAAGCTTTGAAGCCAGGCATTGCCTTCTCCTTTCCAACTATGAAAGTCCTAGAGATAGCATCTTCTTCCAATAGAATGCTGTTTTGTTTACATTGAAAATATGTTGTTTACTATAGCCACCTTCACCAGTGATGTGAAGGTCTTCACTAGCTAGGTCTTCTGGGTAACCAGCTGTAGCTTTTCTATCAGCACTTGCTGCTTCACATTGTACTTTTTGTGTTATAAACACAGCTTCTTTCTTTAAACCTTATGAACTAACTTCTGCTAGCTTCAAGCTTTTCTTCTGCAACTTCCTCACTTCTGTCAGCCTTCATAGACTTGAAAACAGTTAGGGCCTTGCTGTGGATTAGGATTCGGTTTAAAAGGGAATGTCGTGGCTGGTTTGATCTTCCATCCGGACCACTCAGACTTTTCCCATATCGACAGTAAGGCTGTTTTGCTTTCTCATCATTCATGTATTCACTGAAGTAGCACTTTAAATTTACTTCAAGTACTTTTCCTTTGCATTCACAACTTGGGCGTTTGGCACGAGGCCTAACTTTTGGTTTGCGTGGCTTTTGATATGCCTTCCTCACTAAACTTAGTAATCTCTAGCTTTTGATTTAAAGTAAAAGACATGATTCTTCTTTTCACCTGAACACTTAGAGGCCATTGTAGCATTATTAACTGGCTTAATTTCAATATCATTGTGTCACAGGAAATAGGGAGGCCCAAGGAGAGGGAGAGAAACTGGGAAATGGCCGGTTGGTGGAGCAGTCAGAACACATTAACAATTACCAATTCAGTTCGCTGTTTGATATGGTTGCAGTTGTGGCACCCAGAACAATTACAGCAGTTCCATCAAAGAACACTAGGCATAGATCACCATAACAGATACCGTAATGATTTTTACAGTTTGAAATATTACAACAGTTACCAAAATGTGACGCAGAGACACAAAGTGAGCATCTGTTTTTGGAAAAATGGTGCTGATAGACCTCCTTTACACAGAGTTGCCACAAACCTTCAGTTTGTAAAACAACGCAGTATCGGGGAACACAGTAAAATAAGGCATCCCTGTATATAATAGATCAGTTATATATCACATATATATGAAAACATTATGTCCTATTTCGTTCTTTAAACAAATGGAACCTGATGTAAACGGTTTGGCAAATTACTTTGCTCATTTGACTATATAGTTTGAACATCTTGTCAGTCATGTAAATCTCTCATTTTTGTTGATAGCTATGTAACATTCTGTTGCACGGAGGTCATATAATTTGTAAATTACTGATGGAAATACATAATTTTTTTGTTACAGGTAAGACTGGGTACACCCTTGTACATACGTCTTTACTGATTTGTGTAGTCATAATTTGGAATACATTTCTAGAAGTAAATAATTGACAGTTTGGTTTTTTTATGCTTTTAACAATAGCATATAACTCCTTATAAAACAGTGCTGTCTTATTTGTAGTAAACTCTAAACTGCTAATTTATCTTTCTTCAAAGGACTCCAGTAGATATTGTAGTGTAAATGTTTGTAGCACTGGAAAGTTCATATTTTCTTTCTTTTTTTTTTTTTTTTTTGAGACGGAGTCTCGCTCTGTCGCCCAGGCTGGAGTGCAGTGGCCAGATCTCAGCTCACTGCAAGCTCCGCCTCCCGGGTTTACGCCATTCTCCTGCCTCAGCCTCCCGAGTAGCTGGGATTACAGGTGCCGCCACCTCGCCCGGCTAGTTTTTTGTATTTTTTTTTTTTTTTTTTAGTAGAGACGGGGTTTCACTGTGTTAGCCAGGATGGTCTCGATCTCTTGACCTCGTGATCTGCCCATCTCGGCCTCCCAAAGTGCTGAGATTACAGGCTTGAGCCACCGTGCCCAACCCATGTTTTCTTAAAAAGTAATTTAAAATTTTCCTATTGGCTGGGCACAGTGGCTCATGCCTGTAATCCCAGCACTTTGGGAGGCTGAGGCGGGCGGATCACCTGAAGTCGGGAGTTTGAGAACAGCCTGACCATCTCTACTAAAAATACAAAATTAGCTAGGCATGGTGGCACATGCCTATAATCCCAGCTATTCGGGAGGCTGAGGCAGGAGATTTGCTTGAACCTGGAAGATGGAGGTTGCAGTGAACCAAGATTGTGCCATTGTTCTCCAGCCTGGGCGACAAGAGTGAAACTCTACCTCAAAAAAAAAAAAAAAAAAAATCCTCTCAATCATTTACCAGTGGTGAAAGGAGCAGGATGGGGAGAGGGAGAGAGATTTGAAAGAAGAATGGCCATTAGTTGACAATTATTGAAGTTGGGTGATAGATACTTAAGGTTTATTTTAAACTGTTCTCTCTAACATACATTTGAGATTTCTCATAATAAAATGTTAACAACTATATTTAATACTATCTTTCCCACAGAAAGAAATTTTGGCACTAATTCCAAACCAGAATGCTCTTCTAAAGGACTTGGATATTCTTCATAATTCATCACATATGAAGAGCATGTCAACTTTCATTGAAGAAGCCTATAAGAAACTGAATGCCTCTTAAAGAGTTTTTTTATTTTTTAGATTGTTCCATATTAATTTAATGTTCACGAATTTGTAAAACTGTTAACCTATGATTATATGTACAGAGGCTAAGGCTTCTGCAGGATTTCTTATCTCCTGATACGCACTTTAAAATTAGTCTTTGTAGCTCTATCATTAGCATCTAATGTAGTTCTGAAAACTGTGTTTAGCAGTTGCCATATCTAGGAAGCTAACATTTATATTGCTCTATCAATAAGTATTTGCTTAGAACCACAAAATAGGAATTGCCTTAAGGATCGAATAGTTTATAATGCCTGAATGGAGGTAATGTATTGATTAACAGTTCATATCAGGAACTGTGATAAGTGTTTACATATAGTGTCTAGTGCGTAAAAACCTAAGCGTTTGCTATCATTCATTCTGTAGCCAATGGCTTACATTAAGTTTCTGTCTGGTCATCCGGAACTTGAAAAATCCTCAAATGCTTTCACTCTTTTACCTAATTCCCTAGTCTTTTTTGGGAAGTAGTTAAGATATGCCTGGTATCTTTAACTTTGGAAGTAGTATCAAAATTTTACTTCTTTGGTTGTTTAGTGAATTAATATTGAATATTTATTTTCTACTGTCATCAAAACATACTCCCAAAAAGTATTAAAAAGGAACCTTAGCACATTTATTTCATTAAAACAAAACAAAACAAAAAAACCAAAAAACTTTATAAACCTTTTCTCATTATGATAATAAGCTTATATATGGGAATAAATTATAACCTAATGTATCAAAAATTATTTCTAACTACAGTATACTGTCTTGGGTTTTTTTGTTTTTTGTTTTTAATCTGTAAAATAAAATGACTGCAATTACTTTTTTGTGTAACCTATAATATCAGTTCATTTGGGAGATGCCATAATTCTGTTAATATACTTCAGGCAGAGACCACCAGGAACACACCTGTAATTAAACAAGTTAGGTTTTTACTGTACTGAGGAGATCACACATGAGGACCCTGGGGCAGCTTGAGAAGGGTCACAAGCAATATCCTCATAGGAATAATGGTAAAGAAGGCCCATTAACAGATTTTGGAGGAAAATAAAATCTCAAAGAAAAACCTGGCAAAGTGACTAAAAGTAAAGGTTATTACAAAATGTCTTAAAAACCCTTCACGTGGAAACTTAAAGCTTCATGTTCTTAGAATGAGTAGTAGAGCCCTAACTCAGTGATTTTTAACACTAATGTTATAGTAGCTTTTGGTGGGGAGGGAGGAATTACATATGCTGTTTCAGGGCATCTGTTTAACAGATAGTTAACTGGAATTTTAACTTACCATTGTTGCTGAGTGATATAGTTCTTCAGCCTGTGTGAACTGGCCATACTACTCTTGTAGCTTTGAAGGGTTTATAATCTAACTTTAAGAGATCTACAGTATCATCTGGTAGGAAGCATCCAATCCAAAACATATACAATATTTTCTTTAAATAAGACTGCATCTTGGTATACTCTTTGGAAAGAATTTAAGAATTAATTACAGATCTGTTATGATTTGCTTATGGTTTGTTTGGTCCCACCAACGTCATGTTGAAATTTTTTGATCCCCAATGTTGGAGGTGGGGCCTAGTGGGCGTTGTTTAGATCATGGCGTGGATCCCTCACAAATGGCATGGTGCCATAGATGCTGATGCCATGCTTCTTGTACAGCCTGCAGAAGCATGAGCCAAATCTCTTTTCATTAATAAATTACCCAGCCTCCGATATTCCTTTATAGCAACACTAAACATATTAAGAAAATTGGTATTCAGGAGTGAGGCATTGCTCTAAAGATGCCTGAAAATGTGGGAGTAGCTTTTGAACTAGGTAATAGGCAGAGGTTGGAAGAGTGAGAAGACAGGAAGACAAGCGAAAGTTTGGAACTTCTTAGAGATTGGTTAAGTAGTTGTGGACCAAAATGCTTATAGAAAAAGAGACAGCAAAGGTCATACTGAGGAAGCCTTAGATGGAAATGATGAACTTATACATAACTGAAGCAAAAGTCACACTTGTTATGCCGTAGCAAAGAACTTGTCCGCATTGTGTCCATGCTCTAGGGCTTTATGGAAGGCTTAATTTAAGAGACGGCCTAGGGTATCTGGGAAAAGAAATTTCTAACCAGCAAAGTACTCAGACTGCTGCATCATTACTTCTAACTGCTTACAGTAGAAACCAGAGGAAAATTGGAAAATGTGCAGCCTTGCCTTGTGTTAGAGAAGGAAAGAAGAGTATGTTTAGGAGAGGAGTCTAAGAGTATGGCCAAGCAGGAGCAATAGTTTGCTAAAGAGATGAGCATGACTAAAAGGGGCCAGGTGCTAATAAGACTATGGAAAAAAATGTCTCAAGTCTATTTCAGAAATCTTTGATGCCACCCTTCCCATCACAGATTAAGAAGTTTAGAATGAAAGAATGCCTTTTGGGATGGCCGAATAGGAACAGCTCCAGTCTCCATCTCCCAGCGAGTGACACAGAAGACCAGTGATTTCTGCATTTTCAACTGAGGTACTGGGGTCATCTCACTCGGGAGTGCCGGACAATCGGTGCTGGTCAGCTGCTGCAGCCTGACCAGCGAGAGCTGAAGCAGGGCGAGGCATTGCCTCACCTGGGAAGTGCAAGGGGGAAAGGAGTCCCTTTTCCTAGCCAGGGGAACTGAGACACACAACACCTGGAAAATTGGGTAACTCCCACCCCAATACTGTGCTGTAAGCACACCGGCACACCAGGAGAATATATCCCACACCTGGCCGGGAGGGTCCCACGCCCATGGAGCCTCCCTCCTTGCTAACACAGCAGTCTGCGGCAATCTAACCGCATGGCAGCAGCGAGGCTGGGGGAGGGGGGCCTGCATTGCTGAGGCTTAAGTAGGTAAACAAAGCCGCTGGGAAGCTCGAACTGGGTGGAGCGCACAGCAGCTCAAGGAAACCTGCCTGTCTCTGTAGACTCCGCCTCTGAGGACAGGGCACAGCTAAAGCAGCAGAGGCCTGTGCAGACGCGAACGACTCTGTCTGACAGCTTTGAAGAGAGCAGTGGATCTCCCAACACGGAGGTTGAGATCTGAGAAGGGGCAGACTGCCTGCTCAAGTGGGTCTCTGATCCCTGAGTAGCCTAACTGGGAGACATCCCCCACTAGGGGCAGTCTGACACCCCACACCTCACAGGGTGGAGTACACCCCTGAGAGGAAGCTTCCAAAGCAAGAATCAGACAGGTGCACTCGCTGTTCAGCAATATTCTATCTTCTGCAACCTCTGCTGCTGATACCCAGACAAACAGGGCCTGGAGTGGACCTCAAGCAATCTCCAACAGACCTATAGCTGAGGGTCCTGACTGTCAGAAGGAAAACTATCAAACAGGAAGGACACTTATACCAAAACCCCATCAGTACGTCACCATCATCAAAGACCAGAGACAGATAAAACCACAAAGATGGGGAAAAAGCAGGGCAGAAAAGCTGGAAATTCAAAAAATAAGAGCGCATCTCCTCCTGCAAAGGAGCACAGCCCATCGCCAGCAACGGATCAAAGCTGGTCAGAGAATGATTTTGATGAGATGAGAGAAGAAGGCTTCAGTCCATCAAACCTCTCAGAGCTAAAGGAGGAATTACGTACCCAGCGCAAAGAAACTAAAAATCTTGAAAAAAGAGTGGAAGAATTGACAGCTAGACTAATTAATGCAGAGAAGGTCATAAACGAAATGACAGAGATGAAAACCATGACACGAGAAATACGTGACAAATGCACAAGCTTCAGTAACCGACTCAATCAACTGGAAGAAAGAGTATCAGCGATTGAGGATCAAATGAATGAAATGAAGCGAGAAGAGAAACCAAAAGAAAAAAGAAGAAAAAGAAATGAACAAAGCCTGCAAGAAGTATGGGATTATGTAAAAAGACCAAATCTACGTCTGATTGGGGTGCCTGAAAGTGAGGGGGAAAATGGAACCAAATTGGAAAACACTCTTCAGGATATCATCCAGGAGAACTTCCCCAACCTAGCAGGGCAGGCCAACATTCAAATTCAGGAAATACAGAGAACACCACAAAGATACTCCTCCAGAAGAGCAACTCCAAGACACATAATTGCCAGATTCACCAAAGTTGAAATGAAGGAAAAAATCTTAAGGGCAGCCAGAGAGAAAGGTCGGGTTACCCACAAAGGGAAGCCCATCAGACTGACAGCAGATCTCTCAGCAGAAACTCTACAAGCCAGAAGAGAGTGGGGGCCAGTATTCAACGTTCTTAAAGAAAAGAATTTTAAACCCAGAATTTCATATGCAGCCAAACTAAGTTTCATAAGTGAAGGAAAAATAAAATCCTTTACAGATAAGCAAATGCTTAGAGATTTTGTCACCACCAGGCCTGCCTTACAAGAGACCCTGAAGGAAGCCCTAAACATGGAAAGGAACAACCGGTACCAGCCATTGCAAAAACATGCCAAAATGTAAAGACCATCGAGGCTAGGAAGAAACTGCATCAACTAATGAGCAAAATAACCAGTTAATATCATAATGGCAGGATCAAGTTCACACATAACAATATTAACCTTAAATGTAAATGGACTAAATGCTCCAATTAAAAGACACAGACTGGCAAACTCGATAAAGAGTCAAGACCCATCAGTCTGCTGTCTTCAGGAGACCCATCTCACATGCAGAGACATACATAGGCTCAAAATAAAGGGATGGAGGAAGATCTGCCAAGCAAATGGAGAACAAAAAAAAGCAGGGGTTGCAATCCTAGTCTCTGATAAAACAGACTTTAAACCATCAAAGATCAAAAGAGACAAAGAAGGCCATTACATAATGGTAAAGGGATCAATTCAACAGGAAGAGCTAACTATCCTAAATATATACGCACCCAATACAGGAGCACCCAGATTCATAAAGCAAGTCCTTAGAGACTTACAAAGAGACTTAGACTCCCATACAATAATAATGGGAGACTTCAACACTCCACTGTCAACATTAGACAGATCAACGAGACAGAAAGTTAACAAGGATATCCAGGAATTGAACTCATCTCTGCACCAAGCGGACCTAATAGACATCTATAGAACTCTCCACCCCAAATCAACAGAATATACATTCTTCTCAGCACCACATCACACTTATTCCAAAATTGACCACATAATTGGAAGTAAAGCACTCCTCAGCAAATGTAAAAGAACAGAAATTATAACAAACTGTCTCTCAGACCACAGTGCAATCAAACTAGAACTCAGGACTAAGAAACTCAATCAAAACCGCTCAACTACATGGAAACTGAACAACCTGCTCCTGAACGACTACTGGGTACATAACGAAATGAAAGCAGAAATAAAGATGTTCTTTGAAACCAATGAGAACAAAGATACAACATACCAGAATCTCTGGGACACATTTAAAGCAGTGTGTAGAGGGAAATTTATAGCACTCAATGCCCACAAGAGAAAGCAGGAAAGATCTAAAATTGACACTCTAACATCACAATTAAAAGAACTAGAGAGGCAAGAGCAAACACATTCAAAAGCTAGCAGAAGGCAAGAAATAACTAAGATCAGATCAGAACTGAAGGAGATAGAGACACAAAAAACCCTCCAAAAAATCAATGAATCCAGGAGTTGGTTTTTTGAAAAGATCAACAAAATTGACAGACCGCTAGCAAGACTAATAAAGAAGAAAAGAGAGAGGAATCAAATAGATGCAATAAAAAATGATAAAGGGGATATCACCACCGACCCCACAGAAATACAAACTACCATCAGAGAATACTATAAACACCTCTACGCAAATCAACTAGAAAATCTAGAAGAAATGGATAATTTCCTGGACACTTACACTCTCCCAAGACTAAACCAGGAAGAAGTTGAATCCCTGAATAGACCAATAGCAGGCTCTGAAATTGAGGCAACAATTAATAGCCTACCCACCAAAAAAAGCCCAGGACCAGATGGAATCACAGCTGAATTCTACCAGAGGTACAAGGAGGAGCTGGTACCATTCCTTCTGAAACTATTCCAATCAATAGAAAAAGAGGGAATCCTCCCTAACTCATTTTATGAGGCCAACATCATCCTGATACCAAAGCCTGGCAGAGACACAACAAAAAAAGAGAATTTTAGACCAATCTCCCTGATGAACATCGATGCAAAAATCCTCAATAAAATACTGGCAAACCGGATTCAGCAGCACATCAAAAAGCTTATCCACCATGATCAAGTGGGCTTCATCCCTGGGATGCAATGCTGGTTCAACATTCGCAAATCAATCAACGTAATCCAGCATATAAACAGAACCAAAGACAAGAACCACATGATTATCTCAATAGATGCAGAAAAGGCTTTTGACAAAATTCAACAGCCCTTCATGCTAAAAACGCTCAATAAATTCGGCATTGATGGAACATACCTCAAAATAATAAGAGCTATTTATGACAAACCCACAGCTAATATCATACTGAATGGGCAAAAACTGGAAAAATTCCCTTTGAAAACTGGCACAAGACAGGGATGCCCTCTCTCACCACTCCTATTCAACATAGTGTTGGAAGTTCTGGCTAGGGCAATCAGGCAAGAGAAAGAAATCAAGAGTATTCAGTTAGGAAAAGAAGAAGTCAAATTGTCCCTGTTTGCAGATGACATGATTGTATATTTAGAAAACCCCATTGTCTCAGCCCAAAATCTTCTTAAGCTGATAAGCACCTTCAGCAAAGTCTCAGGATACAAAATTAATGTGCAAAAATCACAAGCATTCTTATACACCAGTAACAGACAAGCAGAGAGCCAAATCAGGAATGAACTTCCATTCACAATTGCTTCAAAGAGAATCAAATACCTAGGAATCCAACTTACAAGGGATGTAAAGGACCTCTTCAAGGAGAACTACAAACCACTGCTCAGTGAAATCAAAGAGGACACAAACAAATGGAAGAACATACCATGCTCATGGATAGGAAGAATCAATATCGTGAAAATGGCCATACTGCCCAAGGTTATTTATAGATTCAATGCCATCCCCATCAAGCTACCAATGAGTTTCTTCACAGAATTGGAAAAAACTGCTTTAAAGTTCATATGGAACCAAAAAAGAGCCCACATTGCCAAGAAAATCCTAAGTCAAAAGAACAAAGCTGGAGGCATCACGCTACCTGACTTCAAACTATACTACAAGGCTACAGTAACCAAAACAGCATGGTACTGGTACCAAAACAGAGATATAGACCAATGGAACAGAACAGAGTCCTCAGAAATAATACCACACATCTACAGCCATCTGATCTTTGACAAACCTGAGAGAAACAAGAAATGGGGAAAGGATTCCCTATTTAATAAATGGTGCTGGGAAAACTGGCTAGCCATAAGTAGAAAGCTGAAACTGGATCCTTTCCTTACTCCTTATACGAAGATTAATTCAAGATGGATTAGAGACTTAAATGTTAGATCTAATACCATAAAAACCCTAGAAGAAAATCTAGGTAGTACCATTCAGGACATAGGCATGGGCAAGGACTTCATGTCTAAAACACCAAAAGCAATGGCAGCAAAAGCCAAAATTGACAAATGGGATCTAATTAAACTAAAGAGCTTCTGCACAGCAAAAGAAACTACCATCAGAGTGAACAGGCAACCTACAGAATGGGAGAAAATTTTTGCAATCTACTCATCTGACAAAGGGCTAATTTCCAGAATCTACAAAGAACTCAAACAAATATACAAGAAAAAAACAAACAACCCCATCAAAAAGTGGGCAAAGGATATGAACAGACATTTCTCAAAAGAAGACATTCATACAGCCAACAGACACATGAAAAAATGCTCATCATCACTGGCCATCAGAGAAATGCAAATCAAAACCACAATGAGATACCATCTCACACCAGTTAGAATGGCAATCATTAAAAAATCAGGAAACAACAGGTGTTGGAGAGGATGTGGAGAAATAGGAACACTTTTACACTGTTGGTGGGATTGTAAACTAGTTCAACCATTATGGAAAACAGTATGGCAATTCCTCAAGGATCTAGAACTAGATGTACCATATGAGCCAGCCATCCCACTACTGGGTATATACCCAAAGGATTATAAATTATGCTACTACAAAGACACATGCACACGTATGTTTATTGCGGCACTATTCACAATAGCAAAGACTTGGAATCAACCCAAATGTCCATCAGTGACAGACTGGATTAAGAAAATGTGGCACATATACACCATGGAATACTATGCAGCCATAAAAAAGGATGAGTTTGCGTCCTTTGTAGGGACATGGATGCAGCTGGAAACCATCATTCTTAGCAAACTATCACAAGAAGAGAAAACCAAACACCGCATGTTCTCACTCATAGGTGGGAACTGAACAATGAGCTCACTTGGACTCGGGAAGGGGAACATCACACACTGGGGCCTATCATGGGGAGGGGGGAGGGGGGAGGGATTGCATTGGGGAGTTATACCTGATATAAATGATGAATTGATGGGTGCTGACGAGTTGATGGGTGCAGCACACCAACATGGCACAAGTATACATATGTAACAAACCTGCACGTTATGCACATGTACCCTAGAACTTAAAGTATAATAATAAAAAATAAATAAATAATAATAATAAAAAATAAAAAAGAAAGAATGACTTTTTGATGGGGCAGGTGATACTGCTCCCTATACCCCACTGGCATTAGCTCAAAAGGCCTCAGGCTGCTGCTCTGGAAGGTGTAGCCAGTAAGCCCTGGGGATTTCCATGTGGTGTTAAGTGTGCAAGCATGCAGAATGCAAGAATAGTGGAGACTTGGGAGCTTCCACTTACATTTGAGAGGATGTATTAGAAAGCCTGGGTACCCAGACAGAAGCCTGCCACAGGGGCGGAGAGCCTCTACTAGAGAAGTACATACTGGAGCAGATGGAGCAGGACTAACACTCTCAGATCTCAGAATGGTAGAGCCACCAACAGCTTACAATCTCAGCCTGGAAGAGCTGCAGCTATTGGATTCCAACCCCTGAGAGCAGCTACATGGGCTGCATCCAGCAAAGCCATGGGGATGGGGATGCTTGAGGCTCTGGAACCCACCCCTTGAACCAGTGTTCTTAGGATGCGGGACATGGAGTCAAAGCAGATTATTTTTGAACTTTAATATTTAATATATCTGTCCTGATAGGTTTGGGACTCACATGGGGCCTGTTACCCCTTTCTTTTGGCCTATTCCTGCCTTTTGGAATGGGAATGTCTGTACCACCATTGTATCTTGGAAGTAAATAACTTGTTTTTTTATTTTACAGGTTCACAGTTGTAAGGAACTTGCCTTGAGTCTCAAATGAGACTTTAGACTTTTGATGCTGGAACAAGTTAAGACTTTGGGGGATGGAATAATTGTATTTTGCAATGTGAGAAAGTCATGAGATTTGTTTTTCATCCCACCAAATCTTATGTTGAAATTTGATGCCCAATATTGGGGGTGGGGGGGGGCAGATGGGAGAAATTTGGGGACAGATCCCCCATGAGTAGCTTGGTGACATTCTCCCAGGAGTAAATAAGTTCTCTTGGTTCCCATGAGAACTGCTTCTTAAAAAGCCTAGCACCTCTTTCTCTCTCTCTCTTGTTTTCTCTCTCACCACATGATCTGCAAATGCCAGCTCCCCTTCACATTCCACCATGAGCAGAAGCAGCCTGAATCCCTGGCCAGAAGCAGATGCTGTCACCATGCTTTTTGTGCAGCCTACAGAACCATGAGCCAAATAAATCTCTTTTCTTTATAAAATACCCAGCCTTAGGTATTCCTTTATGGCCACACTAAAGAGACCCAAGACAAGATCCAAATAAAATCAAACTGCTGGGCACCGTGGCTAACGCCTGTAATCTCAACATTTTGGGCGGCTGAGGTGGGCAGATCACCTGAGGTCAGGAGTTCGAGACCAGCCTGGCCAACATGGTGAAACCCCGTCTCTACTAAAAATACCAAAATTGCCAGGCACAGTGGCGGGTTTCTGTAATCGGGAGGTTGAGGCAGGAGAATCGCTTGAACCCGGGAGGCAGAGCTTGCAGTGAGCCCAGATAGTGCCACTACACTCCAGGCTGGGTGACAGAGTGAGATTCCATCTCAAAAAATAAATAAATTAATTATACGTGGTCCCAATAATTCAAATAACAGTCCTCCTCAGTCAGCCATCTAACTTCTCCCATGCACAGCCCATGCCAACTGTGATGCATCTCTTCTTTAGTGACTGATAAATGCCAATGCCAGAAACTTAAAAAAAAAAAAAACACTTTCAGAATAGAGGATATATTGTATTAAAATGTAGCACATGATAAAGATAGCATTTCAAATGAAATACAGAAAAGTATGTATTATTCAATAAATGGTCTTCATAAAACTGGCTAATTACATGATAGAGGGTGAGAGGATGTTTAATATTCTTTATGCCTAAATACATTCCCAGTAAATAAAGTTAAATATAAAAATGGAAGCTAAAAAGAAATAAATGAACAGTGGATGTCATGGTAGCAAATGCCCTATTATGCATATAAGCAAAAGTAAAACCATGAAAGATTATTACATAATATTTTGAACTTTTTGAAATAAGATTTTTAAAAACACAAAACTGGCCGGGCATCGTGGTTCACACCTGTAATCCCTTTGGGAGGCTGAGGCAGGTGGATCACCTGAGGTCAGGAGTTCAAGACCAGCCTGGCCAATAAGGTCTCTACTAAAAATACAAAAATTAGCCAGGCATGATGGTGGACACCTGTAATCCCAGCTACTCAAGAGGCTGGGGCAGGAGAATTGCTTGATCCTGGGAAGCGGAGGTTGCAGTGAGGTGAAATCGTGCCACTGCACTCCAGCCTGGGCAACAGAGTGAGACTCTATCTCAAAAATAAAAATAAATAAAAATAAAAATAATACAAAACCAAGCCAAAAACACATCACAAACAGGAAAATATCTACAATATAAATAAAAGAAATAAAACCTTTATTAATAAATAGCTCTAAAATATCATTAACAAATAGCTTAAATACAAATAGGAAAATGCGCAGTTCTCAAAGGAAGACATCCATAAGTATTTGAAAGATGTTCAACCTTAACTTCACCATTTAAATGCAAATTAAAACATGTTTTCACCTATCAAATTGACAAAGACTGGAAAAAGCTAAAAGAAAATTGCTGAACATACTGAAAAATGGGCACTGAGTAGTTGTGCTGAAGGAAGGTGAATTGGTAGAACTGTTTTGAGAGGCGGACTTTACAGATTTGTTGCAGAACCTTAGTGTAATGTCAGCCACTTAAAATTCTTACTTATATGAGCCCTTTGATTTTCCCCAACTCCTAGTTGGCATATGTTCAACAAACAGGCTTTGTTTAAATATGAGCCACCTGCACTGGAACCTAAAATTTAAGGGATTTACTTTTGTTTATTTGGTTGGATAGAATTTCTTGGCATTCTGTGTTTACCAAAAATATGCAGTTGCACCTGTCAAAATTAGTATTTGAATTATACGGATTGGCTTAGTTTCTAAACATAAGTCTAAATCCTCTCATGTTTCATTCATTGTTAAGAAATATTTAGCTTTGAGAGAGAGAAAGGAAAGAAGGAACGTAAAAGCAGAGAGAAATTTTAATTTCTCAGTTGGGCTTTAATATGTCAAAAGAGCTATTTTTGTTTTCTGATTTGCATTTTTGGTTTAGAGTTGTTACTAAATGTGTTTCTTCACAACTAAGCCACCATAGAACCAATTTTTCTTGGCTTAGGGGTTTGCTGTCTTATTAAAGTAGCCTCTCTTCTTCTCAGGGCTGTGAAGTTGCTTTAGCAACCATATCCAAAATTGGATAAAATAGTTGTTAAAACCGGACAAAGAAGAAGATAAAAGGGTGACATTTTCTAAATTCAATAGAACTACAATAGAGCACATTTTAAAAATGAAGTTTTTCATTTTTAAACTAATAGAAATAAATGTGTCTTAGCCAATTTTGACCCATTTCTACCCCCTAGAGGGGTCCTTAAAATTACTTTAAGTTTTCAAATAGTACAACAGGGATATAAGACAGTAATAACAATGAGAACAATGGCTGACATTTATTGAGTGCTTGCTACATGCCAGGTACTAGTCTAATCCCATTACATATATACATATATTTATGCCAATGTTTAATCTAAATGACAACCCTATGGGAATTAAACCTCTTAACATTCATTATTACCTCCATCCTGCAGGTGAAGAAACTGTGGCACAGGGAGGCTAAATCACTTAAGATCACACAGATAGTAAATGATAGAACAAGGAAGTGAAAAAATAACTGAACCTCTTCTTAGGAGTCTTCTGATAAACTACAAGTAGAAGGGGCTACTGAATCTAATGAATAACCCCTATTACAGCAAAGTACAATCTGATGTATTTTTCTGAGTAGAGTGATGATAGGTATGGCGGATTTGTTCACCTGGGTCTTCAGAAGACAATTTCTTTAAATTAATCTTACGGTGGGAATCTCCTTTTTTCCTCCCTTTTCCTTTAATCTCAGAATTAAAAGTTTGCCTTAGCCTGATACATATAAATATCTCAGATTTAATTACCTTCAACCATACTTTCCTGGAAAAGTAATGTTTTGCCTTATTATTTATTTATTCAGGCAAAAGTTCCAATTAGTTCTGATGTTTTATAAAGAAGAAAGAGCTCAAATTTCTGTTTTAAATGCACTTGGAAACAAGATGTAATCTAAATTTGGGGAGACTTTTACATGTCTCAGAGTTTATAAATAACGAGACCTCAAATTTTTTAAAGTTTCCCCTAGGATATTGCACTTACTATCTAAAGGAGTTTCTGTTTTGCAAATAAAAGCCTTAGCTTAACTTATAAAAACTCTATTTTACTCAGTTAATATTTAGAAAACTATATTTATATAGGCTCCTTAGGGCCAAAAGTAGGTATACTTTGTTCTCAGTAACATCTTTTAAAAAAGAAGTTATCAATATATACAGCAAGATCAAAAGTTCTTATTTTGACCTTCAGTAATTGACACCTAATACAATTTCTCCACTCGTTGTTAACTACTTGCTGCCCATTGCATTACAAAGCTCAGTGACCTTTAGTGAAGAATGCCCTAACTTACCATTTTATGAGACATAAAGATGGTAAACAGAATCCGCCCATGTGACCACATTCAAACTGAAGCACTCTGCATATGCCATTGAGACATTTGTGTTGCATATTATTTTAAGATTCAGGTACTGAGTGCTGAGATGTCCAAGTAAATACTTACATGGTTGTTGAAATTTCAGTCTTTTGAAAGAAGTGGGTAAACTCTGAATGACTTTTCATTTAAAAGAATGGGCTGAAGTAATTAAAATTCTTTAAATTACTCTCATGTTCTTATGTATCCTCTGTAGAGATTACCCCCTTTCAGCCTTGTAAGTTTAGGGCAGCAAAATCATTTTCTTCAGAATATATAAAAAATAACTAAGGGGTCAATACCTTTATATTATTTTCTTATCATACTACCATTCGCCTGGGTTCCTTTTCTTTTTATTCTCGTTCATGAGATACTGATTAATAGACAGGTTTTATGTCTAGAAAATACCTACCTCTAAATCAAGATTAGTATTCATTGGCTTTTACACCATAAGGCAAAATGTGATAAAAAGGAAGGGATGGAGTGGAAATGCCTGTGCTGTATGTGAGATGATTTTCACCTGACCAACATCACAAACTCCTCCCCCTCTACAGGTGTAGGCACTTTTTTTTTTTTTTCCTCTCCCTCCTGTTTCCACTAAGGGCTAATTAGGGAGGTAGCCTTGAAGAATAAACTTACCATTGATATAAAAGGAGCTACTGGACTGATACACAGCTGAAAACCCTCAGTTTTGGACTGAACTCCCAGCAGGTAAACATTTATTTATTAATATAATACATTTTAAGTCATAGTTTATAATTGCAGAAAGGGATGGAATATAGATGAAAAATAAAGAGATGAAATCTAACCTTACACAGAAAGAATACATTGCAATTAGGTTTCAAGGAAAGATATATTTTGTTTTGTTTCTTGGTGTGTTTTTGTTTGGGGTTTTTTAAACTCTTAAATTTTGATGTGAGGAAAATTTTTACTCTTAAATTTTGATGTGAGGACAATAAGCATTAAAGTATAAATTTGTTTGCATTGTGATATGGGTACAACTAGAACAACCTCTCTGAACAAAAATCCTAACATATCAAAAATAATTATTAGCATAGGATTGCAAGTGCAAAAAAAAAGTATTTCCTCGTTAACAAATGCCCACCATTGTACTGTAAATAGTGTATTACATTATAAAAACAGAGATCTTATGTTTTATTGTTTATGACTTAAAAGTCTCCCAGGAGAGTTTCATGCTTTCATTGTTATGATAAATATTAATCAATAAAATATTTTAGATGCTTTCTCTGTGCTTATAAACACTCAAATGCCCTCAAAGAAACTTCAGTTTCTAAAACTTATATGAGCATAATTCTTTTTCTTGACAAATACTTTCAAACAGTGAGTCTATTGGCTATAATTTGGTTAAAGGAGTCACTAACCTTTACTTTCCAATTCCAGAACATACTGATTGTGGACGGTAGTAATTGAGTGGTAAGGATATGACATTCTGCTCTTGTAGCTTTCAGAATTAATCATCATTATGACTCTCTAACATGTTACAAAAATGTGTAGAAAATATTTTCTGCATCAATGAGAATTTCTGCTCTATTTTGTGGCATTAAAAAAATTTTATTAAAGAAAGAGCCTTATGAAATGAATCACTGTTTACTGAAAGGGTATTGTCAAATGTAGATTAATTGTAGTGTCCTCTCTACATGAACCCATGGGGGAATGTCTCTGATTTTAGTTTGTCACCCTGAGTCATTTGTGGGTTGCAAGAGTATAGTCTAGAAGGGTAGGTTAGAGCCTGATTAAGGAGAGGTTTATACTACTAAGAAATTAGAAGCCGGGCAGGGTGGCTCACGCCTGTTAATCCCAGCACTTTGGGAGGCCAAGGCGGGTGGATCACATGAGGTCAGGAGTTCGAGATCAGCCTGGCCAACATGGTGAAACCCCCATCTCTACTAAAAATATAAAAAAACTAGCCAGGCATGGTGGTGTGTATTGCAGGATCTGGCCAGCAGCCCACAATGCAACGGAGCTCTCTCTTTGTTCCCAGGCAGATCAGGAGGTCGAGAAATAACAGACAAACACAAGATAGTAAAAGCTGGGTCCAATGGGGATCACTGCCTTCTGGTCCCCCAGTGGCGCCAATGCACTGAATACACCAGCATTTATTATTAAATTTAGTGAGGGCGGAGGTAGGTTATGAGGGATTTAGGGTCATTTGATTATGAGGTGAGATGGTCACATGGGGATGAAGTAATTCTTTAACATAACATCTGTATGCAATTTACAGTATACAGAGATAAGAATTTACAAAATAATGTGTGCATCAGTAATTTCTAACAGAGCCTTAAAACGGAAACGCAGTCTTTCCATAATCTATGATTAGCAAGATATTAATCAGCAGTAACAGTTGCAGCAAAAGCTGGTTACAAACAATCCATAGAAACATGATGTGAAGCTAGACAACTGGTTAGACCAGAAATCCTCAGAAGGGAGTATGCTTTAACCCTAAAGAGGCCTAGAAGAGCCGTGGCAAGATGAGGGTGTTTATAGCCCTATCTTATCCATATGGACAGGGGCCCCTCATGCATCCATTTATAGGCTCTCCACAAGGGTCACATTCCGTTCCCAGAGCTATGAACATCTGCTTTTCTGGGATAGGAATCTTGGTGATGTGAAACCTCCCTGACTGCACGTCCATTCATAGGCTCTCTGCAGGGAGAAGCACATCACGCGCTGTTGGCTCATTCTGGCAGTCCGACCTAGCATTGTCTTTACACAATCCTGCATGCAATTTTGTACTTACAATAATCAGGAGCATTTCATATTTTATTCCATAGCAGTAGTTTCAGGGTGTCTCCCTACAGGTGTGTGCTTGTAATCCCAGCTACTCAGGAGGCTGAGACAGGAGAATCACTTGAACCTGGGAGGTAGAGGTTGCAGTAAGCCAAGATCATGCCACTGCACTCCAGCCTGGGCAACAGAGCAAGACTGTGTCAAAAGAAATAATAATAATAAATAAACAATAAATAATAAGCTAGAGTATTGGACTTTAGAGATGGCATAAGTGAAAAAACAAGTAAATGTTAGAGGAAAGAGTGTAAGGAGGATAATTTTCTGGGCAAACTGCATCATGAAACTAATCATATTTGTTTCACTTTATGTAAGAAAGTTTAGTGTCAAAATTGGCCTCTCACCTGCTGCAAGTACAATTGATTCTCATTGTGGTAGTTATTTTCAATAAAATGATACCAGACACTGACTTAGTCAATATTGAAACATTGTTCCAAGTAGAAATACAGCTAGGTTCCTGTCAGCCTCTGGTTACGGTATTTTCATCAGCAGATCAGTAGTAACCTTGTTTTATATGTGTTTGTGTTGAAAGACACAATATATATTGTTGATTCAAAAGCACTGTAATTTATGTCCAAAGGAAACTTACCCAACACATGTATTTCCTCCATTATTCACATCACAGCCTTTTTGCACTTAGAAACACCAATACAGCCAAAACGTGCTATGCTTTTGGTCCATTTTTAAACAGCAAAATCAACACAAAGCACAAAAACTTGAAAAACTTAGCACTAAACAGACCATGAAAAGGGCACTTGTTTACAGTATGAGAACAAACAAGAAGACAGAGCACTCTGTTCAGCCTTAGCTGGAAACATGTGAGTTAGGAAAGCCAGCTCTTTTTGTTGCTCTATGCATGACTGCAAATGACTGTAAAAGTGCCACAAGTATTGAATTGGGAATTACAAATAAATATTAGTGAGCAAGTAAATTTTCAAATGTGAAATTCATGATTAAGGATGATCAATTGTATACATAGGATTATGTTCCATGCTCCATACTTTGCATATTAACCTCACTTTTGACTCCATATTACTTTAACCCTCTATTTCTCCTTTGCCAAATTTTAGTTTAATTATTTTTCTTGATATATTTTACATATCTTCCTTCCTCTCTCTCTCTCTTTCTTCTTTCTTTTTACAGAGTTTTGCTCTTGTTGCCCAGGCTGTAGTGCAATGGCGCGATCTTGGCTCACCACAACCTAGCAACCTCCGCCTCCTAGGTTCAAACAATTATCCTGCCTCAGCCTCCCTAGTAGCTGGGACTACAGGCAAGTGCCACCATGCCTGGCTAATTTTGTATTTTTAGTAGAGACGGGGTTTCTCCATGTTGGTCAGACTGGTCTCGAACTCCTGGCCTCAAGTCATCTGCCCGCCTTGGCCTCCCAAAGTGCTGGGATTACAGGCGTGAGCCACCCCGCCCGGCCTACGTATTTTCATAAATGGCTTTAGATCCTTCAGGGAACAAATCAGGTAATAAAGGAGCAAATTATCAACACATATTCTAATTCCTACTCTTTTCATTAGCTACTTTGATAAGTATTCAGGCATAAAAAGATCTCTAGACATCAAACCTAATTAAGAGGTTCATGTTCCACTGCCTTTTGAAATAATTTTGTTTCATTTTCTATCAGGATATATTGAATTAGAATAAATAAATGTATTTCAAATAAGTATCTATTACAAAGTTAAAAACTGTATTTAGAGATGACGCAAATGAATGAAAAGTTAAGCAGATGAAAACGTGAAGAGATGATGGCTCTACTTCTTTCTTTGCCATCCTGAAGTATGGAAAGTAGATCTTTTCAAAGTTTCTAATATTGGTCCAGACTGGGATTCAAAAGCCTCTTGATGTTCGGGTGCTGCCCTGGCCCCTGCAATCTCTTCTGACTCCTGCAGAGAGCACAGACACCTTAAGTGTACCACTTAGTGAACTAGAGCCCACAGGGCTTGATCATATGCTTTCCAGAAGTTCAGGCTCACATAAACCTCATGATAGAATTTTACAGCAGATTTTAGGTAGATTACAATTGAATATTCAGGGTATCTTGTAATCACAGGGGTATGCCACGTAGGGAAATTGAGTAGAATTTTCTCTACCTGGAAAACATGTTGTAAAGGAATGATCCCAGCTCTCCACCACAACTCCAGAGGCACCATGTTCTCCTGTCTAGCTGAGTTCTCTTTGCCATCCTAGTGCCTGTCTGCCACATGTAAATTGATAAGCTCCGCTACATTGAACATAGGAAACATTTTTTTTCTTTAATTCAGTGTATCCCTGATTGGAATGATGCCAGAAAAAGTTTTCTTGGGAACAAAGCAGGGGAGGTGAAGCCTCCAAATCTAAAAAAAAAGAAATGTAATTGCATGAGAACAGATGACTTTGCATACATTATATTTAGGCCCTTCTTCTTTCTTTAATTTTATCAGGCTAAAATGAGTCTCGGCCTTTGATCACTTCTGATTCTTCATCTTCAATCTAGGTATTTCTCTCCAGTTGTTCCTCATAACGACCCAACCCACTCAAGTCTTTCTCTAGTCTTTGCCCCACATTGTGAAAAAGATGTTTTCCAACTTAGCTCGAGGATCTTACCCTGAGCTTCATAGTTTCCATTCAACAACTATTTAGAATGTCCCTACTGTGCGCCAGGCCCTTTGGCAGGTGCTGTGGATACAGTGGAAAATGAAGAAGGCATCGGTCCTACCTTCATACAGCTTATAGGTCACTCGGGATGGATTTAGAGCAAATAAAACACAAACAAATGTAAAATTACAACTGTTATACATGCTCTGAAGACAGAGTTTAGAGTACAATCAATGTATATAATAGATTTAACCCAGGGTAGATACTCACATCTGTTCAGGATTAGGTCATTAACACTTCCCATGTATTCTCCGGTTTACCCATCCCAGTGCCTCCCCATCTTCCTTTTTCCCTCTTTAGAGGGAGCAATGGCAGTCAGAATTATACCCAATGAAAATAGAATTACAAGAACACTCTTAAATGGATCCAAATATTAACAGGCAAAAATGAAATGCCTACCTTCAAGTTTCTAATTAGGTGTGGAGTTGCAAGAGCTCTGGAAAAGATGTTGGTGCTAAACTGTTCTACCAAATTACTGATTCTGGAGAAAATGTTGAAGAGCTGCTTTCCTGAATCACTCAAGGTACCATAAAATTACCAATTTTATTTTATTTCTTTATTGTGTTAATCTGTAAAATAATGTCAAACTTGTGGCCATTTTCCTTTTTTTCTGATGATAAGACTCTCTAGGAGCACTTGTTAAACCTTCGCTTCTAGCTCCCTCCTGCTAGAGACAGATTGAATAGACCGTGGATAAGGCCCAGGGAATTACACTTTTCTTTTCTTTTTTTCTTTCTTTTTTTTTTTTTTTTAACTTTAAGTTCTGGGATGCATGTGCTGCTGAATGTGCAGGTTTGTTACATAGATATACATGTGCCATGGTGGTTTGCTGCACCTATCAACCCATCATCTAGGTTTTAAGCCCTGCATGCATTAGGTATTTGTCCTAATGCTCTCCCTCCCCTTGCCTCTCACCCCCTGGAAACTACACTTTTCATAGTCACTTGGATGACTCCTAAGGAAATTTAGGTAATTTCTAGATTATTTCTAAATAAATTTGAGTTCTAAAGTATTTAAAATAGCAGAAGGGTATAGACAAGGTGGCATTGCAGTTAAGAACAGAATCTAGTTAAAATAATAGAACTGAGGTTTAGATGTTGTTATAAATGCAGTGAAATTGGCTTTAAGAGCTGAATTTCTTGAGCAAGGAGACTGCACTATGCCTGGTTTTCAAATGTGAGTGGCATGCAAATCACCCAGGAGAGACATAACAAATAAGAATTTGTGAAGACAGAGGCTTGCATTTTTACCAAAGACCCTGTATAATCCTTATGTATATTAAAATTTGAACAACAGTGATCTAGGAGTCCTCTAATGCACTATACTGTGTGAATTAAATCTGGCCATCTTGCCTTATTGATCATGCTTAAACTGTATGTGGTAACGAAAATGTGAATAATAATTTGGAATCATTTGGCTAAAAAATAAAAGGTACCAAATGGACAGTCTGACCCAAATCTTCCCAAGATCAATGCTGACACTGAAGTGAATTAATAGAATGAAATGCTAGGCTACTTTGCTTTAATAACATGTCCAAATAATTATTTTGCCAGAGATAATGAAAACAACTTCAGTGACCTTTATAAGGTAATAAAAGATGTTAGAGAATTAAAAAGTTAAAGAAAATACAGTTTCGTTTATTTACACTTCCTCCATTTTCTGGAGGTTGTGGCTATGGATTTTGTAACCTCAGCTTAGTGTTTAAGTGATTAAATATCCTTCCAAAGTTCCTTCATAAGCTCTCATCTCATTCCCCCAGTGCATTGACATCCTTCTAGCCACACCCCCTCAACTCAACATTCACCCTTTGAATAAATAGCTGTTGGAAGAGTTTGTAATTAACCAGTGTCAAATGTTTCAGTTGGCTCCAAGTCCTATACAAATAAGTTACGTTTTTTCTTTCCGAATCTGAATATTGAAAGGGTTTTCCCTTTTAACATGCTGAGCATTCCAACCATATTTAGGTTACATTCTTGAGTAAGAATGTACAGTTTCTTCATGTGAAACTATATTAATAAACATTACTCTGTATATGAAAGATGAGCAGCCACAGAATTTAAAGATTAACAGAACAAGTCAGACCCTTACAGATTACTTTAGATCTTGAATTTTCACTAAGGGTGATCCATGTTACACAATAATATAAGCCGAACCCAATTTGGAAAGACTCCCTGTATGAGGATATGTGATTGAGATCCAGAATGGGTAATATGGAAGAAAGTTGTACAATTCTAGGCATTGAAGAAAATGAGTGATTAAGATTAAAATAGTGATAAGCTCAGGTGTGGTAGCAAGCTTGTAGTCCCAGCTATTCGGAAAGCAGAGACAGTAGGTTTGTTTGAACCCAGGAGTTCAAGGCCAGCAAGGTCCCATTTCTTTAAAAACGTTTCTTTTTTTTTTTTTTTAATTAAACAAAAAAGTGATAAGGGAGGTAAATGTAGGTTCCAATGTCCTTATAAACAAAACCAAGCAAAACAAAGTCCATTGAAATCTAACACATGCTAGCTACAAAGTGCACATAATTTAATTATGTAGCTCAATGAATTTTCATAAAGCAAATGCCTACATAACATCCACTACTACAGAGAAAGAAAATTACTTTTTACGTCACTCCTTCCCAACGGCAATGCCCCTTTCCAACCACTACCTCTCCCCGCTCCCTAAAAGTGACCACTATCCTGACTTCCAAAGCCATAATTTAGTTTTGCCTGTTTTGAATGTAACATAAATTGGATCACACAGTAAGTATCTTTTTCATATCTAACTTCTTTTGCTCAACATTATGTTCGTGAGATTAATTTCATTGCTGTTTTGTAATCTATAGTACCAATGTGCCACAATGTATTTATTCATTTCATCATTGATGAACATGAATGGTGGTAAAAAGGATTCCCATAGTTCAGCAGTCCTTGTTACCACCACAACTTTATCCAACCTCTACAAGCATACATGTGACATATGAAAGCTGTTTTGTAGGACAGTCATCTTTCTTAGTACAGAAAAATATGTGGCTGCGTATGGTGGCTCATGCCTGTAATTTCAATACTTTGGAAGGCCAAGGTGGGAGGATCACTTGAACCCAGGAGTTTGAGACCAGCCTGGGCAACATGAGACCCCATCTCTACAAAAAAAATTTTTTTTTAATTATCCAGGTGTGGTGGTGCTTGCCTTAGTCTCAGCTACTTAGGAGGCTGGGGTGGGAGAATCGTTTGAACCCAGGAGGCAGAGGTTGCAGTGAGCAGAGATCGCGCCACTGCACTCCAGCCTGGGTGACAGAGCGAGACTGAGGAGTTCAAGGCTGCAGTGATCTGTGATTGCCCTATAACACTCCAGCCTGGATGACAGAGTGAGACACTGTCACAAAGTAATAATAATAAAAGAAGGGTAAACTTTAAAGAAAGAGAAGAAAAAATGTGAAAGGCCACAGAAAGAATTCTAATATTATTCTACTTTGGTTGAGTCACCAAGCATTCAATCATCTATGTCAGGCTCCATGGACATAATAATGAATGAGACATCATTATAGCCCTCAAGGAATGCTTATAGAGCCTTGCTCCATCAAATCTAAAGTGCAGTTTTGTTTGTTTGTTTGTTTTAATTTGAGTTGGTGTCACCCTCTAATGATGTCTAATTGTAATTTAGGGTTGAAGAAAGAGTTGCATTTCACAGGTTATTTTAAAATACCATAGTGGGCTTGAAAAGCAGCTGAGCATCAAAATTATTCACTGAAATTTTTAAATATGCATGAACCCTAAGTGCATATGTTATCCTGATTCATTCAGCAAGTATTTACTGCTGACCTATGTGCCAAGTACCTACCTAGTAAGCCTATGAATTTGGTACCTCTCCCCACTATCCTATAAAAAACTAGGTTTGGAAAGAGTTTTTATAGGATTTCATAGACCTTTTACCAGTTTTCATGTGCACTGATAAAATAGCAACAGAAAAATTAATGTGTGTCTATAATGTGTCTGAATGTCTGCATATATGTTTATAATTTCCCCTCTCATGGACATGATTACACAGTAGAACAAGAGGTAAAGAAGATAATATGTGATTGAAACAGCTAGTAGTATGATTGGCTTGTCTCTCTGGGTTATCTGACTCAGGTTTATGGAGCAGTGATGAACATAAATCGTGGGAACCCCTTTCAAAAGGAAGTGGTGTTGGATTCATGGCCGGATTTCAAAGTTGTTATCACCCGACGACAAAGAGAGGTACAGTTCTGAAAGGTAAAAAATTTAAAAATAATAAGAATTGGAGAGAAAAAATAGGTAATGGTATTTTATAACCATAGTAGCCATATACGTTAGCTTACAACACTACATGTTTCACCATTCATTTCTTTTCTTTCTTTCCCTTCTTTCCTTCCCTCTCTCCCTCCTTTCTTTCTTTCTCTTTCTTTCCCTTTCTTTCTCCAACTTTCTTTTCTTTTCTTTTCTTTTCTTTTTCTTTCTTTCTCAGAGTCTCATTCTGTCACCCAGTCTGGAGTGCAGTGGCGTGATCTCAGCTCACTGCAATCTCCACTTCCCAGGTTCAACCGATTCTCCTGCCTCTGCCTCCTGAGTAGTTGGGATTATAGGCACCCACCACCATGCCTGGCTAATTTTTGTATTTTTAGTAGACACTTTAGTAGAGATGGGATTTCACCATGTTGGCCAGGCTGATCTCGAACTCCTGACCTCAGGTGATCCGTCTGCCTCCGGCTCCCAAAGTGCTGGGATTACAGGCGTGAACTGCCACTGTGCCCAGCCTCAGCATTAATTTCTAATTTGACTGGCTTCAGAGTGTCAGGAACTTAAAAAACCTCTAGTCCAAACACGTTCAATAAAGTAGTTCCTTAGGGTTTCATGATCTCTAGAAGGATGAAGCACAAATGGTTGACTTACAGATACTAGCTTTTTCCCTGGGTGAATGGTTGCTTATGACTGGTGACTTTGGTAATGTGGGTATTTGGAAGAAGACTGAAGACAACAACTGACCCATTCTGCTCCCGAGACCAAGGAGAAGCTCATATGGAGGTACCGTCCTGACCACATTAGGTCAGGTACCATCCTGACCACATTAGGAAGATTCTGAGAGTTGTAATTCTTGGAGGTAAATCCACTGAGTTATATACCCTCTTTATTTTTATAAATAAACAAAATCCTAGAAAAATGTGAAATAGATGTCTTAAAACCTTCCTAGCCAGATGTGGTGGCTCGTGCCTGTAGTCCCACCTACTTGAGAGGCTGAGGCAGGGGGACTGCTTGAGCCCAGGAGTCCGAGGCTACAGTCAGCTATGATTTCACCACTGCACTCCAGCCTGGGCAACAACGTAAGACTGTTGCTAAAAAATAAAAAATAATTTTTAAAATTTTTAAACAAAACAAAACCTTTCCTAATCCCAGAAGAAAGAATCAAGAAAAAATTGGCCGAGTGCAGTGGCTCATGCCTGTAATCCCAACACTTTGGAAGGCCGAGGCGGACGGATCATGAGGGCAGCAGATCAAGACCATCCTGGCCAACATGGTGAAACCCCGTCTCTACTAAAAATACAAAAAAATAGCTGGGTGTGGTGGTGTGCGCCTGTAATCCCAGGTACTCAGGAGGCTGAAGCAGGGAAATCACTTGAACCAGGGAGGCGGAGATTGTAGAGAGCTGAGATCGTGCCACGGCACTCCAGACTTGCAACAGAGCGAGACTCGAAAGAAAGAAAGAGAGAAAGAGAGAAAGAGAGAAAGAAAGAAAGAGAGAGGAAGGAAGAGAGAGAGAGAGAGAGAAAGGAAGGAAGAAAGGAAGGAAGAAAGGAAGAAAGGAAGAAAGGAAGGAAGGAAGGAAGAAAGGAAGAAAGGAAGGAAGGAAGGAAGGAAGAAAGGAAGGAAGAAAGAAAGGAAGGAAGAAAGAAAGGAAGGAAGAAAGGAAGGAAAGAAAGAAAGGAAGGAAAGAAAGGAAGGAAAGAAAGGACGGAAAGAAAAGAAAGAAAAGAGAAAAACTCTTTCCTAATTCCAGAAGAAAGAATCAAGCAAAAGCTACAAAATTTCATTTTCCCCTCACTACAGCATATTAGCTCCATTCCCATTTAGCCATTGTTTTATAGGGGGCTAATTTTGTTAGCCAGCTATAAAAATTAGCTAGACATGTCCAGCTAATGGTATCTAATCTACCTAAGATTTGGATTATCCATATAATACGTTTATGTTTCTATAATTATGTCTTCTATCCTAGGCTGAGATAGATAACCTTGATCATTATACAAATGCCTATGCTGTGTTCTACAAGGATGTCAGAGCTTACCGACAGCTATTGGAAGAATGTGATGTTTTTAACTGGAACCAAGTTTTTCAAATACAAGGTGAGGTCAAGTGCAAGAGTTATATTATGCAGTCATTTTTTTCCTCCTTAGCATATATCCAGATAGATATAGATATTTCATATAAATGAAAATATGTAGATTATGTATATACACATATATGTATAAATACATACACATCCATTTTATGCATTTACCATTTCTACATTATAGTGTTGTAAGAACACTTATTTGTCACTTCTAATGAGGCATGCATGGCCTTTGGCGTAAAAAGAGACCATTTAAATGGAGCTGTTCTTAGGTGACATATATTTTCTACTATTACTGTAATATGGATGGATATCAGTGAGAATCAGAGAATATTTTTTCTTATTGGTTTTAATCCTTTTCTATCACACCTTTTAAAATAACTATAATTTAGGTCTTAGCCAATAGGTAGGCCTTTTATTTTTTTCTGAAGCAGATGATTGTGGAAAGAAATAATCAATTGATCTGCATAAAATGCCCTCAAATGACTGTGTTTTGTTTTTCTTTTTTCTGAGTCAAGGTCTTGCTCTGCAACCCAGGCTGGATGCAGTGGTATGATCATAACTCACTGCAGCCTTGAACTCCTGGGCTCAAGGATCCTGTCTCCTCAGCTTCCTGAGTAGCTGGGACTACAGGTGGCACCACCACACAGGGCCCTTTTTTGTTTGTTTTTGTTGAGACAGCGTCTCGTCCTATTGACTAAGCTGCTAAAGTGATTTTATACAGAAAGAGTTTATATGAGCTGTGAGGAGATAACGGCATGGCCATCAGGGCTTGGGGCAGAACTTCATGCCAGGAGAGAAGAAGATTAAGGGTTTCTGATAGTTCAGATGAATAGTTTCCACTTCAGTGTACACTTACTCATCCAACTTTTCATAATGATTAGGTGTTGGTACAGGCAATAAAGTTGTTGTTTATGATTGTTCCAGTGAAATGAGTGCCTTGATCATTTAACAGGAAAGTAGGGAACCTCATATTGGAAATATAAAGTCTAGTAATTTTTTTTCACCTACAGAAAGCTGAGGCCCTCCAATAAGGAAAAGCTTCTATCCACCTGGAAAATTTACAAATAAAGACTAACACATGATTATAACCCAAAGACATCAGATGTCGTACAAAATTTATTCATAAATGTACAAAAAGACCTTATGCAGGAAACTCTAAACTATCTCTCACCTTTACAGATTCGCCCCAGTTGCGCTGGTTAGAAATGAGACATGATTCTATCACTTCCATAGCCAATTTAGAAAAAAATGTTCTGACCAGTATTACTTTAACATAGAAATGAATAAATGTCCTCATTGGTGTGAAAAATCATGGTAGTAATTGGATGGATCTTGGTGCTACAGGCCTATTATCACTAAATCACCTCAATCCATCATTATATAGAAAAAAGGTATATAATTTCCAATATCCTTTTCAGAAGGCTGAGCTGATAGTTGTGAGTAACTTACAGTCATCTAAATTGACTCAATCATTCTTTCTGAAGGTTTGGTGGGGACAAATGTGAATTAGCATCACCTAATATAGCCGTAGTAGTAAAGGTCCCTCATTTAGCATGTAAGTCGCCTGGACATTACCCTTGGCTTCTCCTGTGGTGTTTTGACTACAGACTTCTGTGGTAATAGCTGTAATGTTCTTGGAATACTGAATACTTTCCAAGAAGTCATTGGTATGTTTGTTATTCTTTTTTTTTTTTTTTTTTTTTTTGAGACGGAGTCTCGCTCTGTCCTCCAGGCTGGAGTGCAGTGGCCGGATTGCAGCTCACTGCAAGCTCCGCCTCCCGAGTTCACGCCATTCTCCTGCCTCAGCCTCCCGAGTAGCTGGGACTACAGGCGCCCGGCACCTCGCCCGGTTAGTTTTTTGTATTTTTTTTTTTTTAGTAGAGACGGGGTTTCACCATGTTAGCCAGGATGGTCTCGATCTCCTGACTTCATGATCCACCTGTATTGGCCTCCCAAAGTGCTGGGATTACAGGCTTGAGCCACCGCGCCCGGCCCATGTTTACTATTCTTAATTAGAGTACCCAAAAAGGTCATAAATCCTCTCTGTTTCCATAACAGAATTCCAAAAGCCTACCTACTGGCCATATACATGATCAACATTTGCCACAGTTCAGGCTCCAGTCATAGATACTAGTTTGGCTACTGGGTAGATCAAGCATTAGGTGGTGGAGCTGCTTCAGGACTTGATGTCCAGAGGAATGACACATCCTGCATAGGAATGCCTTTGTCATTTTTAATCTGAGAGCCATTAATGAACAATATTAAATCATGTTTAACCCAACAAGCTTGATTTAGCTACCCAGAGTAGCTAAACCCCTTTAGTTTGCCATATGAAGGCAGGAAGTGAAAAAGTATATAGCTACCCACACAGGCCAGGCTCTTCTGCTCACTACTGATTAGTAAGCTAACCTTGCACTGACGTGAAAAAGATTATCTACATGTGTACTAACGTGAGAGTTCCAGAAGCCTGCTTATTGGTAAGTAGTCTAATAAATGTCCTGAATTGTGGCTTATCCACTTAGCCGCTCTTCTCATAAGAAGGTAGAAAGAGGCAGAGCAAGATGTGGAAGTTCCTTTCACTTGTGGGAAAGGAGAAAATCATTTGTTAAAAGTCGTAACTTGTAAAGAAGACAAAAGGACATGATCAAGAACACCATGAAGAGGTAATCAACAAAATCCAAGATTGTGAAAACCGCACAGTAAACACCTGGGTTTTTTCAACAAATAAAATGAAAGAATCAGAGAGTGGGGGTAGGGATTGAAGGAAAACTTGTAGATTAAAAAATTTGAGACCAAAATTAAACTGTAGTGTGTTTAAGAACACACACTTAAAAAGTAGGCACTGCTTCCTTTTTTCTCACAGTCTTTTGAATTACTTAGATGAAATTCAGTGTTATAATATGAGATACTAGCCACAGCATCTATAATTTTAATAACATTAACTCAAAAGCCTTTTTATCTTTTCTGAGGCTTAACTCCCTGAGGGAGGAGTCAAGGCTCAGATACAACACTGTGTTCAGTACGCCTTCCCACTCAAGCGTTCTTCAAGAAGTCCCAGGTCCACACTGAAGAACCTTACCAGAGGGGAGGAAATAAGCCATTAGTCATGGGAAGAGGGAAAGTCAGTTTGCAGAGAATTCAATCCATCAGGACACAGACTGGAAAGGATGGAGTAGATGGGGATTTGAAAAGGTGGAGAAAGGAATCATACTGTAAGCTCTCTAAGAACAAAGACCAGGAAGGGCCAGGCATGGTGGATTATGCCTGTAATCCAAGCGCTTTGGGAGACCAAGACATGGGGATCTCTTGAGGCCAGGAGTTTGAGACCAGCCTGGGCATATACGGAGACCCCAACTCTACAAAAACAAAACAAAAACTTAAAAAATAAATCAGCCAAGTGGTGGCATGCACTCAGGAGGCTGAGGGAGGCGGATCATTTGAGCCCGGGAGTTCATGGTTATAGTAAGCTATGATCATGCCACTGCACTCTAACCTGGACAAGAGAGCAAGACCCTGTTTCTAAATAAAGAACAGAGACCATACCATTTTTGTGTACCACTATGAACATCATCTAGCATAGCACCTTATATATATGCAACACCTACCGAATCAAGATTTATCAAATAACTATGACAAGTGGAATCTGAGTGAGGTAAGTTCAGGGTAAATCTCACCAACACTGAGTTTACACCTTGCGTTCTGTAATGGCGAGGTGTAACAGACTGAAAGAGAGTCTTTGAAGTTGGTTTGCCATGTCCAACAAATCTAAGCTCTTGTATACTTCATAGACTTTTAGAGCTCTGAAATGTCATCCTTTATTTTGTGGAGCTTAAGGTTAGTCTGAGAGTCCAAAGAATCAATATTCTCCCAAGGAATTCTAAAGTCCCATGAGATAATCCCATAATAAGTTTCTCTGAAGGTCGTGAAGAGTGGTCCCAATGGGCTACATCAGGGGAATTTGAAACTCCTACAAAAATTTGAAACTTAGACAATAGCTGTAATAAATCAGATGTAAATATATACTGGTTAGGATAATACAAGGTGGCAAACTGCTGGTATTGATGATTCTCAGTATAAAATTACTGCAACAAATTTACTGTCTGCTTTTTCAACTAAAATGCCCACATATTAAATTATGTCTTTCTATACACAGGGTTGCAGAGTGAGTTATATGATGTTTCCAAAGCGGTTGCCAACTCAAAGCAGTTTAATGTAAAGCTAACTTCCTTCAAGGCTGTTCATCTTTCTCCTGTTTCAACTCTGCCAGATACCAGTTTCCTGTATGTAAACCAAGTTTTTGCATCTGGGGCAGGACTTACTGCTATAGAAGTACAGGTAGCAGTAACTGGAGTACTTAGTATCACTATGGAATATCTAGGCACTTTGGATTTCAACCATTGAGCATAAATGGGTGTGTGTGTATTTACTTTTCTCCTCTCTCCTGTGGTTGACTGCTCATAATTTCATTGAAAATCAAATCAGTATCTTTGTCCATAGTTATAAATGAACTCAGAATTCCTGTGTTTTCATAGTATCCATGGAAAAAGTATTCCTTTGTGTCCTCGTCCCTCAAATAATTCTAAATAATTTATACTGTCTGAGTCCAAGGTTGTTATTGTTTTTGCTGTTTCAGTGATGGGGGTATATAGCTGACTTATGTTGAGCTCTTATATGCTACATGTAAGGGGACTACATGTCTTAAATACGTTATCCCATTAGTTTTTTCCACAACCCTGTAAAGTAGGACTATTATTATTGCCTCTCCCGCCCCCACACACCTTTTTAAACAGAGGTGAAGTAACACACAGAGGTAAATTATGAAGCCAAGAAAGAATCCCAAGTCCAACTCCAGATACAATCTTTCAAAACATTGATTAGTTTGTATCTGCATTTATTCTTCTTTTGGAGTCCCTGCTCTGTCATTTACTAATTACCTTTCTGAGTCTCAGTTTTTTCTGAATTCATTCCTTTAAGTGTTTTTTAAAATTAATATCATTTTAAATCAAGAAATAATAATTGTACACTTTCATGGGGTACAATGTGATGTCTTGATTAATGTATATACCGTAGACTGATTAAACCAAGCCAGTTAATGTTAAAAAAAATTATTATAATATTTTCCTGACATGTTGTTTTGCAAGAGACTGAAGCAAGATAATTAAAAATCACCCACCTCAATGAATGTTAATTTTCTTTACTCCTACAGTGAATGTTGAAGAAATTGTTGAGCAAAATAGCACTAAACCTTAAGAAGAATGTACATTTTAAGTCATGGGAAAGCAACTGGATTTTCTTTTATTGTAGTTTTAATTATGAAAATTTCAAACACGTGAAAGTTTAAAGGATAGTATAAAGAACCTCCCACCTATACGTAGCTGACCTTATTTAATTTATACAAATATATGTTCTTTCCACTTCCTGGATTATTTTGAAGAAATGTCCTAGACATTATCCTTAAAACTTTTAATATGTAACTCTAAAAAATGAGTCTTAAAAAAAAACACCCACTATACTGATATTACTCCTGTGTCCGAGGTCCCCAAGAACACCCACAGGTTCTATGGTTCACTATGTTGACACACAGGACTCAGCAAATATACTCATGGCTATGATTGATTACAATGAAAAGATAAAATGCAAAATCAACAAAGGGAAAGGGAGCACTGGGTAAAGTCCAGAGGAAACCAGGCACAAGCTTCCAAGAGTTCTCTCTCAGTGGAGTCACACAGAATGTGCTCAGTCCCCAAACAATGACCTGTAATGATATGTTTAAAACGTTTCAAACTCCTGGCCTCAAGCAATCCTCCTGTCAGGGACTCCCCAAGTGTTGGGATTACAGGCCTGAGCCACCGTGCTCTGCTAAAAGTTGTCTACCAGGGAAACTTATTATTAGACACTCAGTGCCCAGGATTTTTATTGGCAGCATCCCCTGCCTAGCACAGACCGATTTCCTAGACACGCAGAAGGAAAGCCAGTGTTCAGCAAAACCCACACTGTTTGCACAATTTAATCACAGTGAGCCATTTATGTGAGTCCTGGAAATGGTAGCCCCCTTCCAGATCCATGTTCATAGATACCAACCAAAGGTCAACCTTGCAATTAGGCCTTTTTAAGGGCAATGGCCTCAAGCCTTCTATGTTAGTTTTTTCTGCACATTCCCTTAAAATATTGTTAACATGTTTCCTTAAAGTAAAATAACAGTATTCATATTTCTGATATTGTCATAATATTTTTAAGTTTGTTTCGAATCAACATCTAAACAAGGTTCATACATAGAACTCTTTAATACATCTGAAGTTTCCTTTGACTTATAAGTTCCCCTTCATCTTTATTTTTTGCATTACTTTTCTGTTGAAGAAACCAGGTTATTTGTTCTTCGAAGTATCCCATAATCTGTTTACTATTGTATGCCTGAGGTATTATTTAAAATTTTCCTCTGTCCAGTCAAGCCTTTTGAAATGGGGTTTTAACATGAATTGATCTCTTTTGCATACAGTTAGACATTCTGTCTTTTTTTTTTTTCTGAACTTCCCACACAAAACTGATGCAAACAATTTGTCTTTAACACCTAAGTCATTACGCAACTGTGTGAACTCTATTTTGAACACCCGGTCCTTTGGAAACAAGGTCACAGCCTCTAACATAACTACTCCTGAAACACTTGCCTTAGCAATGTTTTTATGTGCAGTGATTATTTCTGCCTGAAGCTTCTTTGCCCTTGCTTTAAAGTTCATTTTCAAAAACTCAATTGAAAATTCCATTAAACCAGCTATTTTTTTCCCCCGCTTAGTCGATGGATGACTGGCCCAGTTCCATAGCTGATAAAATGCCTGAAATGTGCAACAACACTACACACCACTAATTAAAAGAAAACATAAATTTTTACTTTATAAAAATGATGACAAGAACATCATCAGTCTCTTAGCAGTCACTGGGGGTAGTCTTACGATATTAATAGCTTTAAGACTGACAGCAAATTCTGGCACTGTCAGCCTCATAGGCTTTCAACTAAGTAATCCATTTCAGTTTTTAGAAATTGCAGCAATTCTGTTTCTTTATCTTAATATCAGGGGCTTTATACAGTAAATTAATAAAAACTTTCATAACATTAGAACAAATACAGTGAAAGCTAGTGGCGTATACAAATACTGCCAATGGAAAAGTTGAAGGCTGGGACAATTTAACCTAGAAAAGAGCAGGCCTAGGAGACAGTTTGAAAGAACAAATATGGCCAGGAGCAGTGGCTCACGCCTGTAATCCCAGCACTTGCTGAGGCGGGTGGATCACCTTGAGGTCAGGAGTTCAAGACCAGCCTGGCCAACATGCCAAAACCCTGTCTCTACTAAAAATACAAAAAGTAGCTGGGCATGTTGGCATGTGTCTGTCATCCCAGCTACTTGGGAGGCTGAAGCAGGAGAATCGCTTGAACTCAGGGGGCAGAGGTTGCAGTAAGCCACTGCACTCCAGCCTGGGCAATAATGCGAGACTCCATCTTAAAAAAAAAAAAAAAAAAAAAAAAAGAACAAACATTTCTAAAGCATGCACATATGCTTGGCAAATTAAGAGATTTTACTTCTTTTTTGGCCATGGATGCATACCCACGGAAGTTCTATTCTAAAACTTTTTTTTTTTTTTAATTGAGCAAAAGATTAGGGCTTCAAGAATCTGGACTTACCAAGGCCTCAGAGAGGACTTCAGCAGAGTCAGGACTAAATAAAAGCAATTCTGAGGGGTTTTGTTGTTGTTGTTGTTTACAGAAAGTGTTAAAAGAAAAACTTTAGACAGATTAAATTTAGCAATGTTGGTCTGGATGCAGTGGCTCACAACTGTAATAATCTCAACACTTTGGGAGGTCTAGTATGGTGGACAACTGGAGTACAGGAGTTGGAGACCAGCCTGACCAACATGGTGAAACCTTGTCTCTACTAAAAATACAAAAATTAGCCAGACACGGTGGCACACCTCTAATCCCACATATTCGGGAGGTTGAGATACGAGAAGCACTTGAACCGGGGAGGTGGAAGTTGCAGTGAGCCGAGATTGCAACACTGCACTCCAACCTGGGAGACAGAGCAAGGCTCTCAAAAAAAAAAAAAAAAGTTAGCAACATTTATTTGAGCAAAGAACAGTTCATGAATCTGGCAGCACTCAGAATCAGAAGTTCAAAGTTACACCCACCAGTGGGAGATTGTATATGCCAGACACAGAAACAAAGTAGGTAAATCCTCTGATTGGCAACAGTTAGGTATCTGAGGTCCTATTTCTTCTTGTGTCATTCTGTTCTAGCAAGGGGCCTTTCCCACGACTAACCTACCTGAGTGTTGCCGAAGCGGATCTACTCAACCGGACTTGGTCGAGGGGCGGCAATGAACAATGTCTCCGGTACATCGCCAACCTCATCGCCTGCTTCCCTAGTGTGTGTGTCCGGGATGAGAAGGGAAACCCGGTCTCCTGGTCCATCACAGACCAGTTTGCCACCATATGCCATGGGTACACCCTGCCAGAACATCGCAGGAAAGGTTACAGCCGGCTGGTGGCCCTCACGCTGGCTAGGAAGTTGCAAAGCCGGGGATTCCCCTCTCAGGGGAACGTCCTGGATGACAACATGGCATCTATAAGCCTACTGAAGAGTCTCCATGCTGAGTTCTTGCCTTGTCGCTTCCACAGGCTTATTCTCACCCCTGCGACTTTGTCTGGCCTGCCTCACCTCTAGCCCAGTGAAAAACTGCAGTGGTTTTCTTACTTTCCCGGAGCGTACACATACTCTTGGCTGCCAACGAGGGGAGAGTTAAAATGGGAATCAGGATAGGCTTGGGTTGTTGGAAGGGGTCTGGAGAATACATACAGGATCCACTTGAGAAGCCTTAATTCTTCGTATCTCAGGTTTCTCCAGTAAATAGCTGTGGGGGTGAAGTGTAGCTGTGGCTGAAGACTGAGGACGATTGTCCTCCTTTAGGGGAATAGGTTCTAAAGCCAGCAGTTTTAGCGTACTAGGAGAATTTACTGCCTGAGAACAAATTATTCAACACAGGACCATATGGCTACTGCTTTATGATTGCTGCTTGGACCTCTGCTCTGTGTTCTTAAAGCCACACCGCTTCCCTACTGCCTTCATATTCCCCTGTCCCCACTGCTTTGTCTCAGCAACCTCTGTCCTAACACCTCTACCGCTAAGTTCTCTGTAGAGTAACCTCCTTTTCCCCTTTAATTACTTGCTCTTTACTTCTGCCTAGGACTCTAGCCCCTAGTTCACTGCCCTGGGAATGTTCAAATGTAGTGGTTCTTACATTTTAGTGTTTATCAGAATCACCCAGAGGGCAGGTTGCAACACAAATCACTAGGCCTCTCCTTCTATGAGGTAGGGCCCAAAAATTTGCATTTCTAACAGCTTCCCACTGCTTATTTGCCTTGGGTGAATGACAATATGGGCATTTTGATGCTCTAAACAAATGCTGTCAGCATAGGACTAGACCTTACCTATAATCTATTTCAGCTCTCTTATTTATAATCTGCTTTCCCATATAAAATTAAGATTCATATATAGGGGTGTTTGGGGGCATGCAATGAATGTATAACATATATTCATACACATATATATATACATTATATTCATATCTTCTATATGTATATGTATATACTCATAGAATTTTGATAAGATAATACACTTTAACCCTCTGATTACATGTGAAAATTTTGAGGACCAGAGAAAAGAAATGCCTTTGTCACGATTATATTCTTTATAATCAGTACTGGAGGCAGAGCCAGAATGCTGCCATTTCAGTTCCAATCTGTTATTTTCACTAAATCATGTATCCTTTTTTATAATGAAAATTAAAATGCTTAAGTAATTAAAAGATTAATTTTATGTTTCTTTTATTCTTGTCATTATTTATTCTTAATTTGGGTTCCAATTGCTTGTGTATGTATACCTTTCAAGGGCAGTGAAGAAAGAGATAAGCATCAGCAGCTGTGTTCTCCATTTACAATAAAAGCAGACACTAACACAATAGTTGGATTGCCTTGTCTTGATAAAGTTGACTTAGCTATATAGAAAATATTGGTTTCTTATCCCCAAGGAGGTCACAAAATCCTGACTACAAAGATAAGGGAAAATCCAACTTTTAGGCGTTTATTCTGAGGAAAGGAAACAAATTGGCTGAAGTAAAGCACATTTTAATTTAAAAAATAGGACTCAGTAAGAGTAAATATGTGCTTAGTTCATCCTGAGTCCACCGTTACCTGGAAACTTATCTATCCTTGGATCCAGAGAGGAAAGCACCAAGTAACCAGAGGCCATAAACCTCTTAGGAGAATATGCCCTAAGGATACCAATTATCTTTAGCATCGATTAAGCATGAGTTACTCCTGCTTGATATATGGCAATATTATTATAACCTTATTTTCTTCCTAATGATAATTTGCCTAACATTTAACATTTATTTATGTGCTAATAATTGTACCAGATATGAGATGTATATAGCTTAATCCTGGTGAGGGATAAAGTGTTGCTTGATTGTGGGAATTCTTGCTTAGAGGTGTTAGGAGTCACCAAAGTCACACAGGCTCTAAGTGGCAAAATCATGATCAGAACATGGGTTTGTTGGATTGCAAAGCCTATACTACTAGTCATTAAGCTAATTGGTCCCTTAAGCAGCTTGGAACACTTTGTAAATAATTGTTCCCTTATCTCGTTACATTCTGAATTTTCTACCTTCACTTCCACCTCCAAAACAGACCCCATATTTGAAAGATTTTTGTTCCTACCAAATTGCTCGTATACTATTTTCTTACTTTCATCTTCCAGCTAACCATGTTGGATATAATTGCTCAACTTTTAACACTGTTTCTGACCCTTTTAAGGCATGTGCAGAGAAATGTCTGGAGTAAGGAGAGGACAAGGAGAAGAGAAAAACTCAAGAAGTAGAAAGGGGGCCAGGCGTGGGGGCTCACACCTGTAATTCCAGCACTTTGGAAGGCCAAGGCAGATGCATCACGTGAGGCCAGGAGTTAGAGAAAATCCCGGCCAACATGGCAAAAACCCATCTCTCTTAAAAATACAAAAATTATCTGGGCATGGTGGCACATGCTTGTAAACCCAGCTGCTTGGGTGGCTGAGGCATGAGAATCACTTGAATCCAGGAAGCAGAGGTTGCAGTGAGCCAAGATAGCGCCACTGCACTCCAGCCTGGGCAACAGAGCCAGACTGTGTCTCAACAAAAAGAAGTAGGAAGAGGCTTCATTAACATAGGTTTTATTTGTTGATTTAAGGAAATTCTTCAATGTAATATAAAAACCAATAGAAAGCCTTAAGTAGCGCATTAATCTGTTTGGAAATTAGTTGGGAGGCTATAGTCTAAGCAAAAGGTGGTGGTAGCTTGGATCTGAATGCTAGCAATGATAATGGTGAAAAGTGAACAGTTACTTGAACTATTTAGAAGGAAAAGTTGCCAGAACTTAATAATTTAGTGGCTGCAGGGTATGCTGAGAGAGAAATGTCAAGGATGACTACTGGGCTTCTGTGTTGTGAAAGCCGCAGCTGGTGGTAGTTTTCACTGAGATCAGAAACCCTGGAACAATCCCAGATCTGGAACAATTTGTAGCACAGAAAATTGTTTGTTCAGTTTTTGGATGTTGAGTTTTGAAACATGCAAGTGATAGGATGAAGTTGGATATTTGAATCTAAATCTCAGAAAAGTTATTTGGGATAGAGGTATTGATTTAGAAGTATATAGATGATAACAGAAGCCATGAATTTAGCTGAGGTTGTCTAGGACTGAAACTTAAATGCATCAACTATTTAAGGCAAGGGAAAAGAAAAGCCCTGGAATAGGAGAAGGAGCAGCCAGAAGATAGGAGGAAAGCCAGGAGTTGACTGTCATGGAAGAGAAAGAAGAAAAATTTAAAAAGGAAGGGATGGTCAATGGTGTCAAATTATGCTGAGGTCAAGAATACATTAGGAATGAAACATCTTCATTCCATATTTAACTCTCAAATATTTTAAACACATGTACCAAAAAGAAGCCAGAAACTACATATTGCATAATCCTGTTTCTATAAAGTTTAAAACCAGGCAAAACGAATCTGTATCTGTAGAAGTCAGGAAGTAATTACCCTTCAGAAGGATAGTAAGTAAAATTGGACATGAAATGGCTTCTGGATTTCCAGTAATATTCTGATTCTTGACTTGGGTGGGTTACAAAGGTGTATTCACTTTGTCACACTTGGTTACACAGGTGTGTTCCACTTTTTAACACAAGTATGTTCCCTCCAGCCCTGACTTAGCCAGGCCCTTCTCTGCTGGGCTCAGTCTTTCCATAGGCAAATCTGCATGACTAATCACCTCCTCCCTGCCCCCTATGAGTCAGGGCCTAGAGCATATGATTATCAAGCTATACAATTATGATATATCTACTTTTCTGTATGCATGTTATACTGCAATAAGGAATATTCCTTAACAGAAAACAGGCCTGAAATCTGGAAAAAAAATGTCTGTATATTTTAGCAAGAATGAGTATTCAGTCTGCCTAAGATTCACTGAAAAGACATAGAGGGGAATAACTGAGAATTCAATCTGCTCAAACTTTGGGAGCAAGATAGGGAAGTGCAATTGTGGGGAACATTTATACAGCCTCTAAAATAGAATCTCATTTAATAATACAAGATTTGATTCTGTTAATTTTGCATTTTGTTAGTCACTAAGTTTTGTTCAGTGATTTGAATTTTCAGAAAGAATGTGAGATAAATATATATTAAATTTCCTTAAACTGTCTTTGATACACCTCAAATTTTGTATCCCTTTTTCTAACCTCAATAAATACTAGGGGCAAGGAAAAAATGACAATGAAAGTAAAAGGTAGCAGATGGAGTAGCAAAACATGGAGTGCAAATATTATTTCTTCCTTCTGGCCTGAAATGGTTGGATTAAAATTATTTATTTCAGTGGGGAAAATGAAGATAGTAGAGACATAAAACACAGATTGTTTTTCCACATCAGTGTGGTTAGTTAATATTTCCTAAGCTTCTCATAGCCCAGGGTTCTCAATCTAAGCTCCAACAATAAAACCTAATCATTAAAAACACTTTGCTTTTTCTGATCTTGGCCCTGAAGGATGTTATAAAAGAAGGAAGATAATCACTCCTAGTGTCTCCTTTTTTCCTTACCCCCTTCCGCATCAGCAATTCTAGTGTCATATATGTTCTCAGGACTGTCCCAATTTTGTTCACCACTTGAGGAAACTTTTTTCCTTGAGACAGCTTTTGCTCACTTCTTAATCTTGCTCTAGTGACTTAAAAAAACTACAAAACCCATAGTCAATGTCTGAATTTTCCTCTTACTAATTTATATGCAATTTTCCCTTCCACCAACAGATGTATGTGTTTCCAAGGCAAAATATGCTTTAGGTTTTAAGCACTGTTACAAGACATTGCTTATGATAGGACTATGAGATGTTCAGTTAATACTATGCAGTTATTGAAGTGAACACTAGATGTCAGATTTTAGTTCTAGATTATTTCCCAATAGAGGGAGCACTTGAATTGTTTCTAAACATTTCATTAGAATTTTTGCCTCATTTTGAACTATTTCCTTTCAGCAGATTCCTATAAGCTTAACTACCACATCAAATGATATGAACATTTTTAAAATCTCAACATATAATGTGTAACATTTGTTTCAAATGATTGTGCCAACCAATCCCATTTGACCTCATTTTCCCAGAGCTGAGTAGTTCTTTTTTCTTTTCCTTTCTTTTTCCCGTTTTTTTTTTTTTTTTTGTTGTTGTTGTTGTTGTTGTTGTTGGTTTGTTTCTTTTTTAAAGCGGAATCTCACTCTGTCGCCAGGCTGGAGTGCAGTGGCGTAATCTTGGCTCACTGAAATCTCCACCTCCCAGGTTCAAGCAATTCCCCTGCCTCAGCCTCCCAAGCAGCTGGGATTACAGGCATGCACCACCACACCCAGCTGATTTTTGTAGTTTTAGTAAAGACAGAGTTTCACCATGTTGGCAAGGATGGTCTCGAATTCCTGACCTCTTGATCCACCCACATCGGCCTCCCAAAGTTCTGAGATTACAGGCGTGAGCCACCACACCTGGCCAAGTAGTTGTTTTACATTGTAAGTGATAGATAACAAGATCTTGCTAATTTGATTGGGAGGGGAGCACTTACATTTATTGGAATTTATGGGTCTTCGATTTTTAGAGATTATTGTCATCATTTTTAATACTCTTTTGCAATGATACAAATTATTTTTGTATGCCTGCTAGATTCTTGCTGTATTTTTACACCATTAACTACAAGAGACTGTTTACCTATTGAGAATATAAGGCCCTTTGTTATTTGCTGCAAAAATTTGAGACTTTTATTCATGTAATAGACTAATATTCATGTAATCGAATATTAGATATGCCTTAAATCTTTTAAATATTTGACATTTCTATTCTATCAATCTTTTATTTTTACATTGCTTTTATTTAAAATGGAAAAAGTTATTTAAAAATGTCATGAAATAAATCTTTATTACAAAAATTGAAATTGAACAGTATATAACTATATACATATAAAGTATACAGTGAGTTTCTAATCTCTCATCTCTCATGCCTGCTCCTTTCCAAGAATGACAATTGTTAATAGTTTGTATATCCATCTAGAATTCTCTCTATATGTGTGTTTGTGTGTGCATATTATATAATAAAAACACGTAAATATACTTTGTCGCTTATAAAGTGGAATCACATCATATATTGCTTTGCAACTTAGTTTTCAACTCAACAATATAGCTTGAGTATCTTTTCATGTTAGTTTATACAGGTTTTTCTTATTTTATTTTAGATTCAGGAGCTACATATGCTTGTTTGTTACATGGGTATATTGCATGGGGAGGATTGAGCTTCCAATGTACCCAGTACCCAAATAGTGAACATTTTATTCAACATTATCCCTCCTCACATTCTCCCCACTTTTGGGTCCCCATATCGATTTTTCTTTCTTTTTCTTTCTTTCTTTCTTTTTTTTTTTTTTTTTTTTTTTGAGATAGAGTCTCGTTTTGGCACGAGGTGGGAGGGCAGTGGCACGATCTCAGCTCACTGCAACCTCCGCCACCCGGATTCTCCTACCTCAGCCTCCTGAGTAGCAGGTATTACAGGCATGTGCCACCATGCCTGGCTAATTTTGTATTTTTAGTAGAGACGGGGTTTCATGATATTGGCCAGGATGGTCTCAAACTTCAGAGCTCGTGATCTGCCCACCTCAGCCTCCCGAAGTGCTGGGATTACAGGTGTGAGTCATTGCCCCCCGGCCTCTTTCTTTGTTAATGACTATGCTAAAAAATGTATTCCACTCAAGATTCAGTGACTTAAGCCTTGTTCTAAAAATCTAATTGTTTGATTTTTAAATTTTCATTATTATACGTAAATTTAGTGGTTTGAAGTTTTGTGTTTAATTAAATACATAAGAAATGTATTTTGGTTTGTGATGTGAACTGGTCTAATTTTATTTATTAACTATTAAGAAGTTTTCCAAGCAGGATTTATAAATAAGAGACATGAGGCTTTTTAATAACAATGACTTAAGTATTAGCATAGGTATTCAAATCACAAATGAGTTCATCATAATTAGTTCTTACCTATTTATTAAAAGATATCCAAGGTCTTATACTGAAGTGGTTCTACTTTGCCTTACCTGCCGGTTTTATTGGTAAAAGTAGAAAAAAGATATTTCCTTTATAGTGTTCCATTACTTGTGGAAAGATCTTCTTTTGAATAGACACTCAACATGTATTATGTTTATCTTTATTATGTCAATTGGGGAAAATACAAGTTTTTGTTTTTAATTTTTGGCTTTCTGGGACTAGGTAAGTTTATTCTAGAGTTCATATGTAAAATAAATGGTAAGAGTAGCAATACAAAGTCAGAAACAGCAGCATAAAGGAATAGGTTAACCTCACCAATATTAAAATACACTTTAAAGCTTCTATAATTTTAAACAATGCAGAATGGTACATGATTATGCAGAACAGTAAGACAGAAAAAAAGTTTGGAAATAGCAACAAATAGTTAGGAAAGTTTAGAGAAAGATAAAAGTGTAATCTCAAATCACTTGGGTAAAAATGCAATTTTAAGTAAATGATAATGAGACAACTGTACAGTAATTTGAAAAAAGTAAAATGAAATTGGATTCATAATTCACACCCTATACCACAATGAATTCCAAATTAATCCAAGGTATAAAAAAATTTAAAGCCAGGCAAGGTGGCTCATGCCTGCAATCCCAGCATTTTGAGAAACTGAGGCAGGAGGATTGCTTAAGCTCAGGAGTTCAAGACCAGCCTGGGCAACATAATTAGACTCTAGTCTCTACAAAAAAAATAGTTTTAAAAAATTATCCAGGCATGGTGGTGTGTGCCTGTAGTCCTAGCTACTTGGAGGCTGAGTCAGAAACATTGCTTGAGTCTGGAAGGGAAAGGCTGCAGTGAGCAGTGATTGTACCACTGCACTCCAGTCTGGGCAACAGAGCCAGACCTTGTCTAAAATAAAAATAAAAATAAGTAAATAAATACTTTTAAAAAGAAGTCACACATTTGCTAGAAGAAAACATGGGTTCCTTTTATTATAACCTAGATATGAGGTTATATTATCTAGGTTATAACAAAAACTATAAACCAAAAAAAATTCAGAAGCAATAAAAAAAATTAAGCTCAGTACATTGAGTATAGATGTATGGTGCATGTATGTAATTGTTTAATTGCAAAACAGCATAGCTACAGCCATAACACAAATGACAAACTAAGAGAAACAATTTGCATCTTATGTTAGAGATAAAGGGCTATTTTCTGCAACATGTAAACAGTCCCAAAAATTGAGAGGTGAAAAATATTTAAAACCGAACAGAAAAATGGGCAAGTGACATGGTTAAGTCACAGAAGAATATAAACAAAGTGGCTGCTAAACATAGGAAAAGGTGCTTAAAATCACTCAACAGAAAAATGCTATTTAAACTATAGTGAAATACCATCTCTAATCTATCAGATGGCCACAGTCAAAAATCTTGAAAATTAAATATTGATGAATTGTGGAAAATTGGCCCATACATACATTGGTACTGAGCACATAAAGTATTACATTTCCAGTGAGGGGAATTTAGTAATATCTAATAAAGTGCATATACATTTACTCAAGCAATTCAACCTCTAGGAATTTACCCTAAGATTTCCCCCATGAGTATAAAACAAATGTTTGCACAAAGTAATTCATGCTGATATACTATTTGTAATTGCAACTTTTGGAAACAACCTAAATTCCCATGGTTAATAATCTAGTTGAATAGATTATGATACATCCACACAATGGAGCACATTCTTCATGATATTTTTAAGTAAGAAAAAAAATAGCTAGGTGCACAAGAATAAGAAACATGTATATCAACATAGATCTCTACTTATTTTGCAAATAGCAACTCAAAAAAATTAAATCAGAAACATTTAACAAAAAATGACCTATAAATAGTGGAGACTGGACTAAGGACACACTCCCTTGAATATATCCCTTTTACATAGTTTTGAACAGTGTATAAACCTGTGATTAAAAATAACATCAGGCCAGGTGCAGTGGCTCATGCCTGCAATCCTAGCACTTTAGGAGGCCAAGGCGGAATGATTGCTTGAGCCCAGGAATTTGAGACCGGCCTAGGCAACATAGTGGGACTCTGTCTCTACCAAAAATTAAAACAGAAAAACAAAAATAAAAATGACATCTACTCCCTAGTTGTATCCACTGAAAAAACCTACAACTACCCCTGGGAAACAGTGACCATTCCTAGTATCCACATCTTTGTTTCTAATACATGTTAGGAGTAAGACTTTTGACAAAAAGTCTACTTCTAGGTCCCTGGTAGGGAAAGATTATCTTGGGCAAGAAAGTAACAAAGTGGGGGCTGGGATACAGTGGCTCATGCCTGTAATCCCAACACTTTGGGAGGTGAGGCGGGTGGATCACCTGAGGTCATGAGTTCAAGGCCAGACAGGCCAACATGGTGAAACTCCGTCTCTACTAAAAATACAAAACTTAGTTGGACATGGTGGCACATGTCTGTAATCTCAGTTACTCAGGAGGCAGAGGCAGGAGAATTGCTTAAACCTGGGAGGCAGAGGTTGCAGTGAGCTGTGATGGCATCACTGCACTCCAGTCTGGGTGACAGAGAGAGATTGTGTCTGAAAAAAAAAGAAAGTAAGTAATGAAGTGTGCGCACTAAATGTGATCTTGTCAAAAGGAAACAAAACTGGTGTAACAGAACTCTAACTTGCCAAATTTGGTATAATTTGAGCATCAAAAATAACAATAATGGTAATGAATAACAGATTCATTTAAAAAAAATACTTGAGTCCACAATGATAGAAAAACAGGGGTAGGATAGGTAGCAAGCAAAAAACTTCTTTTCTTTTATAATTTAGAGACGGGTTTTTGCTCTATTGCTGAGGCTGGAGTGCAGGGACACAATCACAGTTCATGGCAGCCTCAACCTCCCAGGCTCAAGTGATCCTCCCATCTGAGCTCCAAAGTAGCTGAGAGTACAGGCACTGCCACTACTCCCTGGCTAACTTTTGTATTTTTGTGGAGATGGTGATTCTCCATGTTGCCCAGTCTGGTCGCAAACTCCTAGGCTCAAGCGATCTGCTCACCTTGGCCTTTCAAAGTGCTGGGATTACAGGCGTGAGCCACAGCACCTGGCCCACCAGCTCTTCTTTATAGAAGAATATCTACTAAGAAATGAAGAAGAAATGACAAAATTAGAAAATTTCCATTTCAAAGAACTGTTTAATAACTGATTCAGGAAAGGATTATCAATGAATGGTTAAGTCAGTGGGTGAGTGGCTGTTGGGAAACAGGGTAACGTAGTGTCAAACTCTAATCTTATAGGTTATTTATTAATTGCAAAGGGTAAAATGTACCTTTATAATGGGATATCTAGTAATTACCATCTTAAACAAGTAATCAAAATTAGCATTAGTAATGGTGGAACAACCTAATACCGTGTGTCTTCTGATACGGTGCAATGAGAAGTGCCATATGTTGCCTATGTACAATTCTTGTCTAAAGTTTTTAAGCAGAATCTAATCAGAAAAATCCAAAAGGTGGAACATTCTATTAGACAATTGTCCTGAACTCATAAAAAAAGTCAATGTCATAAAAATTGAATGCTTCCTTCATCCTAGATTATAAGGAACTAAGGATTCTTAACCAAATGTAATTTATAAACCTTCAGGAGACTAAAATCTAAAATACCCTTTTTGGGTACCACTGGAAAAAATTAAATATGGACTCTATATTAAATGATATTATTGGATTAATGTTAACTTTCTTAGGTATAATACAGCAGTGGTTACATAGAAATTTATTTTTTTAATTCATCCTTGAGTATTTAATGATAAACATGGCATGTATAATAATTTCAAATTGTTCTTAGTGAAGGGATGTATACATGGCTGTATGTGTAAGGGAGGGTGGGAGACGGGGAGAGATGTGAAGTAAAATATTTTAATGATAAAATGTTAATAATTGATGAATACAGATGAAGGTTATAGAACTATTTGTTATAGCATTATTTGAACTAATGTTTGAGCCAAACTAAAGCTATTAATAAAAAGCAGCAGATTAATTTGTACAAAAGACTGAAATAGAAGTCATCACAAATTTAATATAAAATATTATACTAAAAATGGTATTTTATTTTTAGTTTTCCTTGACTAAGGATTTCTTCTTTCTCTATCTCTTCATTAGTAACCCTATGACTACTAATTATTAATAAATATTGACTTTTTAATGTTTTATTCTATTCAAAAATCTTAAACCCAGACATAAAAGAAAAAGTGTTAGCAGTAGATGGTAGAAACCTAAAAAGGAAAAAATGCAGAAGTAGGACAAAGATGAATCACAGAGGAAAGAAGAAGCAGAACTCCAAAGAAAAAAGAAATAGTAAGATAAATATAATAGAAATAAAGAGGAAAGCGCCAAATTAATTGGCATCAGGCTGAATGCTGTGACTCATGCTTATAATCCCAGGCTGAGGTGAGAGGATCACTTGAGGCTGGGAATTTGAGACCAGCCTGAGCAACATAGTGAGACCCCATCTCTATAACTAATAATAATAATAATTAATAATAATAAGAAGAAGAAGAAGAAGAAGAAATAAACAAAGGTATCAGGCACTGTTTTAGGTGTTAGAGTGATAATGGTTAAACTACAGTGAACAAAAGAAGCAAAAATACCCACTTTCATTCTAGGAAAAAAAAGGCATTTACTAAGTGATAGGCACTATTCTATGGGCTTTACATATATCTCACTCTATGAGATTTGTACTCTTCTTCACCTACTTTTCATGTGATGAAACTAAGGCAAAGAGAAGGTAAGTATCCTGCCCAAGATTACGCAATTAGCATGTAGCACAGGCAGGAATTACATCTAGGGAGTTTGGCTCCACCATTCAGTGTTGAATTCTGCACTACACTATGTTAGGAAGTAAGGAAGGGATTGTGCTATGGTTTCAATGTGTCTCCCAGAGAGTATGTGTTGGAAATGTAATTCCCAATGCAATAGTGTTGGGAGGTGCGGCCTAATCACCTCTTCAGATGATTAGGCCATGAGGGCTCTGCCTTCACGAATGGATGAATGTTCTTATTTAGGAAGTGGGTTTATTATTAAAGGGCAAGTTTGGTCCCCTGCACCCTCCTTTTTCTTGCCCTTCTACTTTTTCCTGTGGGATAATGCAGCAAGAAGGCCCTTGCCAGATGCTGGCCCCTAAGTCTCAGATTTTCCAGTCTCCAAACCATGAGACAATAGATTTGTATTAATTGTAGATTGCCTAGTCTGCGCTATTCTGTTGTGGCAGCACAAAACAGAAAAATGGATTGAGAAGGATTACATAAAGTCTAAAAAGAAAAAAAAATAGAGGAGGAGAGAAGAGTGAGATATTACAGAGAAAGAGTAAAAAAGATGTAAATCACAGCCAGAGGAAAAGATTGCTATCAATATTTAACTGAGAGAGTGCTAATTCCATGGTTTTCTTAATAAAATTATGGTATAGAAAATAAGAAAATAGCTGTGTGTAGTGGCTCATGCCTGCAATCCCAAAACTTTGGGAGGCTGTGGTAGGAGGATTGCTTGAGGCTGGGAGTTTGAGACCAGCCTGGACAATATAGAAACACTTTATCACACAAAAAATTACCTGGGTGTCATGGCTCACACCTGTATTCCCAGTTACACAGGAGGCTGAGGCAGGAACACTTGAGCCTGCAAGGCCAAGCCTGTAGTGACTTATGACAGTGTCACTGCACTGCAGCCAGGGCAACAGAGTGAGATCTTATCTTTTATTTTTTAATAAAAAGGGGGACCGGGCGAGGTGGCTCACACCTGTAATCCTAGCACTTTGGGAGGCCAAGGTGGGCGGAACACAAGGTCAAGAGATCAAGACCATCTTTGCCAACATGGTGAAACCCCGTCTCTACTAAAAATACAAAAATTATCTGGGCGTGGTGGTGTGTACCTGTAGTCCCAGCTACTCAGGAGGCTGAGACAGGAGAACTGCTTGAACCCGGGAGGCAGAGGTTGCAGTGAGCCAAGATCATGCCATTGCATTCCAGCCTGATGACAGAGCGAGACTCTGTCTCAAGGAAAAAAAAAAAAAAAAGGAAAAGGAAATAAAAGAGGAAATAATATAAGTTTGTCCTTAACAAAAAGGTTGAGAAAGAAGGAAGAGTAAAGATAAGGAGAAGAATTGACTAATGACCAACTCAATGACCACAACTCAGCCTGCCTTGCCATTTTTCCCAATCCTTGCCCTTGAGGGTTAAATTATGAAGTATATATAAGGTAATGAAGGATTATTACTAACAGTTTCTTTGACTTCATGGACATTCCAGATCAACTTGTTTGCAAACTTGCCAAACAACAGACAGTATTTTCCACCCACCCACTCTTTGCTTTGTTGTTATAATATAGCACATTCGTATGTCTTCACATGGAGCTAAATATTTGGAAAATGAAGTCTCTGGGGATATAATATATTATTCAAGATTCCTCCAGTTGTTATAACCTAATTTGATCTTGTACATTGATTATGTAATAATACAATTGGAGGAAAAATTGCCTTGATCTTTTAAAAATGTTTAAATTATTATCTAATCTAGATTCCATATTAAGACTGTGACCTGTTTTTAGAACTATAATGAGTGATTGTTTTATTTGAAATATGTAATATTAACTGACATTGAGTCAAAGATTAAATTCTGTCTATTGGAGAGGTAAACTTTTGTTTGTGCTCAAGATGGATATGGGCTAAAGAACATTGGTTCTTTATTAGCATCATTAAATGCTGACTCACTTACTGGTGATGCAATTTCCTGTTCAGTAATTTGCTTATTCAAACTCAATCAGAGAGCCTCATCTTAAATATTAACCTCTGGCAGGAGACAATGATGATGAATATACTTTAAAACTTTGGATAATGCAGGCAGCCGACACGGAATTACACTTCTAAAATCCCATTAAAGCAGCAACTAATCAGAGTGCTACATGAGTCATCCTTTGCAGTTATCTAACTAACCTCATATTCTTTGTCTTTTAACTTGCAATTTCAAAATGTCTTGCCAACATCATTTAGGAGTTGCCACATCTCTATGGAATGAAAGTGCTTTTGAGAGAGAAAAAGAGAGAGAGAGAAAGTCTCAGGGCCGCATGCTAGGTAAACTTAAGCCTCTTTTATCTTTTCCCAGGAAAAAAGAAAGATATTAGCCACTGAAAATTTAAGCTGAAGAAACCTTTTTAAAACAATTACTTTACTTCCCATTTAATCTCAGACCACTGGGGATATTTACAGCATTGTCACTCTCCCTCTTTTCCTTTCCCCCCATAAATTTATAACTTCCAACATTTGCTCTTCTATCCAAAAACTACAAGTCTGACTCTCATTATCTAGCTTAAGTCCTTGACTTCTACATCTTTCCCTGAGGACCTCATCAAAAACTATGCTTTGAGTCCACAATTCTAAAGAACAATGAACTTTAAAAATTAAATTTAAAAATTTTTTTACAGGTTTTATAGTTTACAAAGAGTTATCAGAAGAATTGTTTCATCTGAACTCCATAATAACTCTGGGAAAAAAGCAAGGCTGGTATTCTTTATACCTCAAAGATGAGAACACAGGGAGACTTGCCAAGGTAACATGACCCGTACAAGTCTCCTGACTCAGTCCTGAAAAAACAGCCAGGTGTTTTCTTTGCATAGTCTGTGTTATCCAGGTCATGAAAACCTTAGTTATAAGACAAAATATGATTAAAATTTCACTTTAAAGTCTTGCTGTTTTTAACGTCTGTCCATAATCAGGTTGAATTTTATTTATATGGAATAATCTCACTCTATCCTCAAGCCTGTGCTTTGTGTTCATTTAGGCTGTTTGTTTGTTCTTTTCATTAATATTCATTCACCTTCAATCATATATAATAATTGTTTAGTGTAGGATTATGGAGCTCTTTTATGCCATGTCTAAAAGTTTGACTTTATTTTTGTAGCTTCAGGGGTTGGAGAAGAAGGGAAAAAATATTTTAAGGCCAGGTGTGGTGGCTCATGCCTGTAATCCCAGCACTTTGGGAGGCCGAGGCAGGTGGATCTCCTGAGGTCAGGAGTTAGAGATCAGCCTGGCCAACATGGTGAAATCCCATCTCTGCTAAAAATACAAAAATTAGCCAGGCATGGCCGTGCATGCCTGTAATCCCAGCTACTCAGGAGGCTGGGGCAGGAGAATCGCTTGACGCTGAGAGGTGGAGGTTGCAGTGAGCTGAAATCATGTCACTGCACTCTAGCCTGGGTGACGGAGTGAGACTCCATCTCAAAAATAAATAAATAAAAAAGTAATTTTTAAGAGGGATCTACAACACTTGGCTTAGTATTAGATATATGGGACAGAGATAACCTCTGAGGGAAGAGGTAGATCATAGAATTTCCAGTTATGTCATTTTTGAGAATAAGGAATGCAGAAAGAGAAGACAAATTTAAGAGAAGTAATGATAAATTCAATTTTAGACATTTTGGATTTAGAGTGACTGTAGAACCCTCAGAAGAGAGTCCCGTAGAAAACTCAACAAGACATTTTTCACTACATTAGACTATGATAAGAAACAATCCCAAAATTTCACTGGTTTTCAATAACAAAACTTTACTTCATGCTCAAAATACATATCAGCTGCCACAGTTTCATTGAATTCTACTCAGCTCTGTTCTGTGTGTTGTCTTCATTCTGGGATTATGTCCAAGATAGCAGCCGTGATATGGGGCATTCCCAGAGCCAGCCTTGCAATGACTCTTTAAACTTCTGCTCAGATGCATCCAATGTCACTTCTGCTTACATCTTGTAAGCTGCAGCGAGTCTCATGACCAACGTCAACATCTGTGGAATGGGCAAGTGTATTTCCATAGAGGAAGCATTGCAAATCACATAAAAAACAAGCTCGTAAGTATGTTCCTCCTTCAGGAAGAGGAAGTAAATAATTTGAGACAATAATATAATCTACCACAAGTCTAGTCTAGAAGTAAGTGGCATGGTCTAGAATAGAGATATAAATTGGAGAATCATCAGTGTACAGGTTGCAGTTGAAGCCACAGAGATAGTTAAAATCATAGAGAGTATTTTAGATTTATGATAAAAGAAATATCAAGAATAAAATTGCTCTGTTCATATACCTCCATTGCACCATAGCCTACAATGTTGCTTTGTTCAGAATACCCTATTTGTCACTTCCATATCCAAATTCTACTTCTAATATATTGTACAGATTTGTTGTTCAGCTGAATGCTTTTCCATTATAGGAGCCAAAGAAGTCCCCAAAGTTTTTTTAATCTTTTCTTTTATTGTCCTGTATTATCAAAGGGTAAGCAGGTGGTATAAACTCAGCCAAGTGGATACCTCTGAGTGGGATTTTGTTTCCTAAATGCCTCAAGGAAAAGTGAGGAGGTTCAAGTTTATTGATTGGATGCCTGTAGTCGCAGCCCTTTGGGAAGCTGAGGCGGGTAGATCACTTGGGCCTAGGAGTTTGAGACAATCCTGGCCAACATGGCAAATCTCTTTCTACAAGAAATACAAAAATTAGCTGGGCATGGTGGTGTGCACTTTAGACACAGCTACTAGGGAGACTGAGGTGGGAGGACTGCTTGAGCTGGGGAGGTCGAGGCTGCAGTGAGCCATGATAGTGCCACTGTACTCCAGTCTGGACAACAGAGTAAAACCCTGTCTTAAAAAAAATAATTTATTCAGCCTAGTGATGGAATCTGCCATGAGATTTCTCCTGTAATATCATCTGCAACAGCTTTCCTTTTTCCCTGTTTTAAAGTCCGATATATCTGCTTCCCCAACAAATTTGTGAGCTACTAATATCCTTATGATAAAGTCTATTTTCCTTAACTGAATTAGAGTTGGTATATTAGCTCAGGCTGCTCCATAATAAAATACCATCGATTGCATGGCTTAAACAGCAGAAATTTATTTTCTCACAGTTTTGGAGGCTGGAAGTCTGAGAGCAAAGGGTCAGCATGGTTGGGGATTTTCTTCCTTGAGAACAATCTCTCTTCCCCTTCTTCTAAGGTCACAGTCCTATGGGATTAAAGTCACTACTCTTACTACCTCATTTAACCTTATTATCACATTAAAAACCCTCGCTCCTGCTACATTCACATTGAGGGGCAGAGTTTCAACCTAGGAACTTTGGAGGGATACCATTCTGTGCATAGCTGTTGGTGTCTGTAGCTTCCAACTGAAGTATCCAAACCAGTACAGACAGAATCTCCCTGTTTCCACGAAGCCTGTCTCAATCACTCTAGCTCTCACCACTTTCTTTCCTTTACTAAATTTCATTACTCTAAATTCCCTTTAGTAAATTGTGATCCCGAATATACATGTTATTCTTAATTTTTCCTTATTTAATAACCTTAAAGGTAATCTAATTTGGTGGCTGTCAAACTTGGTGGCATATTCGAATCATCTGAGCAGATTTTTTAAATGCCAGTGTTCTAAGGTCCACTCCATGCCAATTACATCCCAACCTCTCAGAGGGAGCCAAAGAACATTTTTGTGTACAAATATTCCCCTAGGTGATTTCAGTGCACAGCCAAATGTGAAAATTATTGAAGTAATTCAATCTTATTTACAAGTTGGAAAATTTGGCTGTTTTATGTCTATTAGTTTTATTCCCCCAACCTGATTATGAACTCTAGTTACAGAAATTTTTGCATTTACTTAACAAAAATAATGTACTTATATAGGATGGATGCATATTGAGCAACCAATTAATAAGCTTCTTTATGCAAAGAAGCTTTATTATCTTTTTTTTTTTTTTTTTTTTTTTTGAGATGGAGTCTCACTTTGTTGCCAAGGCTGGAGTACAATGGTGTGATCTTGGCTTACTGCAACCTCTGCTTCCCAGGTTCAAGTGATTCTAATGCCTCAGCCTCCCGAGTCGCTGGGACTCCAGGTGTGCACCACCATACCTGGCTAATTTTCTGTACTTTTTAGCAGAGATGTGGTTTCATGATGTTGGACAGGTTGATCTCCAACTCCTGCCCTCAAGTGATCTGCCCACCTTGGCCTCCCAAAGTGTTGGGATTACAGGCATGAGCCATCACACCTGACCTGTGCAATGGTCCTTAACCTTAGTTACACATTGATCGTTTCAGATGGGGTGGTGTAAAAAATGGTCTTGCCTGCACCCCCTCATTCAGTCTGATCGAATAGTATCAGGTGATGCCTGAACTTCATGTACAACCATAGTTGAGAACCACCACTAATCTATCTCTTGATGAAATTGTTATGGGAGTAAGCACAACCTGTCATAACATGGCAGGCTCGTTTATCTCTAAACATGAAAAATATTATGTGAATATATTTATTTATCGACTGACCTAATAAGAGTAACTGGGCCTAAGAGCCTTTGCTGAAAGACTCTTGTCTGAATTGTGAATTCTGTTGCCAAAAGCACTAATGGACAACCCATCTGCCAATATTGTATAGATTCTCATGGAGTGTCACCTTAAATCTACAACCAGATACAGCAACAAAAACTGTAGCTAATATGCTCAAATAGAAGAGTTCTTCTTGGTCCTTCTACTTTCTACAACTCTGTATTTCCCATTTAAAAGTAAAATCCTGTTAATGTATTGTTTTATTTGATTGATATATTTATTCAATTGATGCACTGCTGCATTTCTTAATCAGCCACTTCAAGCTGATTGTAACCAAGTAACTACAAATCCATTCCTGCTCCAATTTATCCTCCTTACTTTCTACCCACAATGTATGTGCCTACTTCATTTGGGAATACAACATTATATGCTTTCCAAATTGATGAGTTTTAAATTTTAGTAAACAAAGACCAGCAGGAACACTCCTGTACTAAAGAAAAATAAGTTAGGTTTATTTTTCATGCTTCAGCAGCTAAGAATGCACCCTTGAGTAATTATGGGATAATTCACTAAGTGGATTTGGGAGGGGCTTTGTATAGGATTTGGACTAGAGATGATAGTCCTAAATAAGATTTAACGAAACAGGAGCCAGTGCTGCATTAGATGTTGTCAAGAACTGGGATCAACTCCATGATGGGGTACCTTGGTGACTTTTATCTAGGGAAGTAGAGGATTAAAGTAGATGTAGACCAGAAGTATCATTAGTAAAGGATTGATAGTCATTTCTGTTAGCTATAAGAGGGGGATGTTTAATCTTCTTTACGGTTTTTAGTGTCCTTGTCTGTCTTGTTACAAACATGGTCACAGACTGGCTTTATATAAACGATGCTTCTATTCTGAGTTTTGATAATGTTCAATTGGGATCACCATGGCCTGGCTACCTGAAGGGCCACTTTTTGCTTTCTCAGAAGTTAAAAACTGTTGAATAGATGAGTTTTTCAACTCAAAAATGTTGTATCTGACAGGGGAAAAAAAGCTATGAAATATTGCTACAGGTGTAAATTAAAGGCAGAGGTCTGCGAGTGAACAGTAAACCTTCAAAAGGCAGAATTGTTCAAATAACCGAGAGTGTCATAAGTATGTGAAATAACTTCTAGTCCTAACAGGAAAAATAAGAGGGACTGCTCTTTGGTTAGGCTGGGTGTGGTGGCTCACACCTATAATCCCAGCACTTTGGGAGGCCAAGGTGTGTTAGATTGCTGTTTTGGGCCCTACCAGGGCAAAGCGTGTGCTGATGGTCCCCAATAACTTTACAGACCCCAGGAATATAAATTGCTTTATTACTCATTGGCCTGCACATTTGCAGCTATTATGGGCACATCAGAGACAAAGTAAATGGGTTCACTTTAGCATCCTTTATCAGTCTTTTAGGCACTTTGAGATATTACAGCACAACAGACACCACTATCCTAGAGGCAAGCTGTCTGTTTTTCTGGTTGATATGCTTTTTAGACTCCACCTTTTTGAGGATTGATTCATTTAGCATTTCCCTTTCATGCTCTTTCATGCATTAATACATAACTTCTTGACATCTAGAAATGCAAGTGCAATATGACGAATGAGTCTGCTTCATTCTTCAGCAAATAACTTTTCCTCTTTTCTCATCCCCCAATCTAATACCTCATATAATCCCCAATGGCGAGAAAACTATTTGAAAGCAATAAATGTTATGGTTTACATTATATTTCCCTTAAAATACAGACACCTTATTGGAATTCTCCCAATATTCTTCAAGGAAAGAAAATATAGTATTCTTGTTGCCACTCTAAATAAGCAAAACAGTGTTAGAGTTTATCTATACATGTTTTTGGAAATGCTTCTCACAATGTCCATGAACCACTAGGTTTAGAATTACTGAGGGACTTGCTAAAAATCTGTATCCAAATCTCTATAAGAACAGAATCTTTGTAAGGAGTGTAAGACATTGAGCTGTAGGTAATTTTCATGTATATTAAGGTTAATTGATTATCTTCCAGTTTTGGATAGAGGATTGATGTATGTTACTGCATATATAAGAATAAAAACTTTTGGCCAGGTGTGGTGGCTCACGCCTATAATCCCAGCACTTTGGGAGGCCAAGGTGGGTGGATTACCTGAGGTCAGGAGTTTGAGACTAGCCTGGCCAAAATGGTAAAAGTTCATCTCTACAAAAGAGACAAAATTAGCCAGGTGTGGTGGCACATGCCTGTAATCCTACTACTCAAGGGGCTGAGGCAGGAGAATTGCTTGAACCTGGGAGCAGTGAGCTGCGATCGCGCCATTGTACTCCAGCCTGGACGACAAGAGTGAAACTCTGTCTCAAATAAATAAATAAATAAATAAATAAATAAATAAATAAATAAAACCTTTAAGAGGATAAGCAATTTGGCTTGTTCCTCCAGATGTCTCTATTACCCAGAAGAGTAGCTTATAGTTAGTAATTAGTGGTTATGTAAATGAACGGAAAAGAACATGAGGTCACAGGCTTAAAATATGAAGGTAATTTAGAGGTCATTTTGGAGCAAGCATTTAAATAAGTTAGAATCTTGGCTCCACTGTTTATGGTGTTTAACCTTGGGCACACACTTAACCTCTTTGTGCTTCAAAGATTTCAAGGAGACCAAAGAAACAGTACTACTTTCACAGTTTGTTGTAAAGAATCAATGTGTTTAAATATATAGAATGCTTAGAACAATTCTTGGCTAAAACACTCAAAAATTTGAGTTAATTTTGATTGAGGAGTAACCAGACCAAGGTCAGGCATGTATATTTTTTGGTTGTTTTTGTTGTTGAAGAGAAAGGGGTCTCAGCATTCTGTGCAGGCCAGATTCCAACTCTTAGGCTCAAGGAATCCTCCCACCTCAACCTCAAAAGCAGTTTGGGATTACCAGTAGGCGTCACTGTGCCCACTAAGGTCAGGCTTCTAATCAGCCAAGTCTGACACAGACTTTCTCACTCCTCCTCTATCACTTTATTCCTTTATATGATTTGGCAGATATCAAAAGTCCTCCCTTTCCAAATATCTCACTATACTGCTTTGTTTTTTACTATGGGCTGAATTTTTCACCATTGCACTCATTTTTCTAAATCAGGCAGGATTTAGATTTCTCTTTCTTTTCTTTTCTTTTTTTTTAAATTCTTGCTGTAATACCCAAACTAGAGTGCAGTGGTATGATCTTAGCTCACTGCAACCTCCCCCTCTCTGGTTCAAGTGATTCTCGTGCCTCAGCATCCCAAGTAGCTGGGATTACAGGTATGTATCACCATGCCTGACTAATTTTTGTACTTTTTGTAGAGACGGGGTTTCACCATGTTGACCAGGCTGGTCTCAAACTCCTGGCATCAAGTGATCCGACGTCCTCAGACTCCCAAAATGCTGGGACTACAGGTATGAACCACCACACTCAGCCAACAGTGGGTTTTTTATAAAACAAACAGCCAAGGATGAACTGGAAACCACAAACGGAGCTCTTTTTCTATGACCTAGCCTCGGCGGTTAACCTTAGGCAAAGAGTAGTGTGTCACGGGGCCTGCGTATGGGTAAATTCTGAAAGCCTTGCCAGAGACACTTACTTTTTTTTAACCCCTGTGGTTAAAGAGGAAGGGTGGGTACAGAGGGAATTTTATAAACGACACAAACACAAACAATTTCAAATCCTGAAAAAATTCATTTGGATGTTTGTTTTGCTTCCGTTTTATAGCTTGTTTTAAATCAAGGACTACACCTTCCTGAGACAAGCATTGATTACACACAAAGTCAAGACTGGCCAGGGCAGGGGCTCAAGCCTGTAATAGCAGAATTTTGGGAGGCCCAGGTGGGTGTGAGGGTAGGGTGGGGATCTTGGGTATCTCTTACGTCCAGGAGTTCCAGACCAGCTTGGGCAATATAGGAAAGCCCCACCCCTACCATCTCTACAAAAAAAAGAAAAAGAAAAAAAGCCCGGCGTGGGGGTGCGCTCCTGTAGTCCCGGCTACTTGAGGGGCTGAGGTGGGAGTCTGGAAAGTCAAGGCGAGCCACTGCACTGTATTTTGAGCTATAGAGCGAGACCATATCTCATGGGGGGAAAAAAAGAGGCAGGGGGAGTGGGGAGAGAAAGAGGGAGAGAGAGAAAAGAAGGAGGAGGGGGAGGAGGAGGAGGACGAGGACACAGGTGTGACCACTGTCCTCCAGAGATACAGATTCTGGCATTCTAAAGGAAGAAGGACAAAGAAACCAAAACCAGTTTATCCAAGGCTTCAACTTTTCAGTCTGACCCTTTGATCTACATTCCATTATTTTGGTAGCATGGTGGGAGTGGATTCGGAGTGGACACAAACCCTTTTCAGAATCAGATCAGATAACTAAAATGCAAACAAACTTCTTTATTCCTTCACCTCAAAGAGCGTCCTTGGAAAGTAAACACACTTTGGGGCATTTCAAGGGGGGCGCAGTGAGAGGGTGTCCTTTGCGTCTCAGTTCCAGAGAAAAACGAAAGATGGGTGGGAAACTAGGATAGAGGTTAAGTAAGAGGGGACTGAATCAGCGAATGACAAAGGGAGCAGGGTTCCGCACAGGGGTAGGAGGAAGAAGAGGAGTGACTGGGGCTTGTGTCAAGTTTCCTCTGAATGGCTAGACAGCTGCCAGGTGGGAGAGGCGGAGGGCGAGAAGGCGGGTTCAGCACGCGGTTGGCCTGGGGCTGATCCAGTCTTCAGCTCTCGCGGGCTGGGAGTCCGGGCCACAGAGGCCACACCCAGGGCTTGCTGGTCCCGCGCTTTCCGGAGCTCAGCAGGCGCTTGCTGCTTGAACTGGCCAAAGAAGGAACGAATGAATGACCCTTTTGCCAGGATGGAGACCCGAGGGCCTCAGGGAGCTGCGAATCCCATGGACTCCTCCCGCAGCCTGGGGGACCTCGGGTCTTTTCTGCGCGAGGTGGGGCGCGGGGTCCCGCTGGCTCCGGGCGCCCGGAATCCCGCGACGGCGGGGTCAAGCCGAAGCCAGGGCGGCGGCCACGAGGACAGATCGGCAGGTCGGGCCCTCGGACCTTGGGCTGGAGAGGAATTGGACCGTGAGTCCTGGGTCAGAGAGAAAGTACTGTTTCTCCTGCACCCAGAAAGGTGGTTAGGGACTCAAGGGGGCCCTGCACGGGAAAAGGTGGCCGGCGCAAAGGACCTTCCTCACGCGGCGGGTGGAGAGGACCACGGCGAGGAGCCCAATTACCCTTCTGTCTCTCAACGAGAAAAGCGAGTTTCTGGCAGGCGTGTAGCCCCGCCGCGGGACCCAGCAGACCCAACCAAATACGTGCTTGTGCGGGTGGAGGATTATCAGGTAACACAAGAAGTGTTGCAGACCTCCTGGGCCAAGGGTCGCATGACCACCAGGACTGAGGAGCACTCCGTGACCGCGCTCACTTTTCGCAGCAGTAGAGAGGGACAGCCTGGGGGACACCGGGCCCCTGCTGAACCTCGGGATCTCCAGGAACGAACAGGGGCACCCCGCGTTCACGCCGCGGAGAGGAGGGTTTCACCGTCTCCAGGGACCTTGCTCGAGGAGATTAAACTCTAAAGAGTAACCCGAGAAATGTTCCGGGATGGTGGATGAGCGATCATCCTTAAGAGAAAATGCTATTCTGGAAACTCCAACCAGCAATTAACCTGCAAAAGGAACGTTTTGAGAGGCTGGCACAGAGCTTCAGGCAGGCAGATTAAGAACTGTAAGCAGCATAATACCTCCTTTGTGGCTTGAATTCCTTGGCGGTGTGGGGACCTAAGTCATTCAGAAGAGGGAGAGAAAAGATATTTTCAGATTGACAGAATGTGGGAGTTTTGAAACGAGAAAACCTGTTGTTAATTTGCATTTTGGAATACCTCAATTGATCTCTTTTCTGTTCCCCCCACGCCACCCCGCACTCTTGTTTCTCTTTAGGACCTAGAAACAGAAGTGAAGTTTGAAGTCTGCTCTCTGCAAAGAGGGTGGGAGTGGGTGAAGTAGAGAGGCTTGTTTTAAAAGCCAAAAACAGAAAGTAAGAAGAAATGGGAAAATAAAACCAAAGCAGCAAGTGACTCTCTTCTGATGTGCACTTTTGATTTTTCTTTCCCACATTTCAGTGTTAGAAAGAAAAAGAGAGGAGCCAGGGAAAGAAGGAGTTGGGAACAGAAGACTAAGATTTCAACATGAAATTCCATTTACAAGGCTTTACCGCAAACAACAGCTAATTTAGTCCTGTAAACATGCATTTATCATAAATTTTTAATTTTAATATTAAAAATACTGCATGCAAATGTTCTGATTTAAAGGTAGATAACAATATGTAGTTTGCCATAAAATGAATGCATATCTTATTCTTTTCCTTAGTTCTTCATTAATGAGACCTGTAGTCAAGAATGGATTGAAAATACCGATCTCCTGGTGTAGTTAAAAAAATCTCTTCTGGTATTGCTGAAACAACTAATTTTTCTTATTTTGTTTATTCTTCTTTATTATTAAATACCATCTGAATTAACTCTTTAGTAGTTGGCCTGGTTGGAGCTCTGCGAGGAGCAAAGCAGCCCTCTCCAGGTGAACTACTTGACTTTACCACCTGAAGGAGTATTTACTGCAAGAATTAACAAAGCAGGTAGGACTCTGGCTTTTGATGAGCAAATGGTTGCAAAGTGCCTCCTTCCCCAGTCTTCCCTTTTGCCTTCATTTTTAGTTTAGAGCTTGAAATGTTCTCAAAAGATCATCTGATTCACCTCTTGCCTCCTGGCAGGCCAGATAGATAAGACGCTCCTGTTTCACTCCTGAGCCAATCTAGGCCTAGAGGTCTTGTAGCATATCTAAGTCACACAGCTAGTAATTTCATATGCTTACCAAGTGGATGAAGAATGTGATAATTTCCTTCCTAAAGGTTTGGGGTGGCCTTTCGAGGATTTATTTGACCCTCACTTAGGGGTCAAAAGATGACTGAGGATATCCTAGGTTTTCTTTTTTTGTTTTTTGTTTTTTTTTTTTTTGAGACAGAGTTACACTCTTGTTGCCCAGACTGGAGTGCAATGGCAGGATCTCGGCTCACCGCAACCTCTACCTCCCGGGTTCAAGAGATTCTCCTACCTCAGCCTCCCGAGTAGCTGGGATTACAGCCATGCACCGCAACGCCTGGCTAATTTTGTATTTTTATTAGAGACGGGGTTTCTCCATCTCGGCCAGGCTGGTCTTGAACTCCTGACCTCAGGTGATCCCCCTGCCTTGGCCTCCCAAAGTGCTAGGATTACAGGCGTGAGCCACCGTGCCCAGCCGATATTTTAGGTTTTCTAACTCGTGTTTGTGAGAAGTACTAGAGAATCACCTTAATATTCCTGAATCCTGCAAGGCCTCTTGGCTGGAGAATCATCACTAGCAGTTCTTAGGCCTGTGAGACCCTCACTTGGGAGAGTAATTCAGCATCTGAGCTCATCTGTGTTCAAAACTGCTTGACAGGTAGAAAAGATTCATCCCTTAAGATGAATCTCTTTTCCTTAACAGCCCTGCCTGACTCCAATGGTAGATTAACCTGTTTGGCATATAAGTTTCAGACCTGAGCTTATTAATTTGGTTGAATCATCACATGCCCAGGTGACTGATCATTGAATATGGAGAACAAAAAAAGTCTCTTTCACAATAACCAAAAATGGCAAGTAGCATCACTCAGCTGCCTTCTCTGGAGGCAAGCTCTGGAGGTCAGCTGCTTGGGTTCAAAACTGGCTCTACCTCTTTATTAACTGTGTGCCCTCAGGCAAGTTGCCTTATCTCTGTGTGCCTCTGTATCCTGCTTTGTTAAGGGGGGACAATAAATAGTATCAACGTTATAGAGGGGTTTTTTTTTTTAAGGGTTAAGTTAAACGAAAATACTTAGAACCTTGCCTGTCATACAATAAATGCTCAAAGTTAGTTACATTTTTTATTATTAGCATGGTTATCATTTAGTTCATTTTTCATCCTAACTAGGCTTTAGTCTTTTTAGTAACAAAGAGCAGAAATTGTATAACACAAGAAATCTAATTAAAGTCAAACCAGTGGTTTTTAATAAGACTGTTCTGTACTCCTGAAAGCAAGGACTTATTTCTAGCTTTTCCCAACCTTTAATGGATCAGTAAGTATATTTCTTAAATTCCTTAGAAATGACCTTCATGTCTTGTGTAGGGACTCATGGTAAGGCTCAAAGGACTAAGGTATACTATGCTTAACAGTCATTGAAGAGATTTTAGTACTGCCTAGTTCTGGGCAGATGGGAGCTTTGAATACTTTCTTTAACCTGTCAGGTTAGTTTGTTTTCCCTCTGGGGCTTTAAATCTGATGCCCTGTTGTCTAGAAAAGCAAAATAGACACAATTTGTTTGCATTTTGTCTTTCAGCCAAAAATGTGTTTAGCCAGGTTAGCTTAACTCCTTTAAACCAAATATGTTTAATTTTTTTTTTCCTTTCCTCACTGTGTTTCAAGCAATGAAAATTTATTTTTAAAGTGCTAACTGAACTTCCCGATTAACCGCATGCAACATGTTTATAGATTTCATTTAATATAGAGTTCCTTCTCATTGGAAACAAAAAGTAGTAAGTCGAAATACTGTTGAATTTGTTTCACAGATGTTCCTGATCCAAGCAGAACCCTGTTATTTGAAGAGCCTGACAAATCTTATCCCATTTAGAAGTGTCCTGGGAGTGCATCCAAAGTGAAACTTGGGCATCCTCAATACTAAGAAATCTCTGAGAATGGCTGGGTCTTGGCTCTTTGATCTTACCTCTACTCCACTGACAAATACGATTATCTAAAATTGTGTTAGGTGGATGAACCACATCAAAGACTTCCAGAAACCACTCCAGTGACCATAAGACAAATGTCAGAATCGCATAACCACCAGGATCAGGCAAGTGTCATTCTCTCTTAAAAATATTTGTTTACAACCGTGATCTCCTTTTGGGAATCATTACATTTGACTTGCTGCTTATTTTTGTTGGATGTTTCCAGTGCTTGATGATAAAACTTGATGTGGCTCTTTGCTTTGAAAAAGAAAAAAAAAAACTTTTTATTAAAAGAAAAAGTTATACACACTGCATAAAAATTGGGGAAATGTTATGAAGACAAAGAAAATTATAATAAAGGAAACAAAAACTTACAGATGACCCCAAATCTCTTTTAATATTTGGCAAGTTTCAAATATGAGTTTTTTTGTTTTGTTTTGTTTTGTTTTTGTTTTTTAGAGACAGCACCTTGCTATGTTGCCCAGGCTAGTCTTAAAATCCTGGACTCAAGCAATCCTCCTGCCTTGACCTCCCAACACGCTGGGCTTATAGGCATCAGCCACCATGCCTGGCCAAGTATGGTTTTATTTTATTATATCTTCATGTGTATATACCTACATATATACATACATTTTTCTAAACTATATAAAGTAGTATTAATGTAACCGCTGTATGTTTCCTGAATATTGTGTTTATATAAACAAACATATACTGATGCTACTCCTGATGTGTTCTGTGAAACGGCAGCATGGGCATCTCCAAAAAGGTTTTTAGAAACGTGGAATCTGAGGCCCCATTCTAGATCTACTGAATCAGGATTCGCATTTTATCAAGATCATTGGATGATTCACATTAAAGTTTGAGAAGCATTGACATATTCTCATATTTAGTTCTGTATTCTATTTTGTCACTTACCAAAACTAAAAAGCTTTTTTTATTCTATGTTCCCAATTAATTGTTAACAATGCCATGAAGATAATAATTTGTAGAATTTTGAAAACACTTAAAGATTATAGAAGGGTGAAAGATAGAGGATATGAATTGGTAAATTGGCAAAGAGATCTCTATGAAACTTTATAGTGTCTTTTTTAAAGAGCCTTATGATTTGAAAGTTTGTCCTAATGAGCCATTGACTCACCATTGGATTTCAAACTATTTCAGAAATGTGGCTATTTCGTTCTCTAGGAATATGAAATAATACGTTATCAAAAACTCCTGTGAGGGTGAAAAAGCAGGAAGTCATTAACATATTGCACAATTGCAACTCTGCAGGCTGAGTCAGAACTTGTCAGCCACTTGTGATGAATTGGGGGGAGTGGGGAAAAGGTGGAGCCAGAATTTGAATCAACTGATTCAGATAAGTAAACAAAGGGCTGTGACTCTTGAACACCATGACATCTCTATAACTACAGTCAGTACTTTGCTCTGTAATTAATTAGGGAGGGCAAATCTGTGAATTTACTTCTCTAGATGAAGATAAAGTCTAGATTACTTTGGAGAGAGTAAGGAGTTATGATTGGTTTTCAGACATTATGCCGCCAATAGTCACAAACAAAACATTAAGACTTGGTTATCTTCAAAGCAAGGAATTAACCAAATTCAAACTTACATTTCTAACCTTAAAACAAAATAAGAGGTGGAGCGCGGTGGCTCATGCCTGTAATCCCAGCACTTTGGGAGGCCAAGGCTGGTGGATCACCTGAGGCCGGGAGTTCAAGACCAGCCTGACCAACATGGAGAAACCCCGTCTCTACTAAAAATACTGAATTAGCTGGGGTGGTGGCGCATGCCCGTAATCCCAGCTACTCGGGAGGCTGAGGCAGGAGAATTGCTTGAACCCGGGAGACGGAGGTTGCGGTGAGCCAAGATTGCGCCATTGCACTCTAGCCTAGGCAACAAGAGCGAAACTCCGTCTCAAAAACAAACAGACAAACAAAAAACAGAACAAGAGTCTTTGAGGAGACTGCAGCCCTCCCAATAATAGAACAAACAGAGGCTGTGTTTGCAGAGCTTGGTATAATAAGAGTCAGCCAGCATCATTTGTGCTTGGCAGGGAAGCGAAGGCAGGTAGGGCAATAGGAAAGCTTTGTAGTGGCCAAGATGATCTTACCAATTCCTCAGCTTGACTAAATTTTAGATAAGCTTCTTCTTGACTTAGGTCCCTGACTTTCCCTTTCTTAGAGCATTTACTTTAGAAGACTTTCAATTGTAAATTCATTCTCTGCCTCTTTGAAATGTAAGTCTAAGAAAGATCCAGGTATGTCTTTCTTAAGGACCTAGGAGCCATTCCTTTGAAATGTAATCAGCAAAAACAAACAAACAAACAAACAAACAAACAAACAAAAAACCCAGAGGTCTCTAACTATCAGTCTCTGTGGGAGGGTGGAAGTCCAGCTTCTCAAAGTGCCAATCAGCAAACATAGATGGCATAATCACATTGACCAGTGTCCCTTTTAACATTGTCTCGTAGTTTTTCACTAGCTCACCTTAATGCTTTAAACGTTCCCACCTTTTGTTTCAGAGGAGTTGAGTTCAATCTCTCTCTCTAATGCAATAGTTTTTGGTTTTTTGTTTGTTTTTTGAGACAAAGTCTCGCTGTGTCGTCCAGGCTGGAGGGCAGTGGTGCATTCTTGACTCACTGTAACCTCCGCCTCCCGGGTTCAAGCGATTTTCCTGCCTCAGCCTCCTGAGTAGCTGAGACTACAAGTACATGCCACTATGCCCAGCTATTTTTTTTCCCCCTTTTTTTATTTTTAGTAGAGATGGAGTTTCGCCATGTTGGCCAGGCTGGTCTCAAACTGCTGGCCTCAAATGATCCAGTTGCCTTGGCCTCCCAAAGTGCTAGGATAACAGGTGTGAGCCACCATGCCTGGCTACTAATGCAATAGTCTTGAATAAAGTTTTCCTTGCTTATTTAACTCTGTCCCATGCAGTTACTCTTTAGCAATAGTGGAAAAAGAAAGGCTTTAGCTATGCTCTGCTTGGAGCCTATTGGCATGGGGGAGCTGGAGGCAGGTGATCTAGAAGGACAGCTTCTTACTTGATTGGTTAAAGGATTTCTTAGGTGGGCCCTGAGTTGGAAAAAAGAGAGAGAGAGAGAAGCTGGCAGTCACTGACCAAGTCCTGACCTTTTGAGCTGATTGCTCCAGAGGCTGTGGTTTGACTTCCCAGGTTGTGACTTTCTTGTCACAAAACTTGTAGGTTGGAATGCTGTAATAAATGGTATCAATCTCATAAGATTTTTTCAAGGATTCAGGTGAATAAAAAAATTCTTAGAACAGTGTCTGGCATATAATAAATACTCAAAATTAACTATTATTATAATTAGTAGTAGTGGTAGTGTGTTGTTCAGTTTACTTTTCATTCTAATTATTAGGCTTTAGTCTTTAGTGACAAAGAGCAGAAGACATATAACACACACACACACAAAATCAAATCCAAACCAGTGGTTTTTACTAAGACTCTTTTCTGTCTTTTTTCGTATTTTACCATATATGATCTGGTCATTGTCCATACATATATTCAGGCTTTCATTTGTGTTAAACCAATCCTAAAAACCAAGTTAGAAACTGAAAAATCCAGTCATAAAATTCTGGAAGATTTAGTCACAGATTTATTTTATGGAGTTAATCACATTATACTTATTTATTAGAAACATCCAGAATGTGGCCTTGCAAGTAGCTTTTTTATGGAGGTGAAGTATGCTTTGGCATAGTTTAATCCTGTTGACATCCAAAATGCTATGTAATGGACTAGTGCCACCTACTGAAAGCAAAGTCAAGTCTCTGTAAGTCCACCTTGGCATGGGGTATTACCTAGTGGTCACTGGGGTTACAGCATATATAAGCATTACCTTAAGACTGCATGACTTGTTCCTGGCCCAAACCCCTGAGTGTTAAATTTGCTCTGTGTGACCATTGGACCATCCTTAGGCCATTTTCTACCTTCAAAACATCTTGTGACTTTGAGCGTATTTGGAAAGGCCATGAGGTCCATGGAAAAGTGGGCACTACTGCATATCTTGAATTCGACTTACTTGGAAGAGGACAAATGAGGTATAAGGGGTACCACCGACTTTTTAAGAAAGCTAGAGAACTTTCAGGGAGGACTTCAGAATGCAGTCAACTTCTGTAAGGATTCTCTAACTGGTGTCCCTGTGTCAGGAAAAGGCCTAAGCCTACCTGTGGACTTTCCAATCCAGCCTCAATGTTATCCCATGCCCCTGAGGTTATAGGGTTTATGCTTTCTATCCTAACTGGGTGGAATAATGTACAAAGTTACAAATGAAATAAATAACCTTTTATTAGAAATTGGTAAGTCCGGGCGCAGTGGCTCATGCCTTAATCCCAGCACTTTGGGAGGCTGATGTGGGTGGATCACCTGAGGTCTAGAGTTCGAAACCAGCCTGACTAACATGGTGAAACCCCATCTCTACTAAAAATAGAAAAAATTAGCCAGATGTGGTGGTGCGCACCTATAATCCCAGCTACTCAGGTGGCTGAAGCAGGAGACTTGCTTGAACCTAGGAGGCAGAGGTTGCAGTGAGCTGAGATCACACCACCGCACTCCAGCCTGGGTGACAGAGCGAGACCCCATCTCAAAAAAAAAAAAAAAAAAAAAAAAAAGAAAGAGATTGCTCATTTCTCTCCCTGGTTGGGATTCTGTTGGAGTAGAAGAAAGGGGATTCTCTGACCTATATATTCAGTGGCATGCCAAGGACCAAACATTGGGTGGGGTTTGCTCGGGAGAGAACAATAAGCAGTGCTTGTCATTAGAGATTTTAAAACAATGATAAAGCCAGACTAAAAGTCTTTCTGCTTTCTTTTTTTAGATGGAGTCTCACTCTTGTTACCCAGGCTGGAGTGCAATGGCGCAATCTCAGCTCACTGCAACCTCCTGCCTCCTGGGTTCAAGCTATTGTCCTGCCTCAGTCTCCTGAGTAGCTGGGATTACAGGCATGCGCCACCACGCCCGGCTAATTTTTGTACTTTTAGTAGAGACGAGGTTTTGCCATGTTGGCCAGGCTGGTCTCGAACTCTTGACCTCAGGTGATCTGACCGCCTCAGCCTCCCAAAGTGCTGGGATTACAGGCTTGAGCCACCGAGCCTGGCCTCTGCTTTTTATTACTGTCATGTAGTTAGTGATAAAATGCTTCTATCTGAAAACAAATTTATTGTTTTAAATTCTAAAAAATTTTCATGATTATTGCTTAAATTTTAATAAAGCAGATGTAATTTTCAAATTAGCACATTTTTATTCTTCTTTACTATATTTTTTCTGTGTGGAAGATCATTGAAAAGCCTCTGTGTTGTCCTCCTAATATCTCTAACCCTCTGTCACTGTCTGTCTGTCTGTCTCTCTCTCTCTCAATCTGTCTCACACATAGACTCAACTAAATGCATTCATTGTGAGAGTAATTTTTTTTTTTTTCTTTTTGAGATAGAGTCTTGCTGTGTCGCCCAGGCTGGAGTTTAGTGGCACGATCTCAGCTCACTGCAACATCTGCCTCCTGGGTTCAAGCGATTCTCATGCCTCAGCCTACCAGGTAGCTGAGATTACAGATGCATGCCGCCAAACCTGGTTAATTCTTTTATTTTTAGTAGAGACAGAGTTTTACTATGTTGACCAGGCTGGTCTTGAACTCCTGACCTCAGGTGATCCCCCTGCCTTGGCCTCCAATGTGCTGGGATTACAGGCATGAGCCACTGCGCCTGGTTGGGTTCAGATCTTTAGAGCTCACTTTGAGTGTACCTTGTGTCTCCAATCCCTGTATATAAATATCTGCATTTCAAGAACAAATTTAACATAAACAATACCACAGCAATTTTGGTGTCTGAGGAAGAGAACTTGAGTTACTTCAATCATGCCATTATATATGACTTATTATGTGTAACATTTTAAATAAGGAAACACCAAAATGTATTATTTTTGATCAGTGTAAATTTATTTCACAGCTGAGCTGTTTTACTGTATTTGAGTAATGTCTTTAATTAAAATTTATTCTTTTTTAAAAAAATAGAGATGGAGTCTCACTCTGTCACCCAGCCTGGAATGTAGTGGCATCATTGTCACTCACTGCCTCAAACTCCTTGGCTCAAGTGGTCCTCCCACCTCAGCCTCCCAAGTAGCTGGAGCTATCGGCACAAGCTACCATGCCTGGCTATCCTTTTTTGTTGTTATTTTTTTTTTTTTAAGCTAAGGAATGAATAAAGAAAATAAAACATTGCATGACTGGTACGATTTAGTTGTCTTAATTGTTTCTTCATATCATTTGGATCTGTGTCTCTGCCCAAATCTCATGTTGAATTATAATCCCCAATGTTAGAGGTGGGGCTTGGTGGGAGGTGATTGGATCACGGGGGTGGTTTCCCATGAATGGCTTAGCACCATCCCCTTGGTGCTGCTCTTGCAGTGTGAGTGCTCACAAGATCTAGTTTAAATGTGTGTAGCACCTCCCTTCTCTCTCTCTTGTTCCTGCCCCCACCATGTAAGACAACCTGCTCCCACTTTGTCTTCCACCATGATTGAAAGCTTCCTGAGGCCTCCCCAGAAGCAGAAGCCACTATACTTCCTGTACAGCCTACAGAAACATCAGCCAGTTAAAACTCTTTTCTTTATAAATTACCCATTCTCAGGTATTTCTTTATAGCAGTGTGAGAATGGACTAAAACATTTCTTTTGCAGATATTTCAGTTTTATTAAAATTTACTTATTAACTTGACATTTACATGAAATATTATTATATCAGACTGTAACCAAAAAAGCAAAGTTATTATTTGTTTTACTTTATGATTATTACTAAAAGTTATTTTCTCATATTAATGTAAAAATTGACTGCTTCTGATGGCAGATACACGAAGTACGTCACTGCCAATATACAGCCAGAGAGTCCTAAATATGGAGGGAAGATAGGGTTGCAACTAAAATTAGATTTTTTTTTTTTTTTTTTTGAGACAGTGTCTCACTCTGTCACCCAGGCTGGAGTGCAGTGGCACAATCTCAGCTCACTACAACCTCTGCCCTCTGGGCTCAAGCAATCCTCCCACCTCAATCTTCCAAGTGGCTGGTACTACAGGCTTGCACCACCGTGCCTGGCTATATTTTATATTTTTAGTAGAGATGGGGTTTCACCATGTTGGCCAGGCTGGCGTCAAAGTCCTGACCTCAGGTGATCTGCCCACCTCAGCCTCCCGAGTAACTGGGGCCACAGGTGTGTGCCACCACACCCAACTACTTTTCTTCTTGTATTTTTAGTAGAGATGAGGTCTCACCATGTTGCCCAGGCTAGATTTCTTGATCTGTAATTAAAGCTGTTATATTCCCTGCAAGAGAAAGTAGTCTACTATTTCAGGGGTCTCCAGTCCCTGGGTCACAAGCTGGTATTGCTCTGTGGTTCCTCATTTAGTAATTCCTCATTAAAGAATGAGGCCACACAGCAGGAGGTGAGCGGCAGGCAAGTGAGCAACCTTCGTCTGTGTTTACAACTGCTCCCCATCACTCCCATTACTGCCTGAGCTCTGCCTCCTGTCAGATCAGCAGCGGCATTGGGTTCTCATCTAGGAACATGAATCCTATTGTGAACTGTGCATGTGAGGGATCTAGGCTGGGTGCTCCTTATGAGAATCTAATGCCTGATGATCTGAGGTGGAGCTCAGGCAGTGATGCTAGCACTGGGGAGCAGCTACAAATACAGATTAGCGTTAGCAGAGAGGGTTGACTGCACAGAGACCATAATCAGTTGCTTGCAGACTCGTATCAAAACCCTATCAGTGAGTGGCAAGTGACAATTAACCTGCATCTGGTAGCAGGCTTTATAGTGGCAAGTGAGTTGTACTTCAATTGTACAGCTGCATCTGGTGGCCTTAAGTCTGTTTGAAACAACTTCAAATCTCCATATGTTCTGGATCAAAGTCAAGGTGGAATATCTTAAGATTCCTGCAGAAGAAAGCACTGAAAAGCCTGCTTCCATTTTCAATATCTTATCTTTGTGAAGCAGGGTTTTCTGCAGTGGCTGCAATCAAAATGAGATTACAGAGTAGCCTGGACATATGGAACACACTTTCAGTGTCACTGTCTCCCATCACCCCCAGATGGGACTATTACAGGAAACAAGCTCAGGGCTCCCACTGATTCCACCTTATGGTGAGTTGTATAATTATTTTATTATGTAATTCAATATAATAATAAGAGAAATAAAGTGCACAATAAATGTAATATGCTTGAATCACCCCAAAACCATCTCCCTCCCCACCCCTGGTTCAAGGAAAAATTGTCTTCCGTGAAACCAGTCCCTGGTGCCAAAAAGGTTGGGGACTGCAGCACTAATTAATTTTGACTTTGAATTCAGAATTAACTGATATGTTATTGAACACCATTTGTGAACTAAGTGTAATTCAGAAAATGGAACTACCCCTTAAATATGTTCAAACAATGAACTAAGATTAGCAGCTTCCATTTTAAAAAATTATTTACAATTTCATTTAGTTCAACTGGGAAGTCAGGGAACCAGAGTATGTTCCAATGGACTTATCTAATTCACATTGTATGCCTATACCAAAACATCTGATGTACCCTATAAATATACACACCTACTATGTACTCACAAAAATTAAAAATACAGAATTAAAAAAATGCTTTATAGGAAATATTGGTTGTGGATGACCAAGATCACCTAATGTTCCTCTCAGCTTAACTAAACGTTAGACGGTTTTCTTGGGAAAATTTTCATTTATAAATTCTCTTCTCCTTTGAGATGTAAATCTATTAAAAAGTTTGCTAGTTTTACATTCCAGAAATGTCTTTCTCAAGGGCTTAGGAACCATCTTTTTGAAAAGTAGTTATCAAGGGATAACTACTAACACCCCTTCTAACTCCTAGTCTTTCCGGAAGGGTAGGAGCCTGATTTCAACGTGAACGCATTAGCAAGCACAGATGACCTTATCGCAGGCGAAAATATTTGTAAATTTAGGAGTAACACAATGTTGTGGGCACATCGTACTGATGAAACTCTCCCTAACCTCCCTCAGTACTTTTTCATAGCTCACTCCACTGCTTTAAACCTCTCTGTTCTTTGTTTCAGCAGAGTTGCATTTAGACAATTCTGGCCTCTCTGTTGCAATAGCCTTGAATAAAGTCTTCTTTGTTTAACTTTATCCAGTGCAATGTTTCCTTTGACAAGAATCAGCTAACAGTAGGGGAGAAAGATTTATGCTGATGAATGGGGAGTATTTGATTTCATAAAGGCTAAAGATACTTTGTGTCTCAAGGGAACTGACAATGATTTCTTTATTGTGCTGATAGGAGTCCCTTGCTCATGCCTTTGCTGGAACTTCAGAGCACCGAAAACAGGGACATGGGGGCCTTCAAGTTCCAACTTTGCTAAGAAAAGGAGTGAATACTTTTTGGTTGTTGTTGAGACAGAGTCTCAGTCTGTCACCCAGGCTGGAGTGCAGTGGCACAAACTCAGCTCATTGCAACCTCTGCGTCCCTGGTTCAAGCAGTTCTCATGCCTCAGCCTCCAGGGTAGCTGGGATTACAGGTGCACATGGTCAAGGCTGGCTAATTTTTATTTTTATTGTTTTGTATTTTTAGTAGAGACGGGGTCTTGCTATGTTGCCCAGGAAGGTCTTGAACTCCTGGACTCAAGTGATCTGCCTGCCTCGGCCTCCCAAAGTGCTGGGATTACATATATGAACCACTGTGCCCAGGCAGGAGTGAATACTTTGGATTTCAGCAAGCTGGCTGTATGCCCAAACAATTCTCTGTTATTAACCATTGCTTTTTGGTTATTCACAGAATAAAACCATTGCCTCATGTTTAGTATGATGTGATCCTCACTTAAGAGCTGAATTTTCTATACTGCAGTTTTTTTCATTGCCATTTTGGTGATGTCCATGATCTCAGGACAAATTATTATAAAGTACCTTCCCCTCACAAACACATATCAATTATAACTACTGATTGGTGACAGAAGGACCAAACATTTCATGTTTGAAAGAAAAAACCCTAAAGCTCTAAGTGAAGGTTCTATTTGTCAAATGTTTTATTTATCTGTTGGACGGAGGATGGCAGTAAGTATGTTTCCACTACAGCAATTAGAATAGGAACTCATTCTGATGTGACATGAGAGCACTCTGTGACGGTGCCGCTGACCGCCTAAATAATCTCCAATCGCTTGGCAGAACATTGTGGCCGGCGAAATGCAGGAAGGAGAAATTCATGCTAAGGACAAGATAACAGTGAGAACTGAGGCTCTGATGCATATGCAGAGCCTAGGCCTGGGCAGAGCACAGATCTTATGAGGCACTGGTCAAGTGGTGAAGCCAATGTCCAGGCTTAGGTCCAGGTCCAGATGGGAGACTCCAGGGGGTGGCTGGAAGGTGAACTTTGCAGGAGGCTGGTGAAAAACAGGAAAAGCTCCATCTTGCTAATGACTCACCAGCATACATCCAGCTACCTGGACACAGACATGCTGAGGGGTTATAAAACATTCTCAAAAATCTGCAAAACAATCTAGACAAAGACAAAAACAGTCCACATGTGATTTCTTTTATTTTGGAATGTGTAGATCACTCACTTGACCTTCCCTGAGTCTCATGAGCGCTGTCTTCCAGTTTAAGCCCTGGAAATACATAATGAAGCACAAAAGTCAGCTTTGCTTAATGAGCTCCATGGAAAAGACACACAATAAATAATGACAAGTAAAGCCAAGTGTGTCAGGGGAACATAGTAAAGGTGCCTAATGTGGCTTGGAGAGTCAGGGAGGGCTCGTACTTTATACAAGAGCTTTATATCTAAACTTTTATACAAAGGATGAGAAGTTGGCCAGGCAAAGATGGGAAATTTGTGGAAGGGGTCATGATAGATTTGAGGGCTGGAAGAAATTTGACTCTGGCTAGGGCATAGAGCAGGAACTAGGTTCTCAGACCTGAAGCCAGAGGAATGAGTAGAAACTACATCATAGGACCTTGGAAACCAATGGTAAGAAGCTGCCAAAGCACCTTGAGGAGAGAGACTTGATTAGTATTATTTTGAAACATGAATTTTTTGGGAAATGTCAAGGTGTCTGAAAAGTGGAATGAGTTAAAATTGAGGAGGGAAACATTCTAGGTAGGTTTTCATTAAAACAACTGAGGTTTTAATGATTGTGTATATATATATATATATTTCCTAAGACATATTGTGTTGAGAATGGTATTTTTTTTTCAGCTTAAGTTTAATGAACTTTGTGGTTGTTGTATAGAGCAAAGATAGTCTATTGCACTGAAATGTGGCATTATTAAAAGTTTCTACTTCCAGTCCTTCAGAAGACCCAACCAGGTCTTTTAATTCCTGCTCCCATAGTCTGTAAATTCTAAACCTGCTGCTTGCTTTATGGTCAGTAAAATGTTGCAGATAATTTAGTTAGATTTCATGCTTTTGTTTCTCTAATTTACAAGGTAAGTGTGACAAGTGTACTGAAGACATCAAAGCTCGGAAAAATATTTAAAAGCAGATATTTTGGCAGGGCGCAGTAGCTCAACCCTGTAATCCCAGCACTTTGGGAGGCCGAGGCAGGTAGATCACCTGAGGTCAGGAGTTTCAGATAGATCACCTGAGGTCAGGAGTTTGAGACTAGCCTAGCCAACATGGTAAAACCCTGTCTCTACTAAAAGTACAAAATTAGCCGAGCATGGTGGTATGTGCCTGTAATCCCAGGTACTCCAGAGGCTGAGGTAGGAGAATCGCTTAGAACCTGGAAGACGGAGGTTGCATGAGACAAGATCATGCCACTGCACTCCAGCCTGGGCGACAGAGGGAGACTGTTGTCTCAAAAAAAAAAAAAAAGTAGATATTTTACAACAAAGGGAAAGTATCCTAGTATCCTAAATTACCACTTACAAGTTGGCATTATTTATATAGGACTTCCAGCAAATAGATTAACTCCAAGAATGAGAAACATTTTCTCACTACCTCTGATCATAAAGCAAGCTTTCTAGGAGGTGAAAGGCTACAGATATTACCTGGAAGTGTTTGTTAAACAAAACCTAACCATTCATTTCACAAATGTATGTTTAATGTCAACAAGACTGGTATGTTTAATGTCAGTGTCACCTGAGCTTGGCTCTGAGACTTGCTCTCAAGGGGTTTGCAGTGTAATAGGTGAATCTTATAGTGAATAGGTAGTTTTTGTTGTTGTCGTTGTTGTTTATTTGTTTGTTTTTTGGAGACAGAGTCTCGCTTTTTCCCCCAGGCTGGAGTGGCACAATCTCGGCTCACTGCAACCTCTGCCTCCAGGGTTCAAGCAATTCTTGTGCCTCAGCCTCCAGGGTAGCTGGGACTACAGGCATGAGCCAGCACGCTTGCCTAATTTTTTGTATTTTAGTAGAGACATGGTTTCACCATGTGGCCCAGGCTGGTCTTGAACTCCTGAGCTCAAGCAAGTTGCCCGCCTTAGCCTCCCAAAGTGCAGGATTACAGACGTGAGCCACTGCGCCCGGATAAATAGGTATTATAATTTTTATCAGTATTACAAGATAGAGTGCTGGGGTTGCCCATGGAAGGAATGCCTAACCTAGCTTTTTGGGTTAGATTTTCCCACCTGCCCAGAAATAAATGCATAATTGAGTGATGTCATCTAACTGAATGATAAATAAAGCATCTTAGGGTGTGTATTATGTACCCTATGTTTAGGCCTTATTCAGTTTCATGGCAGGAGTCTAGCTATCCAATAAGATAAACCACATATTATTATTGTTTATTCTTGAGAATAAGGGGAGACAGTAGGATGATCTCATTTTTTAAATTAATTAATTATTGTTATTATTATTTGTTGTTGTTGTTGTTGTTGAGATGGAGTTCTGCTCTTGTCACCCAGGCTGGAGTGTAATGACAGGATCTTGGCTCACTGCAATCTCTGCCTCCCAGGTTCAAGCGATTCTCTGGCCTCAGCCTCCCGAGTAGCTGGGATTACAGGTGCATGCCACTATACCCGGCTAATTTTTGAATTTTTAGTAGAGACAGTGTCTCGCCATGTTGGCCAGGCTGCTCTGGGACTCTTGACCTCAGATGATACGCCTGCCTCGCAAAATTTCTGTCTGAATGCAGTAAGTAATAAATGTTAAGGAAATAATGGAGGAAAAGAGTGCCCTAAACACTAGAGGAATGTGAAGATTTGAAGAGATTGTAGCACTCATGGTTGAAGCACAAAATTTGTTTTATAATATTATTTTTTCTGACTGTATCAGTTTAATGATGATTGTATTTTAAGAATATTTCCAGCTGGGTATGGTGGCTTATGCCTGTAATACCAGGACTTTGGAATGTGGATAGATCACTTGAGCCCAGGAGTTTGAGAACAGCCTGGGCAACACGGTGTAACCCCTTCTGTACTAAAAATACAAAAATTAACTGGGCATGGTGCCATGCACCTGTAATCCAAGCTACTTGGGAGGCTGAAGTGGGAGGATCACTTGAGCCTAGGAGGTTGAGGCTGCAGTGAACTGTGATCACACCACTGCATTCCAGCCTGTGCAACAGAGAAGATCTTCTTAAAAAAAAAAAAAAAAAGGAATATATATATGCATTTTTGCCTAAAATAAAAATAATATTATTACTGGATTAAAACAGAAAACAAAAGGTCCAGTATAACTAGGAAAGTTTAGAATTCCTGAAGTAAACAGCAAAATCCTTTGAGAATAAGCCACTCTGTGAAAATCTGGACTATTGCTACTTGTCTCTTAGTACAAAGAAGCCTCCAGATCCAGTTGTGTGAGAAACCAGGAAGAGCTTGTATACAATATTGATTAGAACTCAAGAGACAGAGTAAAAGTAATTGCTGTTCACAGTGAAAAGGGAGGGTTAAGGAAAACATAATTCCTTCCCTCCAAATACTAACTGCAGTAAGTCCAAGAGTCTGGAAAAGAGTCTGGAAAGGCCGGGTGCAGTGGCTCACGCCTGTAATCCCAGCACTTTGGGAGGTCGAGGCGGGCGGATCACAAGGTCAGGCAATCGAGACCACAGTGAAACCCTGTCTCTACTAAAAATACAAAAAATTAGCCAGGCGCGGTGGCGGGCGCCTGTAGTCCCAGCTACTGGGGAGGCTGAGGCAGGAGAATGGTGTGAACCCGGGAGGCAGAGCTTGCAGTGAGCCAAGATCGCGCCACTGCACTCCAGCCTGGGCAACAGAGCGAGACTCCGTCTCAAAAAAAAAAAAAAGAGTCTGGGAAAAAAAAAAACTTTATGCGTGAAGAAATTATTGCTCCATGTCTTCTCTTACAAAATGATAGCTCAGTGTCAGATGTTGATAACGTGCACTCCAGAGACCATTGTTTATGTTTCTAGGCTATTTTTGTTTTGTTTTTTAGAAAATACAAATCAAGAACTGTTGACAGAAATTGAGTTTATAACACTGCAAATTATATGCAGATTGTTTTTCACTTTTTAAAATTCTTGTTCCAGGTGTGATATTACATAATGATTTGAAAGTCATTAATGCATGTAATATTTTCTCATGTATCGTCATGTGTATATGTGTGTATGTAAAAATTAGGAGACTGAATTGTACTGTGTATCTTGTATTACTTAGTTACCAGTGGGTGAAGAAAGCCTATTCTTGGGTGGCTGCTGTTTATCCATCACTGAGTGGGTATCTGGAGTGAATGCTAAGCCATTGTTTGTATAAGCAGAAAGGCCCAAATCACAAACTGCTTGTGGTGCAGCTTTGCTGTGACTCTGCTAGGAACAGAGAATTTATTTCAAGCTCTTAGGCTTCAGACATTTATGGAACAAATTCATTTCGTTCTCTGAATTTCAAAATTTACACTAGCAGAAAGCTCTTTCCTCCCACCCACCTTCCCCAAAGAAATTCTAAAAACAAAACAAAACAACAACAACAACAACGACAAAACTTCTATTTACACATATTAAGGCAGAACTTTTTTGGTTGGGGTGAAGTTGCTGCCCATTGTCTTTCTGCTGCTTAACTTTCTCCTCAAACTCCTGAGGTTCTACCCTAGCGTCAGCCACAAGGAATCTTCAAAGATTCCCTTAGAAAATGTTGCTCTAGTGCCTAATGTCCCACAGCCAATTTAGAACCAGTTCTGAAGTTTAGTGTCGTATAGAAAAGTACAAAACCTTAGCACACTCGAGCTCCTGACCTCAGGTGATCTGCCTGCCTCGGCCTCCCAAAGTGCTGGGATTACAGGCATGAGCCACCGCGCCCGGCCGATCTTATTCATTTGAAAAAGAAATGCTGTATGCAGAATTAGGAGCAATCTTGGAGGCCAAGATTAAGTCTTGCCAGATTTTTCAAACCACCTTTCTCAAGTAAGATCCATTACCCACTGAAAAGGGCAGGAATGCTTCTCTCTTGATAAACTTTCCCTTAGAGGTGAGGAAATGCTCAGGATTAAAGTGTCTGGTTTTTCCCACTGTGCCTGATCCCGAAGTACTGAAGCCAGCAAGATGATAACCTCAGTGGCCTAGAATTAAAAATGTTTGTATTAGTCACAGTGATTAACTTTCTTCCTAGAAAGGTCACTCTCTAAAGACATATCATGATCTTGGTTGGCAACTTTTCAGAAGCAGGGTGTTCTGGAAGGAAATGGAAGAGGCGAAGCCAAAAGGTGGCAGGTGTACTTGAGGCTTAGTGTGGAATATGCGCTTTCCTAACCACATGTTTATTCACATGCTTACTAAAAAACTCAAGCCTTGGACTCAGAACTGGGAACAAATTCTTACTTAGTCACGTAGTGGCTATGTAATAACAGCATGTCATTTAACTTTTGATAAACCCCACTTTCTATATTTGTATGATGAGAGTTAAATAGTCTTCATTTGAGACTGAGCCTTAGAGGAAAGAATACATGTGAAAGAAACTGACAAAACTGGCACAGTTCCTGGAAGGTTTGGGGGCTCAGTGAAGGTTGGTTTTTACCTCCAGTGACTATGACTATGATAGTGAATATTAAACCAAACAAGTCCATCTAAACTTTCTTAAAAACAAACTTCCCTGCTTCCAGAGCTTGCTGCATACTGGCAAACAACTTTCTACAAAAGAGAAAGGAATTTTAATTGTGATGTGGGAAAAAATATTCTGAGAACTAAAATAAATAAAATAAAATAATGATAAAAAGCAAAATCTCTCCCCCAAATTAAGAACAATATTCTTTTTTTTTTTTTTAATATACTTTAAGTTCTAGGGTACATGTGCATAACGTGCAGGTTTGTTACATATGTATACATGCGCCATGTTGGTGTGCTGCACCCATCAACTCGTCAGCACCCATCAATTCATGATTTATATCAGGTATAACTCCCCAATGCAATCCCTCCCCCCTCACCCCTCCCCATGATAGGCCCCAGTGTGTGATGTTCCCCTTCCCGAGTCCAAGTGAACTCACTGTTCAGTTCCCACCTATGAGTGAGAACATGCGGTGTTTGGTTTTCTCTTCTTGTGATAGATTGCTAAGAATGATGGTTTCCAGATGCATCCATGTCCCTACAAAGGACACAAGCTCATCCTTTTTTATGGCTGCATAGTATTTCATGGTGTATATGTGCCACATTTTCTTAATCCAGTCTGTCACTGATGGACATTTGGGTTGATTCCAAGTCTTTGCTATTGTGAATAGTGCCGCAATAAACATACGTGTGCATGTGTCTTTGTAGTAGCATAATTTATAATCCTTTGGGTATATACCCAGTAGTGGGATGGCTGGGTCATATGGTACATCTAGTTCTAGATCCTTGAGGAATTACCATACTGTTTTCCATAATGGTTGAACTAGTTTACAATCCCACCAACAGTGTAAAAGTGTTCCTATTTCTCCACATCCTCTCCGACACCTGTTGTTTCCTGATTTTTTAATGATTGCCATTCTAACTGGTGTGAGATGGTATCTCATTGTGGTTTTGATTTGCATTTCTCTGATGGCCAGTGATGATGAGCATTTTTTCATGTGTCTGTTGGCTGTATGAATGTCTTCTTTTGAGAAATGTCTGTTCATATCCTTTCCCCACTTTTGGATGGGGTTGTTTGTTTTGTTCTTGTATATTTGTTTGAGTTCTTTGTAGATTCTGGAAATTAGCCCTTTGTCAGATGAGTAGATTGCAAAAATTTTCTCCCATTCTGTAGGTTGTCTGTTCACTCTGATAGTAGTTTCTTTTGCTGTGCAGAAGCTCTTTAGTTTAATTAGATCCCATTTGTCAATTTTGGCTTTTGCTGCCGTTGCTTTTGGTGTTTTAGACATGAAGTCCTTGCCCATACCTATGTCCTGAATGGTACTACCCAGATTTTCTTCTAGGGTTTTTATGGTATTAGGTCTAACATTTAAGTCTCTAATCCATCTTGAATTAATCTTTGTATAAGAAGTAAGGAAAGGATCCAGTTTCAGCTTTCTACTTATGGCTAGCCAATTTTCCCAGCACCATTTATTAAATAGGGAATCCTTTCCCCATTTCTTGTTTTTGTCAGGTTTGTCAAAGATCAGATGCTTGTAGATGTGTGGCATTATTTCTGAGGGCTCCATTCTGTTCCATTGGTCTATATCTCTGTTTTGGTACCAGTACCATGCTGTTTTGGTTACTGTAGTCTTGTAGTATAGTTTGAAGTCAGGTAGCGTGACGCCTCCAGCTTTGTCCTTTTGACTTAGGATTGTCTTGGCAATGCGGGCTCTTTTTTGGTTCCATATGAACTTTAAAGCAGTTTTTTCCAATTCGGTGAAGAAACTCATTGGTAGCTTGATGGGGATGGCATTGAATCTATAAATAACCTTGGGCAGTATGGCCATTTTCACGATATTGATTCTTCCTATCCATGAGCATGGTATGTTCTTCCATTTGTTTGTGTCCTCTTTGATTTCACTGAGCAGTGGTTTGTAGTTCTCCTTGAAGAGGTCCTTTACGTCCCTTGTAAGTTGGATTCCTAGGTATTTTATTCTCTTTGAAGCAATTGTGAATGGAAGTTCATTCCTGATTTGGCTCTCTGCTTGTCTGTTACTGGTGTATAAGAATGCTTGTGATTTTTGCACATTAATTTTGTATCCTGAGACTTTGCTGAAGGTGCTTATCAGCTTAAGAAGATTTTGGGCTGAGACAATGGGGTTTTCTAAATATACAATCATGTCATCTGCAAACAGGGACAATTTGACTTCTTCTTTTCCTAACTGAATACCCTTGATTTCTTTCTCTTGCCTGATTGCCCTAGCCAGAACTTCCAACACTATGTTGAATAGGAGTGGTGAGAGAGGGCATCCCTGTCTTGTGCCAGTTTTCAAAGGGAATTTTTCCAGTTTTTGCCCATTCAGTATGATATTAGCTGTGGGTTTGTCATAAATAGCTCTTATTATTTTGAGGTACGTTCCATCAATACCGAATTTATTGAGCGTTTTTAGCATGAAGGGCTGTTGAATTTTGTCAAAAGCCTTTTGTGCATCTATTGAGATAATCATGTGGTTCTTGTCTTTGGTTCTGTTTATATGCTGGATTACGTTGATTGATTTGCGAATGTTGAACCAGCCTTGCATCCCAGGGATGAAGCCCACTTGATCATGGTGGATAAGCTTTTTGATGTGCTGCTGAATCCGGTTTGCCAGTATTTTATTGAGGATTTTTGCATCGATGTTCATCAGGGAGATTGGTCTAAAATTCTCTTTTTTGGTTGTGTCTCTGCCAGGCTTTGGTATCAGGATGATGTTGGCCTCATAAAATGAGTTAGGGAGGATTCCCTCTTTTTCTATTGATTGGAATAGTTTCAGAAGGAATGGTACCAGCTCCTCCTTGTACCTCTGGTAGAATTCAGCTGTGAATCCATCTGGTCCTGGGCTTTTTTTGGTGGGTAGGCTATTAATTGTTGCCTCAATTTCAGAGGCTGCTATTGGTCTATTCAGGGATTCAACTTCTTCCTGGTTTAGTCTTGGGAGAGTGTAAGTGTCCAGGAAATTATCCATTTCTTCTAGATTTTCTAGTTGATTTGCGTAGAGGTGTTTATAGTATTCTCTGATGGTAGTTTGTATTTCTGTGGGGTCGGTGGTGATATCCCCTTTATCATTTTTTATTGCATCTATTTGATTCCTCTCTCTTTTCTTCTTTATTAGCCTTGCTAGCGGTCTGTCAATTTTGTTGATCTTTTCAAAAAACCAACTCCTGGATTCGTTGATTTTTTGGAGGGTTTTTTGTGTCTCTATCTCCTTCAGTTCTGCTCTGATCTTAGTTATTTCTTGCCTTCTGCTAGCTTTTGAATGTGTTTGCTCTTGCCTCTCTAGTTCTTTTAATTGTGATGTTAGAGTGTCAATTTTAGATCTTTCCTGCTTTCTCTTGTGGGCATTTAGTGCTATAAATTTCCCTCTACACACTGCTTTAAATGTGTCCCAGAGATTCTGGTATGTTGTATCTTTGTTCTCATTGGTTTCAAAGAACATCTTTATTTCTGCTTTCATTTCGTTATGTACCCAGTAGTCATTCAGGAGCAGGTTGTTCAGTTTCCATGTAGTTGAGCGGTTTTGATTGAGTTTCTTAGTCCTGAGTTCTAGTTTGATTGCACTGTGGTCTGAGAGACAGTTTGTTATAATTTCTGTTCTTTTACATTTGCTGAGGAGTGCTTTACTTCCAATTATGTGGTCAATTTTGGAATAAGTGTGATGTGGTGCTGAGAAGAATGTATATTCTGTTGACTTGGGGTGGAGAGTTCTATAGATGTCTATTAGGTCCGCTTGGTGCAGAGATGAGTTCAATTCCTGGATATCCTTGTTAACTTTCTGTCTCGTTGATCTGTCTAATGTTGACAGTGGAGTGTTGAAGTCTCCCATTATTATTGTATGGGAGTCTAAGTCTCTTTGTAAGTCTCTAAGGACTTGCTTTATGAATCTGGGTGCTCCTGTATTGGGTGCATATATATTGAGGATAGTTAGCTCTTCCTGTTGAATTGATCCCTTTACCATTATGTAATGGCCTTCTTTGTCTCTTTTGATCTTTGATGGTTTAAAGTCTGTTTTATCAGAAACTAGGATTGCAATCCCTGCTTTTTTTTGTTCTCCATTTTCTTGGTAGATCTTCCTCCATCCCTTTATTTTGAGCCTATGTATGTCTCTGCATGTGAGATGTGTCTCCTGAATACAGCAGACTGATGGGTCTTGACTCTTTATCCAGTTTGCCAGTCTGTGTCTTTTAATTGGAGCATTTAGTCCATTTACATTTAAGGTTAATATTGTTATGTGTGAACTTGATCCTGCCATTATGATATTAACTGGTTATTTTGCTCATTAGTTGATGCAGTTTCTTCCTAGCCTCGATGGTCTTTACATTTTGGCATGTTTTTGCAATGGCTGGTACTGGTTGTTCCTTTCCATGTTTAGGGCTTCCTTCAGGGTCTCTTGTAAGGCAGGCCTGGTGGTGACAAAATCTCTAAGCATTTGCTTATCTGTAAAGAATTTTATTTCTCCTTCACTTATGAAACTTAGTTTGGCTGGATATGAAATTCTGGGTTTAAAATTCTTTTCTTTAAGAACGTTGAATATTGGCCCCCACTCTCTTCTGGCTTGTAGAGTTTCTGCCGAGAGATCTGCTGTCAGTCTGATGGGCTTCCCTTTGTGGGTAACCCGACCTTTCTCTCTGGCTGCCCTTAAGATTTTTTCCTACATTTCAACTTTGGTGAATCTGGCAATTATGTGTCTTGGAGTTGCTCTTCTGGAGGAGTATCTTTGTGGTGTTCTCTGTATTTCCTGAATTTGAATGTTGGCCTGCCCTGCTAGGTTGGGGAAGTTCTCCTGGATGATATCCTGAAGAGTGTTTTCCAATTTGGTTCCATTTTCCCCCTCACTTTCAGGCACCCCAATCAGACGTAGATTTGGTCTTTTTACATAATCCCATACTTCTTGCAGGCTTTGTTCATTTCTTTTTCTTCTTTTTTCTTTTGGTTTCTCTTCTCGCTTCATTTCATTCATTTGATCCTCAATCGCTGATACTCTTTCTTCCAGTTGATTGAGTCGGTTACTGAAGCTTGTGCATTTGTCACGTATTTCTCGTGTCATGGTTTTCATCTCTGTCATTTCGTTTATGACCTTCTCTGCATTAATTAGTCTAGCTGTCAATTCTTCCACTCTTTTTTCAAGATTTTTAGTTTCTTTGCGCTGGGTACGTAATTCCTCCTTTAGCTCTGAGAGGTTTGATGGACTGAAGCCTTCTTCTCTCATCTTGTGAAAATCATTCTCTGACCAGCTTTGATCCATTGCTGGCGATGGGCTGTGCTCCTTTGCAGGGGGAGATGCACTCTTATTTTTTGAATTTCCAGCTTTTCTGCCCTGCTTTTTCCCCATCTTTGTGGTTTTATCTGTCTCTGGTCTTTGATGATGGTGACGTACTGATGGGGTTTTGATATAGGTGTCCTTCCTGTTTGATAGTTTTCCTTCTGACAGTCAGGACCCTCAGCTATAGGTCTGTTGGAGATTGCTTGAGGTCCACTCCAGACCCTGTTTGCCTGGGTATCAGCAGCAGAGGTTGCAGAAGATAGAATATTGCTGAACAGCGAGTGCACCTGTCTGATTCTTGCTTTGGAAGCTTCCTCTCAGGGGTGTACTCCACCCTGTGAGGTGTGGGGTGTCAGACTGCCCCTAGTGGGGGATGTCTCCCATTTAGGCTACTCAGGGGTCAGGGACCCACTTGAGCAGGCAGACTGCCCCTTCTCAGATCTCAACCTCCGTGTTGGGAGATCCACTGCTCTCTTCAAAGCTGTCAGAGAGAGTCGTTCGCGTCTGCACAGGCCTCTGCTGCTTTAGCTGAGCCCTGTCCCCAGAGGCGGAGTCTACAGAGACAGGCAGGTTTCCTTGAGCTGCTGTGAGCTCCACCCAGTTGGAGCTTCCCAGCGGCTTTGTTTACTTAAGCCTCAGCGATGGCGGGCGCCCCTCCCCCAGCCTCGCTGCTGCCTTGCGGTTAGATTGCCGCAGACTGCTGTGTTAGCAAGGAGGGAGGCTCCGTGGGCGTGGGACCCTCCCGGCCAGGTGTGGGATATATTCTCCCGGTGTGCCGGTGTGCTTACAGCGCAGTATTGGGGTGGGAGTTACCCGATTTTCCAGGTGTTGTGTGTCTCAGTTCCCCTGGCTAGGAAAAGGGACTCCCTTCCCCCTTGCGCTTCCCAGGTGAGGTGATGCCTCCCCTGCTTCAGCTCTCGCTGGTCAGGCTGCAGCAGCTGACCAGCACCGATTGTCCCGCACTTCCAAGTGAAATGACCCCAGGAGCTCAGTTGAAAATGCAGAAATCACTGGTCTTCTGTGTCGCTCGCGCTGGGAGATGGAGACTGGAGCTGTTCCTATTCGGCCATCTACCCTGTATGTTCTAATTACAAGACCAAAAGGGGCATCCCACGTATGCAAGACTCCTTCAGCATTCAAAAATCAATTAGCAGAATCCACCATCAGAATACACTGGACGTGGAGGCTTGCGGCAGGCCCGGCTGCTCCTGCTGTTGTCGGCGCCGAGCCCGGCCGCTCGCACAGCTTCTTGTTGGCCACAGGATTCCTCCGGGGACTGCGCTGGGAGCCCCGGGGCGCCAAGAACAATATTTTCTACTTCATTTTGCTTCATTACAATTGCCTCTAATTTTTTTTTTTTTTTTTTGAGACAGAGCCTTGCTCTGTTGCCCAGGCTGGAGTACAGTTGCACGATCTCAGCTCACTGCAAACTCTGCCTCCTATGTTCAAGTGATCCTCATGCCTCAGCCTTCTAAGTAGCTGGGACTACAGGTGTGCACCACCACACTCAGCTAATTTTTTTTTTTTTTTTTGGTATTTTTATTAGAGATGGGGTTCACCATGTTGGCCAGGCTGGTCTCAAACTCCAGGCCTCAAGTGATCCACCCACCTTGGCCTCCCAAACTACTGGGATTACAGGTGTGAGTCATCACGCCTGGCCCTACAGTTGCCTCTTTAAGAAGGCTTTGGAATGCTATCTTGGTAATTAGCAGTTTTATAACGTGAATCTGTATAGTTTTTCAAATTACAAAAAGCAGACAACTGCTTTAAAATGTTCTGTTTTAAAACTTTAGGCTGGGTGTGATGGTGCACACCAGTAGTCCCAGCTACTCATGAAGCCAAGGCACGAAGATCGCTCGAGTCCAGAAGTTCCAAGTCTAGCTTGGGCAACATAGTGTGACCCTATGTTTAAAAATAATAATAATAAAATAAAAAACTATCTATCTATCTATGATTGATTATTTGTATCCCGATATTGTAGAGACTTTCTCCTCCTCATAGCAACTGTGCTAGTTGTTTCCATTTCACAAAAGAGATGATTGAGGCCAGGTGTGGTGGCTCACACCTGTAATCCCAGCCCTTTGGAAAGCCGAGGCAGGCAGATCACCTGAGATCAGGAGTTTGAGACCAGCCTGGCCAACATGGTGAAACCCCTTCTCTACTAAAAATGCAAAAAATAGCCACGCTTGGTGACATGCACCTATAATCCCAGCTATTTGGGAGTCTGAGGCAGGAGAATCACTTGACTGGGAGGCAGACGTTGTAGTGAGCTGAGATCGTGCCACTGCACTCCAGCCTGGGCAACAGAGTGAGACTCCATCTCAAAAACAAAACAAAACAAACAAACAAAATAAAACAAACAAAAAAAGAGATGATTGAGGCTGAGTCTCAGTAGCAAATAAGTCAGACCCCCTATATCTTCCTTCCTTCCTTCCTTCCTTCCTTCCTTCCTTCCTTCCTTCCTTCCTGACAGGGTCTTGCTCTATCACTCAGGCTGGAGTGTAGTGGTGCAATCATGGCTCATTGTAGCCTCAAACTCCTGAGCTCAAACAATCCTCTTGCTTCAATCTCTTGAGTAGATGAGGCTACAAATGTATGCCACCATGTCTGGCTATATTTAAAATTATTTTTGTAGAGACAAGGTCTCGCTATGTTGCCCAGGCTGGTCTTGAACACCCAAGCTCAAGCGATCCTCCTGCCTTGACCTCCCAAAGTGCTGGGATTATAGGCGTGAGCCACTGTACCTGGCCCCCTTTCTAATACAATGCTCCACCTAGCTCACAGCAAGGTAAATGGCTGGAACTACAGTCCTGCCACTATTACTGTTTCTATAGTCTTTAAAATTTCTTTTGACATAGTTTATATTTGTTTTCTATTTCATTGCTAATCTGATTCATTCAGTCCAACAGTGTGTGCTGAGAAGAGAAGCTCAAAGATGGATATAGTCTTTTTGTCCCCAGAGAATAGGAAGTGATAGTAAGGGGAGGGGCCCATATAACCAGTGATTTTGTGGGTTTATGCAGAGGTGGGTCCAGAAGCAATGAAGAAACTAGGTATCAAGAAAAAAAAATTAGCACTATGGGCATACCATGTAAATTTATGCCAATTTCTGCCTTCAGTTTATTTTTAGGAAAGATCTATACATAGTTCCTCAGTTTACCAGGGGAAATCAGAGGGGTGCATCTGGATATCACAATATTAGGAAGCAGAGGGCATAAGAATGTCTCTGTGAGTGGACGGAAGTGAAGCCTGGAGGTAATCCTAGCAAGAGGACTGTGTGGGGAAAGCACAGTCTCTGAGAGGAGCACACCTTACCTGGGACTCCGGCACCCTACAGACCAACCTTGCGTTCCTGACACTTGCTGGAACTCTCTGAACCCCAGTTTTCCCAACTATTACATAAAATGTAATACTGTCTTATAAAGTTTCACAGAAAAATTATTATCCTTAATTATCCACTAATTCATTCAATAATTATCACATATGCATACATAGACATTCACTTACCTTTTGTTGAATGATAGGGAAGGAGGCAGAGAGAGGGGAAGAGGAAGGAAGGAAGGAAGGGAAGAAGAGGGGAAGGAGGGAAAGGCAGGCCAGGATTGTCTTTGACAGTTTATCTCCCTGCTTCTGTGATTGTAAGCATCAGAAGTTCTCTCCCCTCACCTCCCCTTCTTTTTTTTTTTTTTTTTTTTTTTTTTTTTTTTTTGAGACGGAGTCTCGCTCTATCGCCCAGGCTGGAGTGCAGTGGCCGGATCTCAGCTCACTGCAAGCTCCGCCTCCCGGGTTTAAGCCATTCTGCTGCCTCAGCCTCCCGAGTAGCTGGGACTACAGGCGCCCGCCACCTCGCCCGGCTAGTTTTTTTTTTTGTATTTTTTAGTAGAGACGGGGTTTCACGGTGTTAGCCAGGATGGTCTCGATCTCCTGACCTCGTGATCCACCCGTCTCGGCCTCCCAAAGTGCTGGGATTACAGGCTTGAGCCACCGCGCCCGGCCCCCTTCTTAAACCTTACCTTTGGAATGTACTAATTTTTAAATATATTTGTGGTTGTTGCATGGAATAAGCTTGTGGGCAGAATGTTAGTAAATCTTTGTACTTCATGACTGACAGCATCTGTGTGTGGCATTTGAGTTTGGTGTGCACGTCAAGGTTGGGCCGATCGCACAACTCTGGTGATCTCATTGTGGACCTACTCTGGTTAAAATGGAATTAAACTGTTTAGAGTCTGGGCTGGGAGTGGGTGTTTGAACAGTCTTCCCCATTTTCTTTACTTGTGAAAATCAAATCCAGTGTTCTTCCAATTTTGGTTCATTTTTTCTCTGCACTGCTTCCACCACTCGGCCTCTATTCCTATGCAAATTGTGATGCCTTCGGAGCATGTCAGGATGCTTAAAGAGCAAAATTTACTTTCTTATATCAAAGGGAAACTAAAGAGACAGACTATCCTCAAGGTACAGATTACAGGTTACCCTCTGTGATTATAAAATTCTGCATTTGTCCAGTCCAAGATATTTCTGGTTTCCCTCTTTCGTGGTTATAAAATTCTGCATTTGTCCAGTCCGAGATATTTCTGGTTTCCCTCTTTCAGACAATGCTCAGAATCTTAGGAGACTTACTCTGGACCTCAGGACATATCACTAGCAAAATTCCCCAGGGTAACGTGGAGGCTGTGGTCTCTGTACCTGTTGTGAACAGATTATTAACAAGTGCCACCAAATTTTCATCACTGAAATAGTCAGCAAATGTGTCATTCTCCTGAAAGAGTAAAATGAACCAGTGATGAAATAATTTTGGAATGGATAACCATAACAGGTACCTTATCATTGATTTAAAAAACAAAGCATTACGTTTTCTCATCAATTGAATGGAGTTTTAAAATTATACAAATATTGTGAAGAATTTTAGGATAAAGCACATTCCAGAATATATAATTCTGAAAATGAGCAAGGCTGTTTGCCACTTGGAAGTTTGGAAATTAGTTTTAATTGAGTGATTAGAATATTGCCAGCACTGTTTCTTAAACTAATTTTAATTAAATAATTTTTCTGAGGTTTGCCAATTTAAATGTTTCTCAAGACTGAGAAATAATATTAATTCTAAAAACTAACACATGTGAGATCTTCTATATGTTTTGTTTTTTTCAGAAAGTGATATGGAATGTGGTGGGGAATAGTCAAGAATGTAAAATGTAATAAATAGCATTATTTGGAGTGTACAAGTTACCAGTAACTTGAGTAAAGTCATCTTTCTTCTTCAAAAGAAATGTTTTTCCTTCAGATGCTATTAAACTAAATGACAAACAATAGGCTATGGAAACTTCTAAAGAAAAAAACATCACCTCCTGCTGTGTGACCAAAAAGGCATCAGTGAAACTTCTTGGATCATTTTTGTCAAGTTTATGACAGTGATCTAGGAAGGTCATCCTTATAAAAGAAAACAATTCATCTCTATTTCTGAGTACTGTCTTATGACTTTTTAGGAGAACCCCCCCAAAAAGAAACATAATGAAAAGCTAAAAGAATAATTTAAAAAAGTAATTAAATATACATATGTACAACTTGTGACAATACAAAGAACATTATTTTTGAAAGGATTATAGAAATAGCACCTTGAATTTCACTTCAACTATTAGGTTGGAGCAAAACTGCAATTACTTTTGCACCAATCTAATAGCAGTGGCAGACTGAACTAGATGAGATTTCCTCAATTTTTGGAATTAACTAACTTATAATGAATATTGATATGGCTTACACTAAGTTCTGTGTACCCAGAGTGTTTTGTATGTTATTCCTGTGACAATAGTTCTAAATTAGGGGTTAGATGGGGCATGAAAATAATATTGGCTTTATGTTAAGAGCTACAAATCCAAGTGTTTTTCTTACAAAATCTTGGGTGATTGCAGGTGAATAATCAAACTAATTTAGTTCTACCTAACACAATAATCTTACCACTAATGTCTTCTGTAAGATCACAAAAACTAAAACATTTATAATAGACTTACTATTCATAGGTACTATAGAGCAGCACCACTTAATCTAATATTCACTGATTCTTAAAAAGTTCAGGAAGGACTTTATTGTTTGCTAAATTTTGTGTTTGCTAATATATTCATTTTTGGGGAGATAGGGTCTATATACTTAGTCATATTTAATCATATTCTCAAAGGAGTTCATCAGCCTTCAAATGACTTAATAAACCAGACACAAAATGTCCTGTCTAAAATTGAACAGTATAATTGTCTGTTTCAGGGTTCCCAAGCACCTGTATTTAGAGTAAGTCTATATTTATAGTAACAGAACCTAAAGTATTACAAAGGGAGGTAATATGGTTGTCAGTGGTGCTATTCAAAATGAAAACTATTTGAGAAGGCTCTTTTTTCCCTAGCTTCTAGAAGATAGTGACTTTATCACTCACAATGATAAAATATTGAATTTTAGCACTATTGTGAACTTCTGTAGCTCAGAATAAATACTAAGGTTTTATTTAGCACTTACGGTTTTTTGTACTTGGTAGTTGTTGGGGATCAGAAAACAATACCCCGAAATGAAGGCCTCAGAAGCAGCCTCAGAAGCATAAGTTTTTCTCTGACCTTCTCCTATCAGTCCCCTTCTCCCTTGAGCCTAGCCATAGAAACTAGAGCCACTTTTCCCCAAAGCCAGAGCATCTCAGGATGCTTGAAGAGCAAAATCTATTTTTTTTTTTTTTTTGGTGCCCTGTCACTCATGCTGGAGTGCAGTGGCATGATCTCGGGTTTGAGCAATTCATGTGCCTCAGCCTCCCGAGTAGCTGGGATTACAGGTGCACACCATTATGCCTGGCTAATTTTTGTATTTTTAGTAGAGATGGGTTTTGCCATGTTGGCCAGGCTGGTTTCAAACTCCTGACCTCAGGTAATACACCCACCTCGGCCTCCCAAAGTGCTGGGATTATAGGCATGAGCCACCACACCCGGCCCAAAATCTTTTTTTGATGGGAGAATTATCAGATGTGTTAACCAAACAAGCCTTAAACCTAAAAATATTACTCAAATTTTCCCTTTCCCTTTCTGTGTAAAAGCTAGCCATAAAGAAATTATTTGACTCATCTTGTTTGACTGTAGGTCATAATACTCCCATTCTAGAGAGGGTCCTGCCCATACCCAGAAAGAAGGAATGTTGCTCAGAGAGACCAAGAGTCTAGACAGATAGGCCTGCTGGGTTTCCCCACTCCATCTATTAGCATTAGAGCACACTCTTATTGTATCTCTCTAATTTACTGAACATAAGCATAAAAATGGACAATTTCTCCTGTATCTTTGGGTCTTCTTTCTGAAGGTACCAGTATATACATGTTTATGCCTTTTATTCACATAATCTAGTTTTTTAGGGTTGATTTTTCGGCAAACCTTCAGAGAGCAGAAAGGAAATTTTCCCTTGGCCCATACATAAATCATACTTTTTACTTCATAAAATTAGCTCTCCTCAGTGACTTCTATTGAGTGTTCCTTATTCACTCATTGCCTTTACCACATTCCGTGCATAACTAGCAGTATAAGTAGAAGGTAGGTAGCTAGAATTATAAGAACTTACGTGTGATATTGGTGGGATTCATAATCCCTGTATCATAATTTACTTGATGTAGTATTTTATGATGAGAGAATAAGCAGATGTGTTAGCCGAATAAGCAGATGTGTTAGCCAAATAAGCATGTCACATCTGTATACTCAGAATGTTCCAAACAAGTATACATTTGTGAAATAGCAATTCTCTAATACTTTTTCATGTCAATTTTAACAATCAAGTGTACCTCAGAGAAATTAAAAATGAATAGCTATGATACAGTTTACTGCAATTCTAAGACCTCCAATGAGTTTCACATTTTCACCAATAAAGGGCTAAGTGTCTCAGGAACTGGGAGTCTTGTAGTCAAACCATTTTCCAGGCAACACTAACGCAATGATGTTAGCAACAGAAGCGTTCATTATTGTTTCCATTCCAAAGGGCTTTCCTACAAGATAATTCATTAATCAAGTTAGGAATATTGACATAATAGTATTAAATCAGTTCTAGACAGATTGGGACAGATTGTCAAGGAAATAATTTTATTAAAAAAAGGGTTTATTGATGACTATGATTTTCAAGGAGAGATGAGACTTGAATAGGCCTTGAAAAATACCCAGAATTTGTTCAAATGATTGCCATGAGGAAAACGAAAACTATATGTCAAAGGAAACCTGCATTTGGTTTAGCTAAAGAAACAAAAATGTGCCAGGTAAGGACATTTTAGTGTCTGTATAGTGTGTGTGTCTGTATGTTTGCAGCTTGTGTGTGTGAGAGTGTGTGTGTGTGCATGCATACATGTGTGTTTGGGGGTGGGTGGGTAATGCATAATATCTGGGAAAATGTCACTTCAACCTAACAGGCTGCATTCAAGTTTAAAATAGGATATCTAGATGATTAAAGTGGTTTCATTTAAAAAAAAAAAAAAAACTTCAGGGCAGTTCTCTGTTTCAGTTTCCTCTGTTACTACATTGTGTTTTTCTCAGCATCATTAAAGACTGCTTAGATTACTTAACATAGATCAGTGAATGGGGATACATTTGTAAGTGAAGAGTATTGTAGTTGCTACACTTAAATGTAGTACTCTTAAAATCATCACCTAGCTGGACACAGCAGCTCACACCTGTAATTCCAGCACGTTGGGAGGCCAAGGCGTATAGATCACTTGCGATCAGGAGTTTGAGACCAGCCTGACCAACATAGCAAAACCCTGTGTCTACTAAAAATACAAAAAATTAGCTAGGCATGGTAGCACATGCCTGTAATCCCAGCTACTCTGGAGGCTGAACACGAGAATCACTTTAACCCGGGAGGCGGAGGTTGCAGTGAGCTGAGATCACATCACTGCACTCCAGCCTAGACGACAGAGTAGAATTCTATCAGAAAAAAAGAAAGAAAGAGAGACAGAGAGAGAGAGAGAGATAGAAAGAGGGAAAGAGAGGGAAAGAAAAAGAAAGAAAAAAGAAAAGAAGGAAGGAAGGAAGGAAGGAAGGAAGGAAGGAAGGAAGGAAGGAAAGAAAGAAAGAAAGAGAAAGAAAGAAAGAAAGGAAGGAAGGAAGGAAGGAAGGAAGGAAGGAAGGAAGGAAGGAAGGAAG
>NC_045438.1:119373744-119394855 GCF_002776525.5 Piliocolobus tephrosceles | reverse complement strand
AAGGAAGGAAGGAAGGAAGGAAGGAAGGAAGGAAGGAAGGAAGGAAGAAAAGAAAGAAAGCCATTGCCCACCTTAAATGTAGAGGCTGAAAGCCTAGGGGATGTCTGATGGAGAATATCTTTTCTTTTTTCAATACAAATGGGAGAGCTTGCGGGAAGCTGTGTAAACCAAGCTCTGAGGAATTAATGTGCATTAGGAGTTTAACACTGGGGGAGGAATTGTCATTTTTGTGTATGTAATTCCTCCGACCTGCCAAGAGCCACTCTTTCTAAACATACAGGTACTGCTAATTTAACACATGAGTTCTTGAGTCCTTTGTTTCTCATCTGCATGTGTTTCCAGGTTGTCTACCTTTGATCATTTCACTTCATATTAATTCCTGCATCAGTATAGGTAATATTCAAATTAGCTCATTTTGAGTAAGGAATGAGCTCAGTTTAATGAGGAAATGAGTAAAACTCTTGACATGAAAGATGAGATTTTTAGATTGTTCATCCCATATATTGCAAAAAATAATATGGTATTTGATATAGTTTGGTTGTGTTCCCACCCAAATCTCATCTTGAATTGTAGTTCTTATAATCTCCACGTGTCATGAGAGGGACTCAGTGGGAGGTAATTGAATCATGAAGGTGGTTTCCCCCATGTTATTTTTGTGATAGTAAGTTCTCATGAGATCTCAGGGTTTTATAGGGGGCTTCCCCCTTTACTCTACTCTCATTCTTCTCTCTCCTGCTGTCTTGTGAGGAAGGATGTGTTTGCTTCCCCTTCCAACATGATTGTAAGTTTCCTGAGGCCTCCCCAGCCATGCTGAACTGTGAGTCAATTAAACCTCTTTCGTTTATAAATTACCCAGTCTCAGGTCTTGGGTGTTTTTTCATAGCAGCGTGAGAATGGACTAATACAGAATTAATTCCCATTTATTATTGAAAAGGATCAGAAACACACTCTTTACTGACGAATTGTTCTAGATTAAAGGAGGCAAAAGAAACATGACAACTGAATGCAATCATAATTTAAGATTTCCTTTTGTTCTTAAAAATACTATTGGGACAATGGCAAAATCTGCATAAGGTCTGCAGATTAGATGATAATATGTTAATGCTAATTTTCTGATTTTTGAGAATTGTATTGTGTTTATGTAGGAGGAGGTTTTTACTTTTTGTAAAGAAATATTAAAAGCATATAGGAATAAAGGCAAAGTATTTCTTCAAAGTACTCTCAAACAGTTCAGAAAAAATAATACAGATTATATAGGCAGATACATAGACCAAGAGTGAGAGAGAGTGAGAAAGAGAGACAGAACATGTGCAAATGTAAAATGCTGATGTGGAGGATATTGGAGAAGAGTAGAATGGTAGTTGGGAATTATTTGTATATTGTTGGAATTTTTCTATAAGCCTGAAATTATTATTAGCTTGACAAAATAAATAATTAAAATATATCCTTTGTTGACTTCTTTCTCATGAAAAGTAAGACATGGGTTTATTTACCCTACACACCTCTGTGAAACTCAAAGTTCTGTATGAGATTCTGGTATTCCTCTATAATTGTGTCTTCTATGATCCCCTCGTCCATTCCAAAATTTTGTAAGGTGGTCAGACTGCACCATCTCATAGTTTTCCAGGTTTCACCATGAAAGAAGGCAATTCCTTATAATGAAGAAAATGTCCTTAAATTATTACTTCTAGGCTTTTTGACATTTAATTTTTAAGTACAAGTAAAAATTAAAACTAAGAGGTGAATTCTCGCTGTTGAAAATAAAAGAAGAAACGTCTCCCTCTCTCCTTTCTTTACTTAGAGCATTTACTTAAAAATTTTTGTAAGTACTTTCTCTTCTCTTTGAAATGTTCATAAATCCTTTTGAAACAAGATAGTTCTTTTATCAGCTTTATGACTCAAGAATACCTTTCTCAGGGACTTGGGGACAATCTTTTTGAATATAAACATCAAAGGAGATAGCACCCTATCTCTCAGTTTTCGTGTGAGGTTAGGAGCCTAACTTCAGTGGGTACTTCTTCAAGTTGCAAAACTACCTCTTGTCACAAAGAGATGATAAATTTATTTTTCCTTTTTTAAAGCCAGTTGACATAAATGGTCATCCCAATTGCCAGGTGAATCTAGAATAAACACTGTGACAAATAGTGCGGTCAAGTCCTCTTATTTAGGGACTAGTTTATCTTGAGGACGTGTATCTAATGGGTTGCATCTGATTGGCCATATAAAAGGGTGAGATTTCTTTGTGTTTTTGCAGTCTCTTTGTGGATAGTGATACACATTATTCTGGTTTAATGCTTCTTCAATAATGAAAGTGTTTTCTGTCTGTGTCACTCTTGTGGAGAAGATTTCTGGGTTGGGAGAAGATTTTGTTTTTATTTACAGTTGCTCAACACATTTGATAAAAATTTCTTGATTACTTGCTATATGCTTACATCATGCGAGTTGTAGTTAAGCAGTTGATGAACAATAGCAAACAAAGTATTTTTTGCCAGGGAAAAATGCAGATTACCCAAGTAAAAAGTTAGAAATAAATAATTACCAAGAAGTATAGCCAAATTTCTACATCAGTGCTATACATACTAATATCTAGAGACACAGGGTCGTAGCACATAGACGCTCAATAAATGTTTACTGAGTTAACAGATATGTGAATCTGTGCATAGCTAGAGGGAATAAAAATGATCAGTCAAACAAAGTTTCTTAGAAGAGTTTGAGCAGATGCTAACACTTTATAGAAAAGTAAGGAAGGAGAGTGTTGCTAAGGTTGTTAACATCTTTTCATGATGAAATTTGTGGTGACACTTTCTGTGTCAGTCCTAGCCCCAGACCTTCTTTTACTTGCATTTTTCTATAGAGTTGCAAAAGACATGGGAGGATTTTTAAAATTTGATTGGTAACCAGAAATAGAAAAACTAGAATAGACTAAGGCAACCTAGGTGTTAGAAATGGGGCAATATGGTCTCAACATGAAGGAATAGAAACTCCAGAGTTGCTGTTGCCACCTCATGTCAGGTCAGGCCTTCCTTTGAAAGGATACCAATGAAGGATTAGATTCTGCTCTCATTGAATTATTGGATTAGTATCACGTTACTCTATGAATCATGCATTACATAAAACTCATTCATAACAAATATGTGATTCTTCAGACTATCTCATCTTTACATTTAAAATTTTACATTTTAGAATACAGTATTAGGACATTAAGGACCCACAGAAGTCACTGTATCTTTCAGAGAATAAAATATTCATGTAATCATGGATTAGTTTAGTATCATGAAGGTTTGAAGTTCTTTTAAATATTGGCAAAGAAGCCCTTAATATATTTAAGATTTTTTGATTATCCTCATCATTGGTTGTATTTCATGCTTCTTTGCATGACTGGTAATCTTTGATTTGCCATTAGACATTGTGAATTAAACTTTGTCAGGTACCGAATATTTTTATATTTATTTACCTATTCTGGGGCTTTATTCTACAATGACATTAAATTATTTGGAAACAGTTTAATTTGGGTCTTGCGTTTTTTGATTTGGTAGTCATTTTCAGAACTGTCTTAGTCTTGGGCTAATTAATTTTTTTTTTTTTTTTTTTTTTTTTTTTTTTTTTTTTTGAGAAGCAGAATCTTCCTCTGTTTCACAGGCTAGAGTGCAGAGGCACCATCACTGCTTACTGCAGCCTTGACCGTCAGTGCTCAAACAATCCTCCTACCTCAGCCTCTTGAGTAGCTGAGACTATAGGCATGTGCCACCATGCTCAGCTAGTTTTTAAATTTATTGTAGAGAGGAGGTGTCACTATGTTGCCTAGGGTGGTCTCAAATTCCTAGCCTCAAGTGATCCTCCTGCCTCGAGCTCCCAAAGTGTTGGGATTACAGGCATGAGCCACCATGTTTGGCCATCTTGCGCTAGTTATTTTTCACCTCTGAGACAAGACCTTTCCGAGTATTTTACACAATACCCCATGAATTATGAAATTTTCATCTGGGTGGTGGTTACAGGCACTATTATTTCCTACCCTGTTAAATATCAGGCACTACTTCCTCTAATCCTTTTTAGTGGTGCTTTCCCTGGCCTCAGGTAGTTCTTCCTATATGCATACACTAATTAGTATTTTGCTGAATACTTGAGGGACCTTATGTAGATTAGAAGGTTTCTTTCTGTCTACAGTTCTCTTTGGCTATCTGTTTTGCACACTTCAACTGTAGTGTCTCCCTGGATTCAAAGCAATGCATTCTCAACTCAGGAATCTGCTGGATTTCCACTTCCTGAACTGCAACCTAAAAACTCTCATAAGGCAGTAAGTTGAGAAGATAGCAGACCTGACGTCATTTGTTTCATATCTTTCATGGATAACTGTGCTTTGTTACCTGATGTCCAATGTCTTACCATGTATTTTTTTCCTATTTTTGTTTGTTTGTTTGGTTCAAGTTTGGTTCCTATGAATACATTTCAGTCAGATGTGGAAGTTGGAAGGCCTGTAAAATATATTAAGTGAAAATATAAACAATAAGCAACAGAGTGTATAGTTTGATCTTGATTACACAAAGGAAATCAAACATTTGTTTATGTATACTTTTTAAGTATCTAAACTGTAGTCGTAGCAGCATCTGTTAGGAAGAAAAGAGTATCAGTGTGGTGTTAAAGAAAAGGGAAGCTATCACTTGTCATTTTGAAAAATAATTAGTACTGTTAGATTTTTTGCCATATACTTGCCATAAATGTGTATTATTTTCATAATTTAAAAAATTGTCTCAGAATTAAGGAAGCTGTGAAGAAAACTTGTTTGTTTTTTCTTCCTAATTCACAATAAGTTAAGACTTTGCTTGTGTTTGTGTGTGTGTATATGTGTGTGACTGTGTGATATGGCAAGGCAGGGGTGGGGTGTTAATTCTGGGGAGATGTTTAACTTGTCATGTCTGAAAAGTAATGGAGCATGGAGAGTCATCCTTGAGACATATAGTTTTGATAACATGCAATTTAATTGTTTATATTAACATGGTAATACTTATGAGTTTATAACATACTTGCTTATTATAAATACTTATGTGTATGTACAGAATAAACACAATAAGCCTATGAGATTAGGCATTGTTACCGTCATCCTTGGTGAGAAAATAGAAATAAGTAAACTTTTTAAGGTTACGTAACAAGTAAAAGATAGAGTTGGGATCCAATCTAGGCAGACTGGCTCCAGAATCTACACTTTAATCACAACATTTTACTCTTTTCATAGTTATTTAAGTGTCCTTCATGACAACCATTTTATCTTGAATTTAAGTGATAATCACTTAAGGTGCTATGACTAGAATTGGCTGCAATATCAGGATGTAAAATGAGCAGTAACTGGCCATAAGCTTCAGTGTCTGAAGGTCCAAACCAAGAGGCTGATTCTGCAGGCAAAAATGCATTTTAAAACTATTCTAGGGCCTGGTAACCATGGCACCATTATATAAGTTTCTAAGTAGGCAGGGGAAATTAAAGCAAGAAGCAATAGGCTAAATATACATAAACCTGGTAACATGAAAGATTGGAAACAAGAGGCAGTTGGGAGTGCCTGGAGAATTCTTTAAGCAAGACAGCATATACATTAGTTTACTGAGTCTGTCGAAACAAAGTGCCACAAATTGATTGGCTTAAACAACAGAAATTTCTTTTATCTTAAGTTTGCAGGAGAGAAGTTCAAGGTTGAAATGTCCACATTGCTGGATTCTTCCGAAGACCTCTCTTCTTGGCTTATCCACGGTCCCCTTCTCCGTGTCATCAAATGAGTCATTTCTCTGTGTGTGCTTGTATCCTAATTGTCTCTTCTTATAGGGATATCCGTCATATTAGGTTAGGACCCAGACATATGACCACATATAACCTTAATTACCTTTTAAAGACTCTGTGTCCAAATACAAATACAGGAACATTCTGAGTACTGAGTGTTAAGACGTCAATGCATGAATTTTGAGGAATGCAATTCAGCTCATAACAGGCTACTGAAAATTAAGGCACAGGCAGGTAGAGAATTATGGAGGTCACAAACCTGTTTGGGCACCAACCACTAAACCAAAATTTTTTGGCTGAAGTCGATGAGAAAGAAGATGCTTTATTATTCTAATTGGCCCTTTTCATACTTTTTTCCTCATAAAAAGGTATGTGAAAGTGATCTCAAAATTCTGTTTGTACTTTCTTTTCATATTTTAAAACTATGCCTTAATACTAATTATACAATTTTGATTTGTATTAATATATGCAGTGCTTGATTATAGACATATATCAATCACAACTGCTTTCACAACCTTAGATGTTACAAACATAACCTATTGCCTGGATTCTTGAAGTATGATCCAAAATTTTTTCCCCTTAATCTCAAAATATTACACCATGGTGATTAATATCTAGACCTAGGAAGGGTGTGATTCAGCATCATAACTAAAACAATGTAGCCTTTGGCACCAAAAAGATCTGAATTTTAATTCAATTTTGCCCCTTTTATTATGTTGCTTGTGGCAAGCTACTTAAACTCTATGACTCAATATGTAGTATTACTCATCTAGGGAATTTATCAATACATATGTAAATACATGTTTATATATACACCTGATTTCTTGGCCAGTTGTCCATATTTGTTAATGAATGGGCATGTTTTCTGTAATTATAGAGCATTAGATGACCACAATTCCAACTTAAAAGCTGGGAAATTTGATCTCCAAAATTTGAACCACTTAGGTAGATTTGTAGATAGAAATTATTAGGTAAATAGTTGGTTCTCTCTCTCTCTCTCTCTTTTTAAATCAGAGTGTCATTCTGTCGCCCAGGCTGGAGTGCAGTGATGCCATCTCAGTTCACTGAAACCTCCGCCTCCCAGGTTCAAGTGATTCTGCTGTCTCAGCCTCCCAAGTAGCTAGAATTATAGGTGCTCGCCACCATGCCTGGCTAATTTTAGTGTTTTTAGTAGAGGTGGGGTTTCACCATGTTGGTCAGGCTGGTCTTGAACTTCTGACCTCAAGTGATCTGCCCACCTCAGCGTCCCAAAGTGCTGGGAATCCAGACGTGAACCTCCACACCCCTCCAATATTTGTTTTTTTATAAAATGTGCTATTATTATTATTAATGTCTTTCTCACTACAGCCAATACTGTCAGCCATAATTCTGTAATTGTTTCACTTAAGAAGTAACTTCAGTATCTATTGGACACCAGAATACCAAACTTTCTCAAGAATATTTATTGGGGGTTACATATAAATGGAATCTGGGTTATATAGTAATCTGTAAATACAGAAAAATATGCCCATTATTCCCCAAATTGGTGACCTCGTCAGTAAATTGGACTCCTGTATATATTATTTAACTCTGATAAAATCCCTAGATAAGTAAAGTATAGTCTCACATCATCTCCTGCATAGGCAGATGTGATTTTGTGAAATATTTATTTGGTCTTCATCCCCATCTCCTGGTATACAACTCCTAAATTTCTTGGAATTTCCAAAGTAATCAGTGTCCTTTTGTATGTTAATGAGTTGACTGGTGGCTGGCAGTCCCTGGGTAGCTTCAGAATGAGGTATGATCACAGGAAAGACCAAGGCTATGACTGAAGGGTTGGAACTTTCAACTCCACCTCACAACCCCTATGGAGGGAGAGGGCTAAAGGTTAAGTTGATCACGAATGGCCAATACTTAATCAATTTTGCCTATTTAATGAAGCTTGCATAAAACCAGAAATGAACTGGGCTGTTTGTTTGTTTGTTTGTTTGTTTTGTTTTTGAGACAAGGTCTTGCTCTATTGTCCAGGCAATCATGGCCCACTGCAAACTCAACCTGCTGGGCTCAAGTGATCCTCCTGCCTCGGCCTCCTGAGTAGTTGGGACTACAAACGCACACCACCACATCTGGCCAATTTTTTATTTATTTTTTTGCGGAGATGGGAAAGAAAGGAAGAATGTAAAAAAAAAAAAAAAAAAAATGTGGTTGAGTGTGGTGGCTAGCGCCTGTAATTCCAGCACTTTGTGAGATTGAGGCAGGAGGATCACTTAAGCCCAGGTGTTTGAGACCAGACCGTACAACATGGTGAGACCTGATTTAAAAAAAACAAACAAACAAACCCAAAAAACAACTTTACAAATTAGCCAGGCTTGGTGGTGTCTGTAGTCCCAGCTATTCGGGAGGTTGAGGTGGGAGCATGGCTTGAGCCTGGGAGGTAGAGGCTGCAGTGAGCCATGATTGTGCCACTGCACTTCAGCCTGGGTGACAGAAGGAGACCCTGTCTCAAATAAATAAATAAATAAATAAATAAATAGGAAAAAATGAGAAAAGACATAAAAATAATTATAGATTCACAGATAGCCATACCATATGTCGGGGCTCAGAAAACAAAATGAAGACTACACCAGCAGCCTCAAAAACAATAGCTTTTCTCTGATGTTCTCCAGGCCTCCTTTCTCTCAGTCCCATTCTCCCCTGAGACCATAGAAACAAGAAACTCTCTTCCCCAAGGCATGTCATAGAAACAAGAATGTCTTTTCCCGAATGCCAGCCATAAAACCTAAAATTATTCCATATAAAAACTGGCCATAATGAAATCATTTGACCTACCTTGTTTGACTGTAGGTCATAAGACGTCCATTTCAGAAATGGTCCTGCCTCATACTCAGAAGAAAGGAACACTACACAGTGAAACCAAGAAAAATCTAGACAGACAGGCCTCGCTGGGTGATATAGTTTGGGTGTTTGCTCCCCAGGTCTCATGTTGAAATGTAATCCACAATGTTGGAGAGGAAGCCTGGTGAGAGGTGTTTGGGTCATGGGGGCAGATCCCTCATGAATAGCTCGGTGCTGTCCTTATGATACTTGTGAGATCTGGTTGTTTAAAAGTGTGTGGCACCTCCCCCCCTCCCTCTTGCTCCTGTTCTCACCATATGTTGTGCCTGCTCCCCTTTAACCTTCTGCCATGAGTAAAAGCTCCCTCAGGCCTCACAAGAAGCTGAGCAGATGCCGGTGCCATGATTGTGCAGCCTGCAGAACCACAAATCAATTAAACCTCCTTTATTTATAAATGACCCAGTCTCAGATATTTCTTCAGAGTGATGCAAGAACAGACTGACACACTAGGTTTTCCCACTTAGTCTGTAAGCATTAGGTCATGCCTTTTTTGTCCAATCATTTCTTCATGGCTGTCAATACTTTGTTAAACCTAAGCATAAAAATGGAAATTTCCCCTGTAGCCTGCCACAAGCATCATCATAAAAGGAGCGAACTTGAATTCAAATTCAGATCTTTTTGGTGTCAAAGGCCACATTCTTTTAGAATGTTGAGTCTTCATTCTGAGGGCTCCAGTGTATACATGTTCAACAAATTTGTATGCCTTTCCCCCTATTAATTAATCTCTCATGTCAGTGATTTTTTTTTAGCAGGCTTTCAGAGAGCCAAGGGCCTTGGCATCCACACACATATATGATATCTTTTGGTTCATGAATATTTGCCACACATACATACACACACTCATCCTAAAATCACCCCAGAGTCTTTCAAGCAAATGAGTGGGAGTAAGTCTGGATCTTCACATTCACTTTTGAACTTTACCTTATTTTTCTTGCCACTTTCTTCTTTAGTGTGAATAATAACTTGAATCAATTTATATGTAAATGTAGCCCATAATCTAGATAGCCTCAATATTCAGTAGAATCCGTCAGATAAAAGATAAATCCAACATAGTAAGGAACGGCTTTAATTCCAAAGCATTATTGGCAGGGAGGAAAAGGGACTATGGTAACAGAGTAGGAGGGACTCTTGAAATACGGAGAATGCTAAGACCATAGGTCTATTACTGTCTTAAAGGTTTGGAGAGGTATAAACAAGGCCAGAAAGAAACTGGCTTTGGAGAAGCAGCATAAAAGAGTGGCATGATTGGAGAGATCAGAGAGTATTTCACTATGGGGCAGTTTATTCTCAGGAGAGGTTCTATGCTGGTTAGGCTGAGGGTGAGCCAAAGTTCAGCAGCCCGTGGGGAGGAGAGAAGCTTAACCAACTTGGTTAATGTGCATTTTTGTTTCAAATGATTAGTAAAAACAAGTAGTTCAGCTAAGCATTTATGCAGTAAAGTATAGGAATTTGGAGGGTCTGTGCTTGGCCTTGTCATAGGTAAACAAGGGAGTATCTGTGAGTCTTGTCTAAGTCATATAGGTAAGGGTGCTTTCTTGCAGTAAGTCATTCTGGAACACAAAAGGGTGTGTGTATGGTGGCGGAGGGAATCCCTTTAACCTTCACCATTTTCTAAGAGCACCAGGCTCAGGTAAAATTAAATATTGTCAAATCTCCACTGTTTAATATTTGGCACGTTAATTGAAAAACTTGTTTAAAATGAGAAAAAAGATTTAGAGAACAAAGATCCACACATATGCATTTATTCAAAAACTTCATATTACAAGACATCGTGGTGTATTTTACCATGGGATAGACAGCTTGGCTTAATTCCACGAGTTGAGTAAAATGCATGTCAGTAAAAAGAAAAACAAAAAGCTTCTGTGTGCTGGTTAAAAAAAATGATGAGAAGATCATTTTGCCTGATTTTGCTCACTTCAGACATGTGACTTTTTAATATAATTGTGTATAAATATATAATAATATCTGAAAGGAATATATTACCCTGGACTTTTGAAGATGTCTAAAGGGCTTGCACAGAGTGACTGAACCTACAAATCATAGTGCAAAATTGTACAATTCACTACATGCATGAATGGTCAATACACTAAAAGGAATGCATTTTGCGATCTGATATAAATTCTCATTTCTTTTTTTTTTGGTGGTGGGTGGGCTGTGGATAGAGTCTTGCTATGTCACTTAGGCTGGAGTGCAATGGCGCAATCTCAGGTCACTGCAACCTCCGCCCCCTGGGTTTAAGCAATTCTCCTGCCTCAGCCTCCTGAGTAGCTAGGATTACAGGCCTGGCTAATTTTTGTATTTTTAGTAGAGACGGGATTTCACAATATTGGCCAGGCTGTTTGCCTTGGTTTGTTCAAGTCATTCAATTATCCATTCATCCACTAAATAAGCTTCCCTAACACATATGCTCTATTGAAGATGTGAGGGTTACAAAGAAATAAATGAATTGTGTCTGCTCTTAAAAGAGCAGACTTTAAATGGAACATGGAACATTATCCATGTTGTAAAATACATGGAGTGACATCTTTAAAACCTATTTAAGTGGGGAGATGGGAGCTGCAATGGGTCCCTCTTACCTTGTCCACAATTAAACTATAGGACCTCTCCTGAGCTAAGCATTAACCTGGCCTGAAGGATGTGAAACCTTTAGATTCTGAGAATACACCAATGACAAAACCTACAGAGAACTTCCCTCCTCTGTGTTGGAGGAAAGTCTGGAGGCAGTTGTAGAGAGTCATGGGGTAATGTACTGCTGGTTTGCAGAGATTTGTGAATTCCCAGTGGATGGTGATGTAGCTTCTCAATTGAGTGTTCCTGAAATGACAGTGGTCTTTCTGGTCCCCCATAGGTGGCAGGAGGCCTTGGCAGATACACTGAGCTTCTTTTGGCCCTGATTCTAAGATAACAGGAAGCTTTTGCAGCTGAAAAAACTAAAGAACAAAGAGATTTCCTTTAGGTGCCAATCCGGGGGAGTTCTGTTTTGGCATCTGGCAAAACTTTAATCCATTCAGCCAGAGATTACTGTCCCTTCCTTCATTTTTAAGATTTTTGTCACTCAAGGTATCTCAGCAGCTGGAATTTAACCCTCAGTGAATAGACAAAAAGAAAACGGACAATCCACCTAATGGTTCCAGCACTCAAAGTGAAGAGAATCAAGAAAACACACAAAGTAAGTGGCTCCTAACAAAACACAGCTACTAGAGAAGTCCCCCTACACCCCTCTTCAGCAGAGTTCTGTTGTCTTGTGCAAGAAACAGGTTACAGACTATGGAAAAACGGGTTGGGGAAGCTTGAAGATTGTAGCTTTCACCAAAGTGTCTGAAATTTCAGTTAGTAATCATGAGTCAATCTTTCAGATTTAGATAAGAAAAAAAAAAAAAATTCCTGAAATTGATCATGTTAAGTATAGCTTGAGATTTCTATTATCATAAATAAAGTGTTAGTTAACATCCTAAATGTTTTTTTTTGTGTGTGTGTGAACAGATAAAGTATAATGTTATGTAAGTTTTGAAGACAGATTTTGAACTTGAACAAAAGTAGCACCCCTCTCCAATAAACAAAATTATAAAAGTAAGGAAATGCAAGCATGGCATAGATACATGCATGTGCGTGCGCGCGCACACACACACACACACAGATTTGCTGGACCTACAAAAATGGACCATGATTTGCAAACAATGAAACAAACAAAAATAAATTGATGAAATGGATGAATAGAACCGATGAAATAAAGATCGGTAAGATCTTGGATAACAGACCAAGCAGACTTTCCATATGAATAACAAGAGTGCCAGAAAAAGAAAAAATTAACAGTTGAAGAGGACAAAGTTACTAAATAGTAGAACAAAATGTATCTGAACAGAAGACTCAAGTGTTACAATTGAAATGCTTCACCAAATTCCAGGCAAGATAGATAAAAAATATATTATTCTACTGTGAAAAGAAGACCACTAACTCAGAATTTGAAAAATAAGGCTTTTTTACTTACAAGAATTGCCCTGTAGAAAGGCAGGAGAGAATGTTTACAAGCCAGGGAGTGAAGATGATTGTGAGCCAGTTCCTTAGCACATAAAAATGACAGACTGACTTACATGTTCCTGAGTATACCCAAGTATGCCCTCCAAGATTTGCTTTATGACCAGCAGAGCGGGGAGGAGGTCTCATTACCCTGGTAATGAAAATGATTCTTTGTAAGGATCAGAAGGGAGAGAACAGTGGACTTTATAAGTGAGCACACTCCAAAACACCTATTTGAAAGAAGTTCTGATGTGTGTTTAAAAGGAGTCAACAATGTCAAGTAAGATATATGAATAAAATATACATTATGTATTTTTTCAAGGAATAAAATATTAAATAATCCACTCTTAGTTATAATTTTTAAGTTCATTCAGAAGCTAGCGTTCTGTTAATTATGGGAGGACTGACTGCCTTGTTGATACCTAGATACATCTTAGGAAAATTTCAGGACTCCAAGGCTAGAATAAAAATCTTAAAAGCTTCCAGATAGAAAAAATAAGTGATTTGGTTTTTCTTAAAAATGATGTTTTGACTATATCAGTTATCTTTTCTAAAATTTAACTTTTTACAACGTTTTATAATGAGTCATTAACTTGAGTTATTTTAAATAGCAAATACATGATAAATAATATATTTAAATTGAGTGTGGACTAAATATGAAGTGTATGTGTGTGTGTGTGTGTGGAGTGCGCACATGTGCTTGTTACTGACATGAATTCCAACTACCAAAGAAAGGAGAGTCAAAGACTAATGTTTTATTTTATAACAATATTTAATTATTGGACATTTTATACAAAATAGACTTTGATCAGATAGCATTTGAGCTCATTGCAAATAGTAAACATGCAAAAGGAATTGGGAATAATATTCAGGCAAAGATACAACATTACTAACTAGAACATTTTTAAAATAAAAAGCACTACCTAAAATCATCATATTACTACTTTACACATATGCATTTCTTTAATTTGTTTTTTACATAGATTTCTCACATCTATTCTTGCTTCATGGGTTTCAGTTTTATAATTTTGGGAATTGAAGACATAGTGTCTACATTAAGAAACTGACATGTTTACTCTGTATTTACTCACTGCCAAAAGCATTTTGGGAATCCTGGAGAAGATCTATTTGATTATCTGTTTTATGAGTCACATCCCCTCAATTAATCATTGAAGAGCAAGAGACAGCATCAGACATAAGGACATTTTTACACTAGCCATTTGAGACTTAGGATCTATTCACTCTGGTCCATACTCTCTTTGGTTACTGCTTTTTTTTTTTTTTTTTTTTTTTTTTTTTTAATTTGGACTTGATTCTTGATAATGGGAAAGGAAGCTGGAGAGCAGGAATGGTGTTTAGACTTCAGGTTCCAGCTGGCTGTGGTCACCATGTCCATGGAAGTGATTGTCGAGTTCTGTCAACCTAGGTAGGCACCTTTAAAAAAACAAGTTTGGGGGCACTTAATAGTTTATTTCACTGTGCTTGTCAGAAGTTAGTATTGAAATAAAAATATTTTTGGTAATTATTATTCAAGCTTGGAAAGAACTGGGAATAAAAATTGTTTGAGTTGAAGAAAAATAAAAGAATAAAATATTTATCTCACCCACCCTGACTACATTCCCGCTTTTGCAAACTAATTCTTCCTGAAATTTTGCTGAGAACACCCAAACATCTATCCTTCTCAAGCTTTGCAGGAAATAATTTGGGGAAAAGTATCAATAGAGTAAAGAGAAACTGGAGGATAGAAAGAGGCTGATGTTTTGTTATTCATTTTGATGTGTACTCACTTTTGATGTGTACTCACTCAAATTCTTCAACCTTATGTATTTCACTTGCTTTTGACTACTTTTACCTATGGCATAGTTTATAATTATGTTACATTTCTTTCTTTTTTTTTTAACCAAATAAACCTGTGGACCATATATGGTATAAAATCTCACACTATTTCTGATAATTCATATTATTTTTATGAATAGCTTTTTTATGGCTCTCAGAGGAGTGAAACAACATTTGCTAACTAAATTCTTACTTTTCTTTATCTAACTTCTGCTTTAGAAAATACCATAACTTTTGATTTTATCTGGCTGGGCACATCATCTCAATTTCTCTCTATAAATAGGTAGTTCATTCAGTTCCTTTTTATTTGTGTATTTTTCTTTTACACTTGACATCCCATGGAAAGAAAATTTTAAAATTATTATTTATTATTTTTGTAGAGAGTTGCCCAGGCTGGTCCTGAACTCCTGGCATCAAACTATCCTCCAGCTTCGGCTACCCAAAGTGCTGGGATTACATGTGTGAGCTACCATGCCAGGCTAATTCAATTTCATCACACACATGCCACACAGATATCTAGGCTTGAAGTGAGCAAAGCTTTCACTAATGAAGCCATCATTCACATTCTTGTTTAGAATACTGTACAGTACCTCCCAATAAACAGAATCATCATAGCAGTCCTGGTCAGATGGCTGTCCCCAAAAAGGCAACTTTAGAATTAAACCTGTGACGGTAGAGGGAAAATGAGTCATGTTGTGATGCTGAAGAGGAAAATCTACTTGCATAGTAGTTAATATCCTATTATAAAATCATCCCCTTTAGCTGGCATAATTACTTTACTGCCAGAAGATTAGAACATTTTTGAATTTAGCAATTGACTTGCTCATTCATTATCTACTGTAAATAATCTGAGAGCATAAGATACAGGGAAGTGTTCACTTTTTATGCTGACCTGTAATCAGACCTCCAACAACTGCTGTTCCGATAGAGGAACACAGTGCAGCTGCCTGCATGGCCACAGACCTAAGGAAGCAAACAAAAAAGAATCAGTGTCTTTCCTGGACCTCAATCAAAGAAAGTCTCACCCACTGAAGGTGTGGATGACTGCCATCTTCAGGCCAGAGTGTAACATTATACACCCGCAAATTAAGCATTTGTTACAATTTTTCTTTCATATTCTTATTTTCTTTGAAACTCTTGAGCAGCGTTAGAAAATTCTGAGATACACCTAAAAGAAGAGAATCATCCTTTAATGTAAACTTTGGAAATAAGACTTTCCTTAGAAAGGGTTTAGCACTCTCAAAAAATTGATCCCTGATCTGATTTATTTAATAAATACTGAGTATCCACTCTCTGTCAGTTTCTTTCCTAGGCACTGAGGATAGAGTAATAAATAAAACAACAAGAGCTACTATCTATCCTCACTCCATTTTAATGAAATAGTTATGACAAAATTAGAAAAATCTATCAATAAGTTCAGAAAAGCTAATTTCCACATATATTGTAGAGATAGCTCATTGAAGATATTTAAGTATATCTCTATATGTCATATTAGAAGTCATTGCCTTAAACTGAAATTAGTAGAAGATTGTTTGTAATTTTGGTAATGAAAAAATGTGATAAAAGGCCATTGAAGTGCATAAAGGTGTTGTATGAATGACGAATGACCTAGGAATGTGGGAATCTTCTTAGCAAAGTGGCTCACTCATAGCAGGCAGTTAATAAAGAGTTGTTTAATGATTGAATGAGTGACTCCAATGAATAAAACAATAGGAAAATGAGAATTTTGTTAGTCTTCCAGTCTCATCATCCAAGGGAGAGGATGCACTAAACTCAGATTCCTTTTTTTCTCCTTATTTGAAAGGTTTAAATATTTTAATATATATAAAAACCTGCACAAGTAACATATAATTGTGAAAACATTAGAAACTGCAGATAACAAAACGAAGCAGAAAAGTTTAATATTCCTCAGATTGTATCAGAATAAAAATGTAAAATAAAAACATGTATTTTTATAAAAATGCAATCATGCTATATTACTTATTTTCCCATTAAATATGTTTTAGGGGTCTGTTTATGTGAGTCACTGTAGATCTGGACCACAGTTTGAATTGCTACAGGGTATTACACTGTGCAAAGTACTGGTTGCTTCCAGTGTTTCATATTTTTAAAAATGCTGTGAGAACATCTCTTCTGAACAAGCTTATGAACTTGTCTGATTATTTTCTTAATATAAAACCTATCTAGAAATGAGAATATTAGTAAAAGGCTGGCCTATATACTTCTTAAGAACTTTTCCAAATAGAAAATTGTACAATTTCGATTCCAATTTTTTACTTTAGCCACTATTCAGTATTAGTATTATTCATTCGTGCTTTTTCACTTTGATAAGTGAAAAACTGGTAGCTTGTTTTATTTTGCATTTCTTTGATTATGAATGAAGTTGAGTATTTTATATATACTTATTTATTTGATTTTCTTCTTTTGTAAATTTCCTGTTATTTTTTACAGGAATTTGCCAAGATCTTTTACAAGGTCTTAAAAGATATTTTTGATAACAAGTGTTCTGTGATCAAATAAACTTGGAAAACAATGACTTATGTTTATTGCGGCACTATTCACAATAGCAAAGACTTGGAATCAACCCAAATGTCCATCAGTGACAGACTGGATTAAGAAAATGTGGCACATATACACCATGGAATACTATGCAGCCATAAAAAAGGATGAGATTGCGTCCTTTGTAGGGACATGGATGCAGCTGGAAACCATCATTCTTAGCAAACTATCACAAGAAGAGAAAACCAAACACCGCATGTTCTCACTCATAGGTGGGAACTGAACAATGAGCTCACTTGGACTCGGGAAGGGGAACATCACACACTGGGGCCTATCATGGGGAGGGGGGAGGGGGGAGGGATTGCATTGGGGAGTTATACCTGATATAAATGATGAATTGATGGGTGCTGACGAGGTGATGGCTGCAGCACACCAACATGGCACATGTATACATATGTAACAAACCTGCACGTTATGCACATGTACCCTAGAACTTAAAGTATAATAAAAAAAAATAAAAAATAAAATAAAGAGAGTTATGAATGTAATTTACTATTTTGCTGATTGTGGTAGGCTGAAAAATGCCCCTCCTCTGTAAAATACATGTATTAATCCCTGGAACTTGCAAATGTTAACTTAATTAGAAAAAGCGTTTTTGCAGATGTGATTAAGTTAAGGAGCTGAATATTGACCTAGAAGTCTTACTCTTCCCTTCAGCTTGACTAAACTTTAGATAGATTTATGAATGATTATAAGCTCCTGACCTCCCTTTAATTAGAGCCTTTACTTCAGAAAACTTGCAATTGTAAACTCTTTCCCTGCTCCTTTGAGATGTAAATCTACTCCCAGACTCTGGACAGTTTTACAATCAGAAATGTTTTTCTCAAGGGCCAGGGAGCCATCTATTTAAAATGTAATCATAAAAAAATATAGGGTTCCTATCTCCCAATCTCTGTGTGGGGGTAAGAGCCAATCTTCTGTAGGTAACAAGAAGCAAACATAGATGGCCTAATAACACTAACCAACTTTCTCCTAAATTATCCTCTGGTATTTTCCACTAACTCACCCCAGTGCTTAAAATCTTCCCTACCTTTTGCTTAAATGACTTGAAGTAAACCTCTCTTCCCTATATTGCAATAGTCTTAAATAAAGCTTTCCTTGTCTAAAAAAAAAAAAAAAAAAAAAAAAACAATGACTTATACAAAATTGACAGCATTACTACAGTTACGCTGCCATAATTTGCAAAAATGTCCCTTAAGAATATTAACTTTCCCTTGTTCTATGCTTATCAAAAACCTGATTTGCATTTTAATATTCTGAATAGACACATGTAAGTAGTCCTGGCTCTCAGGCGCTATTTTATTTGGTGTGAGATATGTAAATTTTACCCAAGTGAATGGACCTTCAAGGCTTGCCCCCCTTCCCCTCTGATATTCCTCTACCTCCTGACCCCGCCAATGAGTAAATGGAGAATATGTTTCTAAATCTGCATTTTCAAGGACTAGACCCAGAACTCTGAGACTTACCCAATGTCTGACCAGCCAGCGAGGCCTGCCCTTTGAGAGCCAAATAGACTAGTTTTATTGCATCTGTGAAACTGGTCTAGGCATGATGCTCAAGAATTCTTAACCATAGGCACCTCTTTGTGTGTTTGCACAGTGCATGCACACTGCAACACTGAGGAGTTGAGCTCATTCACACATGCTTTTATCATGTTTAATTTGCATTAAAATATTTTCGCGTTTGATTTCTGCAGTCTCAGGAACTGAAAAAGATGTGCATATTCTGGAGTTGTCTTCTAAACTTGCAAAAAGGGTTAAAAAACATATAGAAGAAATGTGTCAACTGTACATATGAAGAAGGAAGCAAACTACATAGTAGGAGATATGATTAAATGAGTTTGTCAAGTATGTACTATTATTGATCTCAACGGGGTTAAATTTTAATCTGCTAAAATTGAAGATAAGATTTTTCTTTTTAAATTAGTGGTCATTCAGACATTTCTAGACACACATTTCCCTCTTCCTCATGCTTTCAATTGGATTTAAAAATTGAACGTTCTACTATGCAGCCATTAAAAAAATGAGTTCCTGTCCTTTGCAGGGACACGGATGAGGCTGGAAACCATCATTCTCAGCAAACTAACACAGGAACAGAAAACCAAATACCACATATTCTCACTTATAAGTGGGAGTTGAACAATGAGAACATATGGACATAGGGAGGAGAACATCACACAACCGGACCTGTTGGGAGGTGGGGTACAAGGGGAGGGATAGCATTAGGACAAATACCTAATGCACACAGGGCTTAAAACCTAGATCACTGGTTGATGGGTGCAGCAAACCACTATGGCGCATGTATACCTATGTAATAAACCTGCAAGTTCTGCACATGTATCCCAGACCTTAAAGTATGCACAATTTTAAAAAATTGAGCATTCTGATTCTTCTTTATTTACTCTGAGGGATCTGGACTCTATGATCTTCCTAGCTTTTTCACATGGATGACATTCATACCAAGTCGTTCCAATATTGTGGCATCACTTCCATTCTCCGGGGTTTGCTTGATAGTTGTTTTTCCTCTGGTCATTTAAATAAACATTTATACTCAACTCAGGGAAGAAGCTACGTCTGATAGAGCTAGAAGGGATTTTGGAGAATAAATATTCCAATCTTCTTATTTTACAGAGGAGAAGACTGAAAACCAGAAAAGCTGAGTGATACCTCAGAGGTCACGTAACTAGTTAGTAGCAGAGTTGGGGCCATATACCAGTGTTGTTGATTCTGTAGAACTAATTGCTTTCTGTATTATTCCAACTCATTCTTCTTTGTATGGATTGGATGGAACTGACTGTTCAGTTCATCATATGTGCCTCCTCCTCCATTTTGGAGGGATCAAGAAAAAGACTAAGCCTTCTATAATCTAACTGTGATTATCAAATTTCCCTATCTGCTAGGAGACAGTTGTTTCTGGTAAAGACATTTAAAATAAAATTGTTAATTTTTTTTAAATTAACAATTTCAGTTAAGATGCCTCTTCCAATATAATTTTATTCTAATGATCTTCTCTCTCAGGTGCGTCTCTTTGGCTCCAGTAAAGACAATACAGACCATGGTCAGAACTGCTAAAATGAAAACTCTCCCATCACTAATTTCGCAAAGTGAGAGAAAACATCATGGGACCACAGGGGATGGAAAAACCATTCTTTTACTCACGTGTTGGAGGCGCCCAGTGCTACTGCCGCAATGCCTGCAAGGCCTCCTATTATACCAGGTAAGCCGTGGAGGTTATGGACCCCACATGTATCATGGATCCTCAGTTTAGTAGTAAAAAGTGGCTAAAATTGTAAAAGGAGGAAAGTTTATTATTTTGTTAAACATATAGAACTGAAGCAGAGCTATAGCTGAGCTCTATTCTTCCATGCAGAATTATTTTATAAGTATTTTTTATGTATATTTAAGGTATACAACATGATGTTATGAGGTACATATAGAGAGAAAAAAAAGTCACTATAGTGAAGAATATTAACGTCTCCATCATCTTATATAGTTATTTTTTTGTTTTTGTGGTAAAAGCAGCTAAAAATCTCATTTAGAATAAATTTTGTATACAGATATACAGTACAATTTTACTACTATAATCCTGATGCTGTGCATTGAGAAGTGTTCATTCTGTATTTCTGCTGCTTTGCATCCTCTGACTTACATCCCCCCATTTTCTTCTCCACCCAGAAGAAATTTTGTGTATAGCACAGATCTCCATCCACATCTGAAGTCCACTTAAGTTAAAGGATTTGAGTAGATATTTGTGGCAAAACTGCCCATTTCAGTCTTTAGTGGATGGGTTTGAAGGGAGTCATTTCACATCCTACTGCTTCTCACCTACTGATGACATCCTAAATCTCTCTCTCTTTCTTTTTTCTTTTGAGATGGAGTCTCACTCTGTCACCCAGGATGGAGGCTAATGGCGCCATCTCGGCTTATTGCAACCTCTGCCTCCCAAGTTCAAGCGATTCTCCTGCCTCAGCCTCCCTAGTAGCTGGGATTACAGGTGCCTGCCACCATGCCTGGCTAATTTTTGTAGTTTTTTTTTTTTTTTTTTTTTTTTTTTTTTTTT
>NC_045438.1:119315235-119373644 GCF_002776525.5 Piliocolobus tephrosceles | reverse complement strand
TTTTTTTTTTTTTTTTTTTTTTTTTTTTTTTTTTAGTAGAGATGAGGGTTTCACCATGTTGGCCAGGCTGATCTTGAACTCCTGACCTCAGGTGATCCACCTGCCTCAGCCTCCCAAAATGCTGGGATTACAGGTGTGAGCCACCATGCTTGGCTGACATCCTAAATCTCTTAAAAGAGCAGAGTCCTTAATTATGTAAGACAAATAACAACAACAACTTCAATGGAACAGCCCCAAAGGAAAGTAATGTCCATGTGCTTAACATTTAATTCAAACTAAATTATAAATAATTGATATCAGATTCTTTCCTGTTACACAGAAGTTAGGGCAGAGTAGAACCACTGAACCACTGAAATGAGAGTAGTATTTCCTAAAAGAAGGCAAATGGCCTCCAAATAAAAATGTTTATAAAATAAAACTTTATAGCTTTTTTCTGCTGGTGGGATATGTGAGAAAAATGGTGCATATTCAGAGTTTGACTCAGAACATCTGCCGTACTTACAGTCAGGAACTTGTATCCAATCACAGCGACCAATCCTGCAATGCTCCCAATGGTCATAGAACCGAATGGGTGAATCGCCATATCCGCACAAGTGCCCACGGCAACTCCTCCAGCAAGGGTGGCATTCTGAATGTGAACCTGTGTGAGAGCAGAAACATAAACGAGGCAAGCTGGATGATGGAGAATTCAGAAGGATCAGAGGATTCTAGAGTTCAAGAGACCCATATAACATTCTTCAGCTGAAAAGGCTATTGGTTCTTTTTTAAAAAGAGGGTTGTTTGGATTTATAGAAGGCCTTTTTTTTGAGAAGTTGACATTTGGTATCTTTCTTGCCAGTCCCTTGGTAGTCAATGAGTAATCAGTTTAACTAATTAAGGCCAGTGGTGGAAGGCATTTGAGAAAATCAAAAGATGTTGTAGTGGGAGGGTAGGAGTGTTTAGAGTAAATATTCTCGCAATGTTTTGTCTATTTGTGCAGTTTTTTGGAACATATTTGTGGTTATCATGAACCAAAAGATGACTATGGCCACCATGTGTTTTGTAGTCTATGATAGTCCAATATTCAAAGAGGAAATGTAGAGACATTGAAATGTACACATTACATATGAAAGACAATAGTTTTTGCAAATGTCACTGGATTGAGGACATTTGAGGATGAAGGAAAGAGGAATTGAATTTTTTTTTTTTTTTTTGAGATGGAGTCTTGCTCTGTCTCCTAGGCTGGAGAGAAGTGGCGTGATTTTGGCTTACTGCGACCTCCACCTCCCAGGTTCAAGTGATTCTGCTACTTCAGCCTCCCTAGTAGCTGGGATTACAGGTGCCTACCACCATGTCCAGCTAATTTTTGTATTTTCAGTAGAGATGGGGTTTCTCCATGTTGGCCAGGCTATTCTGGAATTCCTCACCTGAGGTGATCCACCTGCCTTGGCCTCCCAAAGCACTGGGATTATAGGCATGAGCCACCGTGCCCGGCCAGGAATCAATTTTTGTTTAGCAGAATTTCTCAGAAAAATTACAGTCTGGCTGTTCTGTCTGAGAAGCAGAGGTCATCGTACTTTTAAAAGAGAAACACTGAACTGTGCAATTTTTTATTTTCTTGTTTTTAATGACCTCTCAGGAGACAATTTGTGGAGAATTAAGATACATGTCCTCAGCTATGCTTAAAAAATAAATTACAATAGTCTTTTCCTCCCTACTCCACCCCACCTGCCCCACTCAGCTAGAAAGGTAGACTGGCTGATCTGACGGGTTACTCCTTTACTGGTGTTTCTGTAGCTCATAGTCAAGAAACTCAAGAGACTAATCTGGGGAAATTTTAAAAATATTTTATTTTGAACTAATCGCAGATACATAAAAGTTGTAAAAATACTACAGAATGTTTCCATATATCCCTCGTCCATTTTCTCAAATAAGATGTTAATCTTACATAACCATGGAAAGGAAGTTAGCATTGACAAAATACTAGTAAAGACCTTATTTGAATTTCACCATTATTCCTACTGAAATTTTTTCCAGTATCTTATTGAAGATCCCACATTGCATTTGGTTGTTATTTCTTTGAGAGGAATGTTTGCAGTTGGGAAAATAGAATCAGTGTGCATCATCCCACTCTCTTTTTCTGCTGTTTGATAAATCTTGTTTCTAAGAAATCTTTTCTCAGAACTTGGGAGCAGTTAACTCTATTATTAAAGAAATATACCTCAAATCAAAGATTTTTACAAGACTACCTTCATTCTCTACTAGACCATAAATTCCTGGAGAACATTTTTTAATTTTCCAGGGTAATTTTTATTATTATTATTGTTTTGTGTGTGTGTGTGAGATGGAGTTTTACACTTGTTGCCTAGTCTGGAGTGCAATGGCACACTGCAACCTCCACCTCCCAGGTTCAAGCGATTCTCCTGCCTCAGCCTCATAAGTAGCTGGGATTGCAGGTGCCTGCTACCACGTCTGGTTAACTTTTTTTTTTTTTTTTTTTTGTATTTTTATTAGAGACAGGGTTTCACCATGTAGGCCAGTCTGGTCTCGAACTCCTGACCTCAGGTAATCCTCCTGCTTAGGCCTCCCAAAGTGCTGGGATTACAGGCATGAGCCACTGCACCCAGCCTAGGGTACAGATTTGATGAATAAGTGAATTAATGAATAAATGTTGCTATTTTTAAACATTCTACAAGGTCCACTTCTGATTTGTCTTCGGAGTTCAGCAATGATGTGGAAATTACCTACTACTTATCCGAGCAACTGTCAGTGTCGAGAAGTGAAATTTCCATGAGGGCTAAGGCGGCACTTACCATGTTGAGCTTGCCTCGTTGCTCCACTAGGCTGGAGAAGGCAAAGGCTGTGACCACACAGGCAGCGAGAGAGAAGTATGTGTTTACAATGGCCCTGGACTGTTTGTCTCCAGGTTCAGCAATGGCTGAGTTAAAGCTGGGCCAAAACATCCATAGAAAGAGAGTCCCTGTAGTGAACCCAAAGAGGGGATATTAGTTCTGAATATGGAAGACAGTCCAAAAGATGCAGCTTGCTTTATTTATTTATTTATTTTTGAGACAGAGTGTCCCTCTGTTGCCCAGGCTGGAATGCAGTGGCTCGATCTCTGCTCACTGCAACTTCCACCTCCTGGGTTCAAGCAATTCTCCTGCCTCAGCCTCCTGAGTATCTGGGATTACAAGTGTGGGCTACCATGCCCACCTAATTTTTTTTTTGTATTTTTAGTAGAGACGGGGTTTCAGCATGTTGGTCAGGCTGGTCTCGAACTCCTGACCTCGTGATCCACCCGCCTTGGCCTCCCAAAGTGCTGGGATTACAGGTGTAAGCCACTGCGCCCAGCCTGGAGGATGTAGTTTCCTTTGGCCACTGACAATGTCTCTCTTTAGGCTTGATTATCTACTGTTAAGAGAAAAGAGGAGAATTGAGCCAGCATAAAGTAGTATGCAAAAGATCCTCCTTTTATCAAAGTTTAATTAAATTTACTATTATTATTTTTTAGAGATTAAGTCTCACTGTGTTACCCAGGCTGGACTCAAACTCTTGGGCCAAGCAATCCCACCTCAGTCTCCTGAGTAGCTGAGGCTACTGTAGTTCACTACCATGCTTGGCTTGGATGTTTTTTTTGAGCATCTCACACCTGTGTTGAAGTTAACCTTCCCTGGCCCCTTTTCAAATAGATAAGATTCAAGCAAGTTTATCCACACTCACCAATCATTGCAAACAAGTCTGAGTAGTAAGTAGACTCTTCATTTTTATGCCCCCTTCTCAGTCCAGATCGATACAAGATGCCTGCTACAGCCAAGCCAAAGTAGGCCCCAAAGGCATGGATCGTCATTGATGCTCCAATGTCAGAGGCCTGAAGGGATAAAATAACATTCATATAAACAGAGGTGAACCTGAGACTCATTTATGGGAGGAAAGTCAATGAAAGAATTGCATCGTTGGTTAAACAACTTAAAAAAATTAAAGAGGGACAGAAAGATTGTGTCAGAGAAAGAGGGATAAAACAGGGAGTAAAATAGAAATAGCACAGAATTTGGGGCCACACACAACTGACTTTCAATCCTAGGTCAGTTACTTCCTTGCGATGTGACTTTAGACAAATTATTAAACATCTCTGATCTAAGGGTTCTGTAAAATGGGGAAATATTACCCACACTCAACAGAGTTTGTGGTGAGACTTAGATATGACCATATTTCTAAACACAAGTTCCCTAGTGGGCACACAAGACATGCAAGGTTACTTCTCTAGGTGATGGAGATTTTGAGTGAAATATGTATTGCACAGCCTGGCATGGTGGTGCCTGCCTTGTAGTCCCAGCTACTGGGGAGGCTGAGGCAGGAGAATGACTTCAGCCTAGGAGTTTGAGGTTACAGTGAGCTATGATTGTCACATTGCACTCCAACCTAGGTGACAAAGCAAGAACTAATCTCAAAAAAATAAATAAGTAAATAAAAAGATACTGCTTGTGATAAAAAACGAAGATGATATGTTCACTTGAAATTGCAGTTAAAGCTCACTTACTTGTATTTCATACTTGAAACTTCAAAAAACCAGAGTTTTTACCCATATTTGTTTTCTTATTTGGCTCTATGAGGACCTGAAAACCAGTTAAGGTCCCAGATTCATTTGAAGAGATTTAGATTCCTCTTTAGGATATGGTGTGGATTTGACCTAGTTTTCTACATTTCCATCCCCTAGAGGGAATACTCAGAGGGTCAAATTCTAGACATTCATCTGTACTTATAGACAGTAAGATGACACACATCTATTTATGAAAGATTTTCAAATTTAAGTAAAAATGGTCTCCTAGTTGTTGTTCCTTTGTTTGCTAGACATAGACAGACCCAGTCCCCTTGAAGATCCACACGTGGTTGGAATGAATCAAATATCTTCCCAGCATATATGAGCTATCTAGCAATCTTTACCGTCCCAGCAACACTTAGTCCCCTCCCAGCTGGGAAACCTTGCTTTGCTTCACCAGGTGGCTTCAGGAAGATGGGAGGTGGCGATTAATCATGCTTAGACTTTCCAAATAACATATGAGCCTGTGCCTCTCTTGAAATGCTCACATATTTGTAGGCAAAATAACCTTCTATTTTTCCCTTTGGAATCATCAAATAAGTCTTCATTCAGCTAGCACGCAGAGCTGACAGCGTCTTTATTAATCGGACCCGCTTACCTTGGTGGTTTCATCCGGTATCGGTCAAGTCCTTTCACCTTACTGTAAAAGTTTTCTTTTAGTTCTTCATCACCAATTCAAGACTGTGGTTGTTGTTACTTTGGCTTGAAGAACGTTTCTCTCCACTAGTTGCTTGAAAACTTCTAGGTATCTTTTAGGTCCAGTGTAACTGTCACTTCCTCAGGGAACCCCTCCTTGATTCTACAATCTAAACTAACCTTCCAGTTACACTTTCTCATAGTCCCACCGTACATATTTTTCATAACATGTATTGCAATTTATAATAACATTTGTGTGTTTGTGTCTTTGGATGGGTAGATGAATGTGCAATTCTTTATTTGTTTTCTGTCTCTCCCACTAGAGTGTAAGCTCTATAAAAACAGGAACTTTCATATTTTGTTTGTCATTGAGTCTCTAACATCTAGAAAGTTGTCAAAAATATTTGCAGTTGAATTGATGTTAATAGAAATATAAACAAAATCACAAAGTACTAGAGAGTGCCCCCAAATGTTCTTTATTTATTTATTATTCCTGGGAGGAATCAATGAAATATTTGTGGAGAAAAAAGTTTGACTGAGGCCTTAACAAAAACCACTACAGCCGGGCGCGGTGGCTCAAGCCTGTAATCCCAGCACTTTGGGAGGCCGAGACGGGCGGATCACGAGGTCAGGAGATCGAGACCATCCTGGCTAACACGGTGAAACCCCGTCTCTACTAAAAATACAAAAAAACTAGCCGGGCGAGGTGGCGGGAGCCTGTAGTCCCAGCTACTCCGGAGGCTGAGGCAGGAGAATGGCATAAACCCGGGAGGCAGAGCTTGCAGTGAGCTGAGATCCGGCCACTGCACTCCAGTCCGGGGGACAGAGCAAGACTCCGCCTCAAAAAAAAAAAAAAAAAAACCAAAAACCACTACAAGGCTTTATATAGGGCTATTCACCTAGTAGTAAAAATATAAAAAGGAATTGATCATTGATAGGCAAAAGAAGAGTTGAGGAATTAGAACAATCTGGAGGTGAATTCAGACTCTGGCAAGTCATTCAGTATCTGTGATAATCAGTTTTTATGGTGTATATATATAATAATAAAAATAATACCTACCATGCAGTGTTGTTGTGAAGATGAAATGACATAATATTTACAAAACTCCTACTTAACAATAGGCACTCAGTAAATGATGGTTATTGTTACTATTTGCTATGGTATCACTCACCAAGATTTGCTCCCATATACCGTAGACACCCATTGCTTTTTGTAGCCAAAACTGATGCCCAAAGCTAGGTAAGTATAAATTTTCTAACTCTTACCTTAAATATTTCACCAACCAGATATTCATTGCCAGCAAATACAGCGATTTCTATAATTGTCATGATCAGCATTTGGGTGGGGCTCGTTTTTCCCAGGACAGCTCCAAAAGATATCAGAACTGTGGCTGTACTGAAGTCTGCATTTATAATGCTGAGGGGAAACAAGAATAAATTGAAGAGTAATGCACACCTAACATAAAACTGACCAAAGTGCAATCCCATCTCCCACCAGGCCCATCCGGTGCTTCCCAGACTTACTCATCATCTCCCACTTCCTACTCCTCCTCCAACTAAAGAGTGTCTTTAGTTGCTCTAATGTACATATTTTAACTTACCTTTTATCTCATTTAGGGTTTTACTTTATGTTCGTTGATTTAATAAGTGAATTATTTCTGGAGTGTGGGTTTACTATTGCACAACAAGAATACATGTTTACATTTTAGAAAAAATCTGAAAAATAACAAATGGGAAATTTTTGCTCCCTGTAGCTGAGATGGAAGGAATAATACTTTTATGGAAGAGGGTTTCTCATACCCTCAAAGTCAAACCAGAGAGGTTACAGATATGAATGTATTATCCAGCTCAGTAGAGCAAGGCATTGATTCAGATTTTTGAATTTCAACAATTTTCTGTTACGTAAGGGAGGCAATTTGCCAGTCGGTACAGTAAATGACAGTGGACTACCAGAGAAACGATTGATCTGAAAATGCAATGGCTGAAACATAAATAATTGTTTTAGTCTGTTTGGACTGCTATAACAAAATACCATAAACTGGGTTGTTTATAAATAACATAAATTTATTTCTTATGGTTTTGGAGACTGGGAAGCCCAAGATCAAGATACTGACAGACTTGGTGTCTGATGAAGGCTCCCTTTCTGGTTGGTAAGTGGTGCCTTCCAGCTATGTTCTCACATAGTGGAAGGGGTGAGGAGTCTCCTGTGGACCTCTTTCACAAGGACACTGACCCCATTCATAAACATTCTGCCTTCATGACCTGGCCACCTCCCAAATCCCCCACCTGTTAATATCATCATGTTGCAGGTTAAGAGTGTAATATATGAATTCTGGAGGACACAAACATTCAGCCCATAGTAAGGATGCTCACTTTTTGATTCCAATGGAAATTTTCTTTCCCTGGCTATGCAGGATTCCCTGTACAACAGTGCCCCACTGGAGGCCCAAAGCAGCAATGAGTAGGTTGATACCCACACTGCTGAAGCCATACTTCTTCAGGAAGGTCATGAGGAAGCCAAACCCAACAAATATCATAACATGTACATCTTGGAACACTGGAAAAGAGTAAAGGAAAAAGAAATCTGCATTAGGAAAGCATGAAGAAAGTATTGCATCATAGTATAACCTATGTATTAAGTGCTACCACCTTTGTATAACACACTGGGAAAAAAGAGCATTATCTGGGAAGCAAAAGTTTGGTTCCAACGCCAGCTTGACTACTTACCAACCAAGAGACTTTGGCAAGTTATTCAGTGTTGGAGCTTTTTATTGGGAAGACTATGCACTATTACAACAGTGTGTCTTTCATCCTGTTCCTGAGGAATTTTACATTGTTTTCCATGTGAAGACGGCCTTACAAAGCACAGAGCAAGCATCACCCTTTCTTGCACTTTACCAATACTCCCAGGAAATAGAATATTTTCTCTTTTCATTTACATAGCTTTGTGTATATACTTCAGCTTTATCATTTGTATGATTAGCATTTATTTAGCATTTGTCAAACGATAATAGTCAATAAGGTGTCCATCTCCTGCACTAGATTGTGAATTTCTTGATTGAAGGGGTTTGGACACATTCATACTTGACTCTCTTTAACTTGGCCTAGTAGCTTGCATATCAGATAGGAAGCAGTATCTTTCTTTGATGGATGAGTCTCCATTCATCAAATGTGTATAATAGCACCAGCCACAAAAATCTTACCAGATCATTATTTGAGTCAAATGGGATAATCTCTGTTAGCACTTTATGAACCATGAAGCATTAATAAACATAAAGGCTGTATCCTCTTCAGTAGCAAATATTCAACTTGGTGTCTGGGGATATGGGCTCAGGCACCTGAATTCAATCACATGATTGTGTGACCCTGGGCAAGTCACTTACTCTCTATGAGCTTCAGTGTTTTCATCTGCAACATTGTAAAGGCCCTATTTCATAGAATAATCCAAGTGGGATCACCTGTGTAGGAGGATTTGCATACAATAAAGTATTATACCAATAAAACATATGATCAAATGCAAGATAGCGAAAACATGAACTCTTCAAGAAACTGACAACTAAGTTGGTAAGACATATATATGGATAAGCCATATATGAAATTGACATTTTTGACTGGAAATAGTCCTTTGATCTGAAGGGAGGATCTGGACAGTACATAACAGCATCCACTACAGTGGACAAACCTGAGTGGGGTACCATAGTCTCTCTCTCTCTCTTTTTGTGGTGGGGCCGGGCGGGGGGGCGGGAGATGGAGTCTTGCTCTGTCGCCCAAGATGGAGTGCAGTGGCATGAACCCGACTCACTGCAATCTCCGCCTCCCAGGTTCAAGAAATTCTCCTGCCTCAGTGTCCCAAGTAGTAGCTGGGATTACAGGCACATGCCACCGTGCCTGGCTAAGTTTTGTATTTTAGTAGAGACAAGGTTTCACCATGTTGGCCAGGCTGGTCTTGAACTCCTGACCTCAGGTGATCTGCTCTCCTCAGCCTCCCAAAGTGCTGGGATTACAGGTGTGACCCACCATGCCTGGCCCCATAGTCTCTTTTTAACTAAACATCACCATTGTGGCCAGAGGTTTAAGTGGAAATAGGTATGAGGGAGGATATGCCTAGAAAATATGTCCCAGAAGAAACCGACATTAAAGGTCAATTAATTTGCCCAAAGGTTGAAGTCAGGATTTGAACTCCAACCTGACTTTCCCGATTTCTCTGTTCATTGAGCACTGTAGAGGTATAAAATGACCAAAGCAGAGCTCTGGCTTCGAAGGCACACAGAGATGTTACTACTTCTTGGCTCCTCTCTACTTCTGTTCTGCCATCAGGCTCAGGGTGTTGAGGGTAAGAGACTATGGTACACTACTCAGGCTTGTCTACTGCAATGGATGCTGAGATGCGCTACCCAGATGCTCCCTTCAGATCAAAAGACATACCTCCCATTTTCCCTGGCTGTCAGGAGTGCTGCCAGATGAAGCCCTAAGCTCTCAATTCTCTCTGGAAAATGCTGTTGTTTTGCTCAAGGTCATAGCTCTTCCCTAGGGTAGTCTGGATACAATAACCGATTCATATGAGCAACCCCTTGTTTCAGAAAATGACCACCTAAACCTGGACAATCCTAGCTTCAGAGCCTCCTGCAGGGTCAGCTGAGGACTTCTACTTCTCTCCTCAAATCCTTTTCCCTCAAGTGTTGATCCTTAAGGTGTTGATTCCCATCCCATACCTACCCAGGGTACCCTGGAACTGAGATTTTACCTGACTCGCTGGTGGGCACTTGTCAGTTAATATCAACTTGTTTCCCTTTCTGCTTTTTGAAGTATAAATAACCACATATATTCATTTTTCTTTACACATTGATTTGCCAGTATTTAATTTTTATATGTAAAAATTTGATCTAGATCATAGAATAAATTGGAGGGGAACTTAGAGGATATGCATGATTCTTACTATGGTTTTTCTTACTATGGTTTTACCTTTATGGGACTCAGATTTTTTTAAGGAATACTTGGATTACATGATGTCTAAAGTGTCTTAGCTCTACAATTTATTTTATTTCACATTTAGGTCAGGACTCTAAGACACAGAGAAGTTAGGTGACTTGTTTATAGTCACAAAGTAGAATAAAAATAAGGACTCAGTTTTTTTCATTTTGTTCATTTTTTTCAATTACACAAAGTTTTTTCTAACTTTCTTTTTTTTTTTTTTTTTTTTTTTTTCTTAGAGCACTCTGGTTCTCCCTGTAATCTATTGATTTTAAACTGTGCAGTTACCAACTGATATGGTTTGGCTCTGTCTCCACCCAAATCTCATCTTGTAGCTCCCATAATCCCATGTGTTGTGGGATGGACCTGGTGGGAGAAGACTGAATAATGGAGGCAGGTCCCCTTTGTGCTGTTCTCGTGATAGTGAGTGGGCTGGAGTGCAGTGGTGCAATCTCGGCTCACTGCAACACCCGCCTCCCAGGCTCAAGTGATTCTCCTGTCTCAGCCTCCCAAATAGCTTGGGTTACAGGCATGGGCCACCATGGACGACTAATTTTGGTATTTTTAGTGGGGATAGGGTTTCACCATGTTGGTCAGGCTGGTCTAGAACTCCTGACCTTGTGATCCACTCTCCTTGGCCTCCCAAAGTGCTGGATTATAGGTGTAAGCCACCATGCCTGGCAATCTGATGGTTTTATAAACAGGAGTTCTCTGCACAAGCTCTCTCTTTGCCTGCTGTCACCCATGTAAGACGTGACTTGCTCCTCCTTGCCTTCCACCATGATTGTGAGGCCTCCCCAGACATGTGGAACTGTAAGTCAAATAAACCTCTTTCTTTCATAAATTGCCAGTCTCAGGTATGTTTTTATCAGCAGTGTGAAAACGAACTAACACAAAAACTAATTTAAGAAATTGTTTTATTAATTCCATAATTTCTCTTAGTGGAACAATTGTTCTGCAGAGCTCACCCCTCTTCCCCTTTGATGAAAAACCAGACATTTTATATTGGGGTAAAGAAATTTTATATATTAACTGTGCTTCAATATTTTTCCCTCTTCTGATGTAATTATTGTTACTGCTTTTCGCCACAAGGGGGCTTAAGAACCTCATTTATTATTTAAATTAATAAGAGCTTAAAAAGTTGTGGAGGTTCTTGAATGATTCGGTATGAAAGATACGAATAAAAAGGTTTATAAACAACTAGGATTATTGCATTATCATTTATCCTGCTTTAAGAGTTTGTGGTTGGGGACCAGGGAGAGGGCCACAACTATAGTTGTGTGGTACAAGGCTCTGCCACCAAAGGAATACAGTGTCCATTTTATAGAAGAAAAGGAGTTTCTTTAGGGGTTTGCACTTTGGAGAAATCTTCCAACAGGTTTTAAGGATTGTCAAGTCTTGTCTAAAACAGTGATTCTCAACAAGAGGTAATATTAGCCCCCAGAGTACATTTGACAATGTCTGGAGACATTTGTGGTTGTTGCAACTTGAGTAGGTAGAGTGGTGCCACTGATATCCTGAGGGATGCTGCCAAACATCCTGTGGTGAATAGGACAGCTTCCCACAAGGAAGTATTGGGCTCAAAGTGTTAAGGATGCTGCTGTGGAGAAATCTTCATCTAAATCAACTATGCTTTTAAGGATTAATAGTAACTAGTGTAAAACTTTCATTTTCTTTAAACGTTTTATACTAAAACAGAAAATACTGGCTTGATTTACTTAAAAATTTCTGCCCAGTAGCGCAGCAAATTTTGCACTCTGTTTTGGGCCAAGATAGCAGGGTGGAGGGAACCAGGTGCCTACGTTTTCCTTGCTCTCTTCTCCCATTCTTTGCTGCCCCCTGAGATCATAACAACTCAGTGTTTTTTATTTCAAGCATTTTCCTGAAAGTTGTTAACAGAAAATAAAAGAGGATAGTGAAAACTATAAAAGCGAAGAAGTCTGAAGGCATTAGAATCCTACACTGTTCTTAGCAATCCCATCTCCCTGACTGTGATAAGTTGTGTCTTTCACATTTATTTATTTATTACTTATTATTTTTATTTATTTATTTATTTATTTGAGATGGAGTCTCACTCTGTCTTGCCCAGGCTAGAGTACAGTGGTGTGATCTCGGCTCACTGCAGCCTCTGCCTCCTGGGTTCAAGCGATTCTCCTGTCTCAGCCTCCCAAGTAGCTGGGACTACAGGCATGTGCCACCACACCTGGTTAATTTTGTATTTTCAGTAGAGATGGGATTTCACCATGTTGGCCAGGTTGGTCTCGAACTCCTGACCTCAGCCTCAGCCTCCCAAAGTGCTGGGATTACAGGCATGAACCACTGTGCCTGGCATCTTTCACATTTAGAGACACATCACACTGATCAAAAACACTGTGTCAGCTCTACGCTAGCTAGTAATTTATATTCCATTCTAATTGTTTACTAGCTATGTGTCTTTGGATAACCAGTGAATCGCTCTGAGCTTCAGTTTCCTCATCTGTAAAATGGGACTAATACTTCATAAGGCTCCATGAGGGCATGTGTTTTATTTACCTCCTCATGTCTCCAGTATCTGGTACAGAGTGCATGTGAAATATATCCAGAATAAACATGTAAACTCTGGTGTACATCTAACATCTAACAAACTTTTATGTTTTGACATTGGTGTATATTAAGGACTATCACAGTTAGGCTCAATCTTAAAGGAGACCACTATATTTAGCCATTTTCAAATAGCCAAACCTGTTTCTTTGCTATTAGTTGATGACATGCATAAAACCCTCCACATTTATCAGTTGTGTAAAAAACAATTTCATCTCTCTCTATCTGTAAATATGTGTTTGTCTGTATATATCTTTATATATTTTGAGCTCACAGTGCCTTATCTTGGAAAACATCAGCAAGTGCTTTGAATTCTACAATTTTTGTTTAGAATACAGGGATATAAGATCACTAAACTTGATATTTTCACTGAGTAAACTCATTTTCCCACAAAGATTATATTCTCACCCTTTAAAAGTTGATTGATGTTAGTGAAGACCAAGAAATATTTTGGCAAATCTGTTGGAGACAATAGATCCATGTAGACAAATTTGGCCTAAATTCCTACCTGATAAACAATGCTGCCTATATAATGCAGTGGTTAAAACATAGGTTTTGGAGGCAGACAAATCTGGGTTAGAATCTGACTAAGCACTTTCATTTACTAAACATTTGATCTTGGGCAAATTGCTTAATCTTTCTAAACCCCAATTTTATCATAAGTATTTCTTCTTAACATGTGTATTCCAAGGGTTGTTTTGAGGATTAGAAAATAAATACACAGTAAGTTCACACAGTGCCTATGACAAACTAAGCATCATTATAATCAGTGGTTTTATTATAATTTAAAATTTGTCCTACTTTTCTGCTAAAAATAAATTTGGATTTGAGGTTGGTAACCAGAACCTGACAGGATACAATTTCACCATCGTCATTACCATCACCACCACCATCAGCAGCATCAACATCCTCAGCATCATCTCATTCATTAGTAGAGTTTAATTTATGTTGTTAATTTTGTTCTATTCTACTTTTATGTCTTGCAATAGGATATCTTGCAAGTCCTAATGTATTAGTCTGTTCTCACAGTTCTAATAAAGACATACCCAGGACTGGGTAATCTGTAAAAGAAAAGAGTTTAATTGACTCACAGTTCCACAAGGCTGGAGAGGCCTCACAATCATGGTGAAAGGTAAAGGAAGCGCAAAGTCATGTTTTACATGGCAGCAGGCAAGAGAGCTTGTGTAGGATAACTCCCCTTTATAACCATCAGTTCTCATGAGATTTATTCACTGTCACAAGAACAGTGCAGGAATGACTGGCCCCCATGATTCAATTACCTCCCACTGGTTCCCTCCCACAACACATGGGAATTATGGGAACTACAATTCAAGATGAGATTTGAGTGGGAACATAGACAAACCATCTCATTTTGCTCCAACCCCTCCCAAATCTCATGTTCTTGCATTTCAAAACCAATCATGCCTTCCCAACAGTCCCCCAAAGTCTTAATTCATTTCAGAATTAACTCAAAAGTCCACAGTTTCATCTGAGACAAGGCAAGTCCCTTCCACCTGTGAGCCTGCAAAATAAAAAGCAAGTTAGTTAGTTCCTAGACACAATGGGGGTATAGGCATTGGGTAAATACTCCCATTCCAAATGGGAGAAGTTGGCAAAAAAAAAAAAGCAGCTACAGGCCCCATGCAGGCCTGAAATCCAGTGGGCAGTACTTAAATCTTAAATTTCCAAAATGATGTCCTTTGACTCCATGTCTTACATCCAGGTCATGCTGATGCAAGAGGTGGGTTCCCATGGCCTTGGACAGCTTTGCCCCTGTGACTTTGCAGGATACAGCCCCCTCTCCAGGCTACTTTCACAGCTAGAGTTGAGTGTCTGTGGCTTTTCCAGGTGCTTGGTGCAAGCTGTCAGTGGATCTACCATTCTGGGATCTGGACAATGGTGGCCCTTTTCTCAGCTCCACTATACAGTGCTTTAGTTGGGACTCTGTGTTTGGGTTTGCACCCCACATTTCTCTTCTGCACTGCCCTAGCAGAGGTTCTCCATGATGGCACTTCTCCTGCAGCAAGTTTCTGTCTGGACATTCAGGTACTTCCATACATCCTGTGAAATCTAGGCAGAAGTTCCCAAACCTCAATTCTTGACCTCTGTGCTTCCACAGTCCCAATACCACATGTAAACTGCCAAGACTTGGGGCTTGTACCCTCTGAAGAAACAGCCGGAGCTGTACATTGACCCCTTTTAGCCATGACTGGAGCTGACACAGCTGGGATACAGAGCACCATGTCCTGAGGTTGCATAGAGCCAGGAAGCCCTGGGCCTGGCCCATGAAACCATTTTTCCCTCCTAGTCCTCCTGGCCTGTGATGGAAGGGACAGCCATGAAGGTCTCTGACATGCCCTGGAGACATTTTCCCCATCGTCTTGGTGATGAGGGAACATTTGACTCCTGATTACTTAATGCAAATTTCTGCAGCTGGATTAAATTTCTCCCCAGAAAATGGGTTTTTCTTTTCTACTGCATCATCAGGCTGAAATTTTTCTAAACTTTCATGCTCTGTCACCTCTCAAATGCTTGCAGTTAAGAAATTTCTTCTGCCAGATACCCTAAATTATCTCTCTCAAGTTCCACAGATCTTTAGGGCAGCGGCAAAACTATGCCAGCCTCTTTGTATAGTAAGAGTGACCTTTACTCCGTTTCCCAACAAGTTCCCCATCTCGCTATCACCATTTTGGTCTAAGCCATATAACAAGTCTCAAGGAAATTCCAAACTTTCCCACATATTCCTGTCTTCCTCTGAGTCCTCCAAACTGTTTCAATCTCTGCTTGTTGCCCAGTTCCAAAGTTGCTTTCACATTTTTGGGTATCTTTACAGCAGCATCACACTCTACCTGAACCAATTTACTGCATTAATCTGTCCTCACACTGCTAATAAAAATATACCTGAGACTGGATAATTTATAAAGGAAAGTGGTTTAATTGACTCACAGTTCCACATGGCTGGGAAGGCCTCACAATCATGGTGGAAGGCAAATGAAGATCAAACTCATGTTTTACATAGTGGCAGGTGAGAGAGCTAGTGTAGGATAACTGCCATTTATAAAACCATCAGATCTTGTGAGACTTACTCACTATCACGAGAACAGCACAGGAAAGACTTGCCCTCATGATTCAATTACCTCCCACTAGGTCCTTCCCATGACATGTGGGAATTTTGGGAACTACAATTCAAGATGAGATTTGGTTGGGGACACAGCCAAACCATATTACTTAATAACTCAACATGTACAACCCAAAAGAAACAAAATGAAACAAAACTCTCCTTTTCTTCTATTTCCTATATATATATGTATATATGCCAGCTGCTTGGAATGATGTCCACTCCATTCCACACCCAACACTTTGCGTGTGTGTGTGTGAGAGAGACACACACACACACACACCCAGAGAGAGAGAGAGAGAGAGAGAGAGAGAGAGAGAAACTTGCCCTGTTACCCAAGCTGGAGTGCAGTGGCGTGAATATAACTCACTGCAGCCTTGACCTCCTCCTGCCTCAGCCTCCTGAGTATCTGGGATTACAGGTGCACACTACCACACTTGGCTAATTTTTTATTTTATGTTTTGTAGCAACAGCATCTCACTGTGTTTTCCATGCTGATCTCAAACTCCTGGGCCCAAGTGATCTTCTTGCTTCAGCCTCCCAAAGTGCAGGCATGAGCCCAGCCCCAGTACTCCTTTACCTGAAAATCTAGATACCTTTTAAGAATCATTCTCTGAGTGTTACTGGACACAGCTGCCACGTTGTGCATATCCCTCTTGTTTTATTTCATTTGTTTTTCTGCTTTGTTGCTCTGTGTGCTCATTTATCAGTTATTTAAATAGACCTGATGGAACACTGCCAGTTAGACACTTTTGCGTGAGAAAGTGAATGCAAGTCTTAAGATAGGAGTCATTGGGTGGCTTGTCTCAGAGAACTCGACAGAAAGTCTGCCACTTGTAGCTTTTTAGGAACTGCCTCAGTTATTCATAAATAAATAGATTACCGGTGAGGGCCATTGCAAATTCATCTAATTGGTAACTATATGGGTCTTATTCAGAAAAATTTTGTTTGTAGACTAACTGGTGAAAATCACAAAGTTCATTTTCCAGTTAAAGTTTGGTTGGATTTCTTGTTTCATTTTGTTCTGCTTTTTAGTAGCTCAAGGCTGGCAAAGTAGTTTGCTATACATATAGTTTTTTGGCCTTAGTGAGTTCCAGTCTTTTGAACCAGTGGAGTTGTATTCTAAACTCATCTGTTTTTGAGAGAATAGTATCCTTAGGGCAGTATCTTCCTTCCTCCCTCTAAATATGTTATTTTTACATATTTCAAATATTTAGAAAAGAGAATACAATAAACACTTATATACTATTCACTCAGATTTATCAGTTATTAATATTTTCATGCTTGCTTTCTGTGTTTGTGTGTGTGTGTGTACATCTCCTAAGTAAAAGGACATTCTAAATACCATAATATCAGCATCACATCCAAAAAATGCCAACATCGATATAATAACATGATCTAATATAGAATTATATTCAGATTACTCCAACTATCCCCAGACTGTCTTTTTATAAAACTTCTGGATTAATTATTCACTCAAGTTTCATACATTTTCTTTGTCATATGTCTTTAGATGTCTTTGATTTAGAGCAGTTCTCTTACATCCTTTTCCTTGCTGGTATTATTTCATTTTTTTATGTAGAATGCCTTACAATTTGGATTTGTTTGATTGTTTCACCATGATGAGAATCAGACTAAATATTTTTGGCAAGAATATTATACAGATGGTATTGTGTACTTCCCACTAGATCACACCAGGAAGCACATAATCTGTTTTTCCTATTACTGATAATGATAGGTTTGACCACTTGTTTAAGACTGTGTTGCCAGATCTCTCCACTATAAATGTAACTTTGACCCTGTAAGTATCAGGTAATCTCTGGGTGATGCTTTCAGACCATGTGATTGCCATGCTGTCCAATAACTTTTCACCCAGTGATTTTAGATTCCATGATGAACATTGCTGAAATGGATTATTACACTGGTAACTTCAAAATTGCAATTTTCTATATCTATTCTCCTTTTATATTAATTAGTATTCTTCTGTAAAGAAGAGCTTCCTCCTTCTCTTCTTTTTCTCTTTTATGCAATATTTCTATGGGCTTATTGAATCCCTTTTTCCTTATTTGAATTTCTATTACCATTATGTCATTATTATTTTAACACTCTATGTATTCCTAATTTGGCCTGTTGATGCCCCTTCAAGCAGGATCCTGCGTCCTTTTCGCATGGCCCTGTTAATCTTTAAGCACTTAGGTTACCTTGTGCTTTCTTTGCCCCAACCTGGAACCAGCAATTTCTCCAATGAGTCCCGGAGTGGGGAACGATATTTCAAATCCAAGGTCTTAGTACTATTTGTGCCCATGGCTTCCAGGTCTTTTAAATAGGCAAAACTGTTCAATTCAAAGGCACCACATCGGTTCTGCTAGAGACTAGTATTTTATTGTTAGGTCATATATTACAGACAGTATATTAATTCAGTTTTCATGACAATTCCAGGTAACAAAACAGCAGCAAATCATTTCCTAGGAATGGTTTACACAGCACAAATCAGCTACCTTCCTTTGTGACATGAAGATTTGCTGAATTTTTTGGTGAAAGTCATGAAATGATTTCAAGTGATATGTCGATCCTTTGCCAGTTCACCTCTATCTTTGGTGGTTCCCAAAGTGTGATCCACAGATATCTGGGTGTCCTGCAGACTAACTTCCAGGGAGTCTGAGAAGTTAAAACTATTTTCATTACAATTCCAGGATCATATTTGCCTTTCGTGTATGACATGACTTTTTAATACGTATGAATCAGCCTGGTGAAATACAAATATATGTAATGCACTACTGAAATGTGATGGTATCTCAGAAAAAAAGCACTTTTGTGATGGATTGAGTTGCTAATTGAAGAAGAAACATTTTAATAAGATTCCACTGTTTCTTGAAAGAAAGACTGACACATACATTGCTGCTTCTCAGACTTGAGTATCTGACAGATATTTTCTTAAAAATGCATGAAATGAGGCTATCATCTCAATTTAAAGAACTGACAGTATTTATAGCTGTGATATATTCTCAGTTTTTAAACAATTAGAATTTCAGAAAATTTGTGTCTGCTATGACAAGCTTATCAACTTCCTGATACTTGGCAAGACTTTTCTGAGAGATTGTTGATGATATTAACAAATATTCTTCTTCATGTTATATATGGAAATATGTCAACATTTGGAAGATCTGTATAAGTCAGTGAATCAATATTTTTCAAATGAACAATGTAACAGTATTACAGAGTGACACATGAGTAAATGAGTCAATCAAAGTACAAGATAAACTAAAGGATTTTTAATGCCATGGAGTATACAAAGATCATTAATATGATTTTAATGTCCTCTAGATATTAAATACCTGGCATCTGTGGAATTCCAAAAAAAAAAAGTAAACAGTCCCCAGAGAGCTTTCTCTTTAACCTTAATTTTCTCTAGTCCATCTACATGTTAGCAAGGAGTAGCTGACAGACACAGTCAAACTTCAGTGCTTTTTAAATTATTTGACTCAACAGGGTGACCAGCACTTTGATAGGTGCTATGGAAGCCAAAAACCATGGAGTATAGCTGGTTTATCAGATGAGTATCTCAGAGGTTATTCATGGCATGAAACATGATATTCAGGTACCTAACATAGTTTCATGATTGTGCCTAGGGTTGTGTGCAAATCCAAGGGTTCTGTAACATAATTCCCTTCTCTCCTATTCAAAAAGCATAACAGAATACAAGTGATGAGAATAAATTTGTATTTTCTGTAGTTTACTTAAAATGTAGACTAATATACAACTTCATTTATTTTTGAAATACTCAAATCTTTTACCACACTGCAATTGAGAACTATCATAACGTACTGTGAACTTCTTGGGGGAGGAACCGAGCCTTTTCTATGCTTGAATCCCTGCACTGGCACTGGGCATGGAGCTAGGTAGGGACCCAAAATGTTTACTCATTTGACTTGAACGTTGTTTTCTATTAATGAATATAAACAATCTGTTCTCCATTAACTTATACCATTACATAAACTTTGTGTAAGTCAATTGTTTGAAATGTAGGGAAATACATATATATAAAATATATTCTATATATGTATATAACACCTCAGTCATGTACTTTCTCAGTCTATTCTACAAACGATTTTAAGCAGGAATAATATAACTGAACTGGAAGATGAGAACTTTCCAGAATTTTGAGTCTTGAGACCCACCCTTACTGAAGAGAGAACTTTTAATTGTGTATAGAATCGGTTATGGACAGCATTTTGAATGAATGAAGGCTACCTTTCATGTAAAATTCCACTTTGTGGCATTCTAGGTGCATAGGAGACAAGTTAATTAATTGCATGCAATGGATGCCTTGAGTTATTAGGATTTTGTTCTCTCACATAACCCTGGTGGAGAGAGGCTGAAAAAACATCTTTTGTCCAAATACATTTATGTCTCTAATCTTGCTTTGTTTACAGCCATGGCATATTTTTTTTTAACCACCTAAATATATGGTATACATTTAGACATTCAGATGTGCCTGGTCACACATCTCCTTGTCTGCCTTCCCCCATGGAATGTAAACTTCCTGAGGACATGGACTTTGCCCATTTTGTCTTTTTTTCATTTTCTTTTCTATTTAAAATTGATACATAATATTTATACACATTTATGGGATATATGTGGATGGTATTTTGATAAATGCATATGAATTGTAATAAGCAAATCATGTTATTCAGGATATCCATCACCTTGAACATTTATCATTTCTTTGTATAGGAAACATTTCAAATCTTCTGTTCTAGTTATCTTGAAATATACGATGTATTATTGTTAACTACAATCACCTTACTGTACTACATACACTAGAACTTATTCCTTTTATCTAACTTTATATTTGTAACCATTAACCAAACTTTCTTCATCATTTTCCCTGTTCCAACGCCCTTCCCAATCTCTAGTAATCATCATTCTACTCTCTACCTCCATGCAGAGAAAAGGAAATTCTTACACACTGTTGGTGGGAATGTATATTATAATGTAAACAATATGGAAGTTTCTCAAAAAACTAAAAATAGAACTATCACATGAACCAGCAATTTCACTACTGGGGATATTTCCAAAGAAAATGAAAGACATGTTTGCACTCTTATGTTTATTGCAGCAAGATACACAATAGCCAAGATACGGAATCAACCTAAGTATCCATCAGTTGATGAATAGATAAAAAATAATGTGGCATATATACACAATGGAATCCCATTTTGTTTGTTTTATTCACTGCCTAGTGCCTACAAACTTGAGAGACTTGAAGATTGCTTGCAAGAATTGGTAGTTTAATAAATATTTTCTTCATGAATCATAAAATCAATAAATTTTCATGTTTTTACAAGTGGTGTAGAAGAGTGATATGACTACTAAATTATATTTTTTAAAATATTTATTGAGATATAATTGACATATAAAATTATATACATTTGAGGCATACAACTTGACATTTTGATATCCATATACTTTGTGAAATGATCACTACAATCAAGCTAGTTAACACATTTATCACCTCTATGTTGTTACCATTGTGTGTGTATACCTGTATGTGTTTGTGTGTGTGTGTTTGTGTGTGTGTATACCTGTGTGTGTGTGGGGGGGATGGGGGGTGATCAGATTGAATTGAAGCTATATCCTCCCAGGAAATTACAAGTATCCATACAGTATTGTTAACTATCATCAATTATGCTGCACACCAGATGTCTAAAAATTACTCATCTATTGCTAGGTTACTGAAAAATGACCATGTTTAGTGATTTTCCTTCAACCTGGTCTTGGTCTCAAATTGTGAACTGAAGTTTTACCTAGGAGATTTGATGCTGGAACTCAGAAAGTTCAGCTTGAATGATGCAATTATTAAGCTCTTAAAGTCTTAAGATAACTTTATTTAAACCATATTAATCTTAGATCATATTTTTGGCATTTTTAACATTGTATTTCATCTCTTTGTTTACAAGTGTATTAGATAGTGGAGTCTTAGAATAAAATAATCATATTTGTTTTATGTTTGAATAAATTTGCTGTAGCACATGCTTAGTGCTTAATAAAATATTTACTAAATGAATAAATGGATGAATGAATGAAATGTACAAAAGCATACATAGTTGAACAGAATTTTTTTCTGTTTTATTCTCTAACTTACAAATTGTAAAACTTAATTTAATCAAGAACCCTCTTGGACATCTATGCAGTGTAAAGACAACTAGACTTGGAGTCTAGTTTTCTCTGTCTTATTATCCTAATTCTGTCCTTAACTTTCAATTTTATATTTTTGTTATGTCACTTAGTAACTCTAGGCCATTATTTCTACATGGGAATACCCCCATTACACTAATTCCCTATAAAAAGTAGGAATAAAAAAAAGAGTGTCAAATTGTTTTTTTAAAAAGCTTAGACATATGCTATGAAGTCTAATAAACATTATACCATTTTAAATAATTTTTATTTTTTTTCGATTACTTTAATCTTACTTAAGAAAAGTAAATAGTGTATATGATAGTTACCTACTACTGTCTCCCTTCTTGGTTAATGAGGTAATGGATGTGTTGGTTTATAATAATGACTCAGTAAATGGTAGTTATCATTGTTATATTACCTATTATACAGCCTACCCTTCCAAACTTGAAACTAAATTTCTCTCTTTGCTTAGTCATCATTCCAAAGGAAGGATGTTGTTTTTAAGATATGTTAAGTATTCACACATTTCTTTTCATCTCAAAGGAACAAACCGACTTCCTTTCAGAATATTGTAAAACTCTGAGTACACCTTTTTGATTAAAACTCCATTAACTTCCTACATCATGCTAAATACCCCTTCTTATTCCTTAGGGTCCTCACATGAAATCTAGGGTTCCCTTCTTATAATTTCATTTTCTTAGCACTCTCTCACCTCGAAAGTTACCCTTGGCCCTTTCAGTGGGGAATGCAAAGGAAGTGTGATACTTCTCTTTGCAGAACTAGTGACCAACTGAAGGAAAAAAGAAGGTCAGTTAGCAGTAAATAAGCAATACAAAAAGCATCATTATTTTAATTTTCAGCTTCTTGTTCTGATATTTTCATAGGAAAAAGTTCTAACCAAACACCTTAATCACAGAGAAGAAGACCAGATGTCATAGCACAAACATGTAATATCTTACACTCATAACCATCATATAATTCTACAAGGAGCTCAAGAGTTTATAGTAGTCAATTGTTTTACATTCTAAGAAACTGAAGAACCCAAAAATGTATAGTAAGTAGTAAATTGCCTACTCACGAGGATATAACTCAAGGACTTTGCCCATGTCTGCTGACTCGGTGATGTTGAGCTGCTGGAGAATAGTCTGGTCCATTTCATACTCAACAAATAATGCAAATAAAACAATCATGGCAATTTCCAGGACAATGGCCATGAGAGGGAATTTGAACCTCATGTTTGTGGCAAAGGACAGAGGCACACTGAGAACTTCACAGGCTGTGAGATGTTGATAAGAACAAAGGACTGCTCTGTGTGTGGAATTCGACTGCATGTTCAAGGCACCCCCATGACATCACAAGAAAAAAAAAATGGGCAGGACTGGTTAAAATGCCCCACCCATTGGGGAAAATTATGCTGTGTAATCTAATTGTCATTCTAAGTGTTGATTTGAAGAATATGCAATGAAATTGTGAGAAGCTGGATGATGCCAATGATCTATTGTACAGGCCTCTAGAATCATGTTTAACTTAATTCAGTAGACATTTCTTGAGGGCTTATTGTATGCCAAACATCGCGGAAGGCTTTGTAGAAGGCACGAATCTAAAGCAAAATGCAGAACTGGTCTATTAACTTCTTGAGAAAATTAAGAATCTAGTTGGGAAAACATAAATATAAGTGAATGATTATATAAAAACAAATATGTGATATAATAGTGGTTATAAAAGTATTATAAAACATAAATAAGGCAGTGACACTTTTTGCCTTAGGCCAAGAACAGTAGTATATAAAATAATACGGATATGAGAACCAACAAATAAGTAGGGTTTTGCAAGTAAAACAGATAGAGGGAATGGTATAAAGCTTGGAAGAACATGGCATGTTTTGGAAATGGCAATTAGTCAAGCAAAGCTGGAATATAAAAGAGATGAGGAGAAAATGAGGAAGTGGCAGAGATAATGTTGTAATGGAGGGGGCTGTGTTGTAAAGACCCTCACATTCAATACCAAAGATGCTAGATGTTAAATATTATCCATGAGCAATGGGGAATATATAGGACTGTAAGGAGCAGTTTTGTGTATTTATGAAGTTTTTCTTGACTCCTTACTCTGCTTTACACAAGTGTAAATATGGAAGTACACAAATGAGTTGTGATATATGTTTTAGTCTTAAATAGGAAGAGAGTAAACTTGAACAGAAACATAACTAATCTAGCATCCTGATAGATAGTCAATTGTAAATAAGATGCTAAGCAATTCAAAACTACCCTATGGGTGGAGGAATTCTTGTCTCCACTTTGTAATTGTTCTCATGGCAGAAGAAACCTATTTTTGAGAACTAAGAGCTACCAGTTAAATGAAATTTCTTTCATGAAATACAATTTCCAAAAGATTCTATGTAGAATTTGAAGAGAGAGTGCAAATGACTGCCAGGACAAAGTCTACATTATAATAAATGTGTATAAAACAAAGCAGCAGGATTTTTTTGGTATTTCTGGTATGATTTTCCACAGTAGAACATGATATATTAGGACTAAATGATCTCTGAAATTTGATAACTATACAAATACTTTGAAAAATGACTATTTCCATTGTTCCTTACGGGATAGTACAAGAGGAGTGGGTTCACATTCTTAGCTATGAAAATACTTGTGTACATCTCACACTTTAATTTTTGGTTATGCAGTAGCCTAAAGAGTGTTCATGAGAACATCAACAAATCCTAAATGCAAAGCATATATGTTAATAAACTGTACATAAACTTGTGAAAACCAAGTATCAAATTATAAATTGCAAGAACATCTAAACAATATCATAAATCAGTTGTTTTAAACTCTTCAATAAAAAGTGACACAATATATTAAATAACCCAAGACCGATGGCAACTCTCTTTCTCTGGGACATTTGCAGCAGCTCAGCAACCACTTAACACATGGGGAGTAGACGATTCTACTTATGTAGATAAAGGGACTGTGCTAGAACTTGACTTCAGTCTGTTTAACTTTGAGGAATTCACGTTTGTTGCCTTCTTCTGAAAGTAGACATTTGCATTGAAATAAGCTGTATCATGTACCATCCGGGAAAATATTTCTCTTGTTCAGCTCTTCACATAAGCTTCTCTTTCTAACTGGAAATCTTCGCACATATTCTCTGCCCCCTATCCTGTATACATCATCCATCATTCTTCAGTTTTCAGATAAAATGATACTTCCTCAGAAAAACCTTCCTTGATCTCCCATCTTAAACCAGGTTTCCACTATTATCTCTCATTGAATTGTGGTCTTTGCATTTAGTACAGTTGGCTGTGTGTGCTATATTTATGTAGTGTTTGTATTTACATGTAATTTTTAAGAATGGCCGTTTCCCTTACTGGCCTGTTAGCTCCAGGACAGGGGCTGTGTCTCTTTTGCACCTCATTTGTTATCTAGAGTGAATAATACCATGTCTAGCACAATATATAATTGATAAACATCATTTGAGTGAATTGAATTAAGGGCAGACTTGAAGCGAGAAACACTCAGCAGGCAGGTCAGCGGTGTGAGGAAGGGAGAGAGGAATAACTTTAATAAATTTCATTTTAAATTATAAATATATAGAATCCTGACAGTAGCTTTCATACTGCTGTCTACTCTCTCATTATTTCAATCAATGAGGGCTTATCATCAGGTTCTCTGTGCCTGGAACAAAAGGGAGGATCAAGCTCAAGTCATGAAACTTGGGAGGGTCAAATTCCTGGCAGACCAACACATGGTAGTATGAACCTGAAGATTTCAACAGCATTTTAGAAATCTCTCTCCTGACAGTTCTGAATCACAAAGGCAATAGGCTGAGGGTGTGGGTGTCCTAAAGTGGAAATGGTTTATCTGTTGCCTTGTCTGCCTATGAAACTACAGGATAGCTTTCTTCTAGTGCCTTCAGTAAATGAGGTAAAATCGGAAAGAATCATGAACAGGTAAGTCATGTTTTCGTGCAAACCAAACCAAACAAAATAAAACACACACCATGCCAATGAACCTTCAAGTTCCCAGCTAAATACACAGACACAAATGAAGTATTCCTGGGTTAATGCAGGAGCCAGTGGGCTACATGGGATCTCAGACTGATCCTTAACTTGCTGTGCAACTTTAGGAAATAAACATAATTCCTTTGTCTTATTTTCTGAATATATGTAAAACGTAGCTAATTGTTATTATTGGGAATTTTAATTTGAGTTTGCTTATTTTTGATAGCAAAGAATAATTGAAAGAGGAGCACCACTGTTTTAAATTGTCTCTTTCTCTCTACCTTTGTGTATCTGTAATAGTGGCGGGAGGGTGGGAAGTATTTAGGAAGATGAAGGTACTAAAATATTTTTAGCATTTTCTGTTCTGGACACTGTGTTAGGTGGCTATTTACCCACCTTGTTTAGTCCCACTGCAGTTTTACACACACACACACACGTATATTATTATTATTCTTATTTTGAGACGGAGTCTTGCTCTGTTGCCCAGGCTGGAGTGCAATGGCACGATCTCAGCTCACTGCAACCTCCACCTCCCGGGTTCAAGTGATTCTCCTGCCTCAGCCTCCCAAGTAGCTGGGATTACAGGTGTGCACCACCATGCCCAGCTAATATCTGTATTTTTAGCAGAAGTGGGGTTTCACCATGTGAGTCAGTCTGGTCTCAAACTCCTGACCTCAGGTGATTCGCCCACCTTGGCCTCCCAAAGTGCTGGGATTACAGGCATGAGACACTGCACCCGGCCTGCAATTTGATACATTTTTATTCTTTGCATACATAACTTGCTCCATTGGTTTATATATGTAGCTACCCAAGCACCCAACTGCCATACTGGTATGAGGTCCAGTGACTCTCTTTTGGTGCTTCTTTCATGTTTTCGTTCCAAAAAGAGACCTTGGGTTTTATTTAGTCTAACAGGATGGCCAGTCTAACTTGTCTTCCTTCCCAAGTGGGGAGCAGACACAAACATTTCTTGCTGCCACAGGGGATGTGGTGCAAAAAAAGTCTTCCCACAAAGGCTCTTTTTACTTTCTTGGGTCTATGGTGGATGGCCCTGTGCCCTCACGAAGGGCTTTCTTTCCAGCTACCTGGTGGCACTCAGCATTATTTCACAGAACACTGGAACTGAGCAGGGTTACAGGACCGGATAAATCAGCACCAGCATTTCCAAACCAGCTGCCCAAGGCTTTGGAACTTGTCTTAAGCTAGGAATGTTTAACATTTTTGTGCTATGGACACTTTTGGCACAAGCCTCTGAATCTCATATCAAAATATATTTTAAATGCACAAAATAAAATACATAGGATTACCAAGGAAACCAGTCATAGTGAAATACACTGACCAAATACTGTAATGTAAAAGAAGAACCGATAGCCAACTATCTGATATAGTGCTTCTCTGTAATGAATGAAATGACATCTAGTGGCATGTCTAATAGTTTCCAAATTGGAGTAATGAGTATAAATAATATTTTGAGATAGCTGTGATGACAGTTATCAATATTATTAATGATGCTGTTGTTTATTTTCTACATTCACAATAGAAAAAATATTAAATTTCAGTTAAATGCATTCTTGTTTCCCTTTTAAAATATATGGACCATCTGAATTACATTTATGGAACCCCAGGTTAAAAATGCCTGTTTTAACTACAGCCAACAGCTTTATTTCACTTTTTCTTCAGTCTCAGGAGGCTTCCTATCATTTCTTGCCCCTGGTAATTCTCACAGACATATCAGTTTATGTCAATGAATTGTGTTACTTCTGAATTCCAGGGAGATGTTGAAGAGTATCAGTCAAAATCTTCCTAGGAGGTCCCTGTATTCTTTAGACAAGTTGATTTTTCACCTTTCCTTAGTGACTCTGCAGAAACTTTGCAGAAGAAGAGCTACAGAGCCTCTGAAGTGATCTTTAGCAAAGACAACAAAACTAACTTCTCCAAGTTAAAAGAGAACTCTACAGACAGCTTGAGGCTCAGAGAGTTTCAGCAACTTGTTCAAAGTTGCACAGCGGGTAGATAGCAGAGCCAGAATGAGCACAGGTTTGCCCAATTTCCTAAATTTTACTTCTTTCTGCTATACCATATTGTTTTTCTTTTTATAACCATTTATTATTTATCTATATGGCTACATAATTGCTTGCACCAAGATATCTCATATACTCCATACTGTTTTTCTATGTGAGATAACATGCTCACACTGATCTCAGGGTGCTGACAATATCAAAGAAGCTTCTGAAACATAAAAAGGGAGTAAAAAATGTTAGAACTATCTTCTGTTTACAGTTTTTTTATTTTACTTTAACTTGAAATATGCTATCAACTTTTCTACTTGGAGCATTTTTTTCTCAACTAGGAGAGATCTAGATCATAGAAAACCTTTGTGTGTCTCCATTTAGATATTCAACAGATATTCCCAAACTTAGGCTTAACTACAGAATCCTAAAATTGATACGAATTTCAAACTTTGCAGACCGAGAAAAAATATATGTATGTGCTTTCAAAATTGAGAATATTGAAACCACATCTCTTTTCTGTTGGGGACTGTTATATGTACATATGTATATGTATATTATATATAACATATGTTACATATTTAAATGTAATTATATATAATTATATATAACTGTATGTACATATATATGTAGTTTTTCCACTGGAAAGTGATCCACTCGACCTCCACATGCATATTAAATGGACAAATGTCATCAACCAAAGATCAGGCACAAAGTGTTTTCAAGTATGATCATCACCATGTGTAAGTGTTGAGCTAGAGTTTACATTCTATAAAGGCATCCCCCTTTTTGTGGGTTACTCTTCACTATTGACACTTCCAGAATTTTCAGAATGAGACATCTTACCTGTAGCAGGGATGAACAGGGCCTTGAAAGTGTCAGGATTGTGGCTGAAGGTAATGTTTCATTAAGTACATGACTAATATTTCCTTCTCTCTTCTTTCATCTTGGTCTGGTATTGTTGAATTGAAGAAATGGGCCAGGCGTGGTGGCTCAACGCTGTAATCCCAGCACTTTGAGGGGCCGAGGTGGGCGGATCACGTGATCAGGAGATGGCCACGAGATCAAGACCATTCTGGCCAACATGCTGAAACCCTGTCTCTACTAAAAATACACAAATTAGCTGGGTGTGGTGGCGCACGCCTGTAATCCCAGCTACTCGGGAGGCTGAGGCAGGAGAATCTCTTGAACTCAGGAGGTGGAGATTTCAGTGAGTCGAGATCGCGCCACTGCATTCCAGCCTGGGTGACAGAGTGAGACTCCATCTCAAAAAAAAAAAAAAAAGAAAAAAGAAAAGAAAAGAAATGAATCTTCTTTGGAGCATATGTATTGCTTTCCTGCTTTGAAAATGGGGTTAATTGCCTGACTACTTAGCTGGATGATTTATATTACATGTAAAAAAATTCCTGGTTTAAGAATTAGAATGTCTAGACCACAGTTTTCACACAATTATTTATTACTTCATCCATTAGATTTGAGCATCATGAGGAAAGCCAAGTGTTTTATTCACTTATTTTTATTTCTGATTTGACTCATTGTGGAAAATAATGTCATAAGTTTACATTTTTCAAAACACCTTTATTGAGATATAATTCACACATCATACATTTCACCCATTTGAAGCATACAATTCAATGGTTTTTGGTACATTCACAGATATGTTTAACCATCACCACAGTACATTTAAAAAAATTCTTATGTATTTATTAGGCATCTGTATTTCTTTTATGAATTATGTGTTTGTAGATTTTGCCCATTTGTCATCTTATTTTTTTCCCAACATTTGTTTTAGGTTCAAGGGGTACATGTTCAGGTTTTTTACACGGATAAATTGCATGTCACGGGGGTTTGGTGTACAGATACTTTTGTCACCCAGGTAATCAGCAAAGTACTTGATAGGTAGTTTTTCAGTCCTCACCCTCCTCCCACGGTCCACTCTCAAACAGATCTTGGCGTCTATTGTTCCCTTCCTTGTATCCATGTGTACTCAATATTTAGCTCCCACTTAACAAGTGAGAACATGTGGTATTTGGTTTTTGGTTCCTGTATTAATTCACTTAGGATAATGGCCTCCAACTGCATCTATGTTGCTGCAAAGGACATGATTTTATTTCTTTTTATGGCTGTGTGGTATTTCATGATGTATATGTACCACATTTTCTTTATGCAGTCCACTATTTATGGGCATCTAGGTTGATTCCATGTCTTTGCTATTACCACAGTCAATTTTAGACATTTTCATCACCTCAAAAAACACCATATTCTTTAGCAATTCCTACACCCTTTTCCTAGCCCTAAGCCACTACAAATCTACCCTTTCTCTATGGAGTCCCCTATTCTGGACTATCATATGAGTAGAATCATATAGTATGAGGTCTTTTGTGATAGGTTTGTTTTACTTAGCATGTTTTCAAGGTCTATTCATTTGTAGCACCTATCAGTACTTCATTACTTTTCACGGCCAAATAATATTTCATTATATGGCTATAACACATTTGTCTATTCATCATTTTCTTGGCAGACATTAGGATCATTTTCAACTTTTGGCTATTATAAATAACGCTGATAGAAACATTAATGTATAAGTTTTTGTTGTAGACATATGTCTTCATTTTTCTTGAATATATATTAAGTAGAATTGCTGGATCCTATGGTAACTTGACAATTAATCATTTGAAGAATTGCCAACAATTTTCAAAAGTAATTTTCTCTTTATCTTCTCACCAGAAGTGTATGACGGTTCTGATTTCTTCACATCCTCACCAACATTGTTGAGTTTTTATTTTAAGTCTAGCTATCCTGGTGGGTGTAAAGTGATGTGTTCTTGTGGTTTTGATCTTCATTTCCCTGACAAACTAATGATGTCAAGCATCTTTTGTGTGCTTTTGTCCATTTGTATAGTATATCTTTCTTGATGAACTGTCTATTCAGATTCTTTGCTCTTTTTAAAGAATTGTTGAATTGCACCAAACCACATTCTCCTTAGGATTGTCATTAACTCATATACCATAAAGTGAATCTCTTAAACTGTCTTTGTCACTATTTTTCTCATCCTTAATGTGGCAGTGAGGATTCTTGCTTTGTCCACCTGAAGCAGTTGTAAGATTTGGTGAGAGAGTGTATATAAAGGCACTTTATACACTTTAAAGAGATTAAAAAATCTAAGTTATTAAAGAGAAATATGGTGATAATAGATGGGGCAGTGTTTTGGATTAAAATTAAAACCATTGTATGAGTACAATGAACTGTGAAAATGAAGAAATACTATTTAGGCAATAAAGTCATCAAAAGTCAACAAAAGAGTGGTGGCACACACTTGTGGTCTCAGTTACTTAGGAGGCTGAGGTGAGGACCACTTGGGCATGGGAGGTGGAGGCTGCAGTCAGCTGTGATTATGCCACTGCACTCTAACCTGGGCAACAGAATGAGACTCTGTCTCAAAAGCCAACCAAATAAACAACACGAACAACTACAAAACCCACAAAGAAACAAAACATTAGCAATCAGACAATATTTTTAAATGCTTTATTTTGAATAATTTTAGATTTACAGATGAGTTGCAAAGATAACAGAGTCTCTTATTGTCCTATGTTCACTTTCCTCTAATGTTAACATCTAACATAATCATAGTATAATGACAAAAATCAAGAGATTAACATTGTTATGATACTATTAACTAACCACCAGACTTTTCACTAGAATCCTTTTTCTGTTCCAGAGTCCAATCCTGGGTCCTGCACTGCATTTAGTCACCACAATTTCTTAGTCTCCTATATTTTATAACAGTTCCTCAGTCTTTCCTTGTCTTTTATAATCTTGACTCTTTTGAAGAGCAGTAGTCAGGTACATTGTAGAATATTCTTCAGGTGGGGTTTGCTGATATTTTCTCATAATTGGACTGGGGTTACACATTTTTGGATTGAGAATTACAGAGGTGGAATGCCCTTCTCATCACATTATATCAGGGGGTACTTCATATAAATATGCATTACTATTGGTGACATAAATCTTGATTACTTGGTCAAGGTAGAGAAGAGTTTTAATTTTGAAATATTCTCTCTCCACAGCCTTGCCAAGAGAGGATTATGTCCCAAACATATATTCCTAATTTTATTAATAATAAATGACTGTGGTAACCACTACACAAAATAAAATAACAAAAGAGAAGGAGGAGCTAGAGAAAGAAAAAGTGGTGGAGAAGGAGAGCAAGGGGACAGAAACCTACTTGTGGGTTCCAGAGAGATCCCGCCTGATTAGTATCCTAGCAGTTGGGCCCATGGGAGTCCACAGCTTAGGTGAAGGGGAAGTCACATAAGCCAGACACGGCCTTGGGCAAGCTGCTTTTCAAAGATAAGGTTAGAATTGAAGGACTTCCCAGAAAATATGACAGATCTTTATTTCTTTTTTTTTCTTCCAGAACTTGGTCTCATTCCCCACTGTGTTTTATCAGCATGCCTCAGCTTGCTGAGCCTTAGACACAGATGTGTCTTCAGAGTAAGCATTTGGTGGCATTTTTAACATCTACTGGCACCTGATACTGGCCAGGCTCTTTACCCATGCTAACTACAGTCCTTAAAACAGTGCAGTAAGATAGGGTTTTTAATTTTTTTCTCCTATTGTCATTATACAAATGGGAAAACTAAGACGTGAAATGGCTGTTGAAGTCTAATGCCATTTAGAAAATTCCAGTATCCACATTAAAATGAAAGTCAGTCAGTCTGACTCTAAAACTGTGTCATTCTTTTTCTTCGACCAAATTGGCTTTAATGCTCTTCTACTGTCTTTCAGGTATTACTTACATCCTAGAAAAAGTGCTTCTCTTAATAGAAATATAAATAATTACATATATATATTTACATATATTTATAGTTTTTAGATGATGAAATCTAAAGTTTTGTTTTTTTTTTTAATTATTCATACCATACAGAACAACATAAAGTATGAATGTCCACCCATTCACTCTTACGCTGCTGGCAATAGTTTGATATTCATCTTTCTGATCTCCTTCTATACATTTATACATAAATATGTTCTCATATACATATTTCTGATTTTATAATAACATTATAATATAATACTTTAAAAACTTCACCATGTGTCTTGGAATATCAGTTTTACCTTTTTAGTTTTAAAGATGGTAAACATTTCATGGCATAGATGGGTCACATGTATTGATATTTTGATAGAACATCAATAAAGGTTTTTATTAGAGGATTACAACCGAAATAGAAACTGCATGCTGAAACTTCAGGGATTATAACAAGCAGGGAAGGGAGACGTTTAGGAGTATTTTGGAGTCTTCAGTATAAATCAATGCTTAGAGCCTCAGACCTTGAATCCAGACTGCCTATTTCCCTATCCTAACTACAGTGTTGACTTGATGTGTGAATCTGTGCAAGTCACAAATTCTGTAATTGGTTTTGTTCTCTAAAACATGTGAATAATAATGACTTTGCAGAGTCATAATGAAGTCACAATAAGGATCATAATGTTACTGAGTAAAAATTTACAAACGAAGCCTGAGACACAGTAGGGACACAGTAAGTGCAATATTACTTTTATTTTGTCATTTTTGGCTACCCACATTCAAGACTCTTTCTATTTTGAAGGAATTTTAAAATAAGAGCCTTGTTTCCTACTGTTGAGTCTCTCATTGGGGCAGATATTTCCAATCCTCACCCCCAGCCATTTGCCAGGTTAAAATCTATGACTTTAGCTTGGTTAGTAAGATTCTCATGTCTAGAACTTAGAGAATTTCGAAGGCAGTTAATGAAGAATGCATGGGAGTTGAAAACTTGGGGGATGTTTGTGACAGCAGTAGTGGCATTTTTGTAAACTAGAATATTCTTATGGTATTATTTGCCTGAGACATCAGCTTGCTTTGGTGGGACTTGTTTCGTGACTTTGGGTTTCAAGGCTGAAGTCGATTTTGTGAGCTTCCTGGTACCCTCCCAACAAATGCCATTTTCTCCACAGAGATTTGGTTTCTGTAGTTTGTAACTATAGTTTGTAAGAAGACTGGTGATTCAGTATCGTCTCTGTAACCCCTGTAATCTCACTATTCACTCAAAACATTTATTGAGGACTTCCTCTGTATTGGGGAAAAAAAAACTACAGTATAAGATATTGCCTCTCCTTAACAAATTTAGAGAGGTTGAATTTAGGGTGTTTTTGCAAGTCAGAATCAAGAGATTGTTTATCTATAAACACACATTTCTGGAGAAAAGAAAGTCATGTTAAACTAAAGAAAAAATTTTGTCTATTAATATTTTTAAAAAGTTTTTTGAATTCAGTAATTTTGTTTTGCAATAATTTTGCATATAGGAAAAGCAAATTAGTAGGTATTATCCAGGTGTAATAACTGTAATTTCTGGTTTTGATTGAATTTCTACAGCGACTCCCTTTCAAATTGGTATTGGATTATTCTTATGGCTAGAACAGTCTGTCAATTTACAGTGGCTTCTGCCGACACAATGCGTCAGCTTAAGACTCCTGCCCTTTTATCTGACTCAAACCCAACTTCTCAACTATGGAAAGGAAACCTCAGGTTTTATGTGAAAAAGTGATATTAATTTATCCGTTATGCTTCATCTACTTTTTGCTTGGAAAGATCACTTCCTTTAGAGATTTTGTGGTCCATTTAATGCTTCCTTGTACTGTTATTATAAACCAGATTTTATCCATGTCCAAATATTTGAATGAAAGAAGTCAACACACTGGTTGATTTGCTCTGGTTCCCACAATCTGTAGGACTGGGTCTAATCACAGGGTGAAAATCATACCAGTGATCAATTTGATTATAATTTCTGGGTGGTAGGATTATGGATAATCATTAATGTGATTCTTATGTTTTTATATTTTCAAATTTTCTTAAACTTATATGCATTATTTTTATAGTAATGAAGACACTATAAACATTTAAAAACATTGATATGTTAGAGGAACCAGTAGGGATATAAAAAGAAGCTAAAATTTTTGCAAACTCTAACTCAAAAGGACGTTTTATTTCTCATTGGTGGTAAAAATGAAAGGCCTTGGAACTAAAATTGTGAAGTCACATAAAAATACTTAAAGATCTTTATGTGCCTTCTTTAGCCCAGGAATGTGCTTAACTTTGGAACAGCTCCATGGCTTGCAGTACACCTTGATTCATCATCTCATTTAACAGTGTACCTATTATCCCCATAGGCAAACACAGGAAGTTACTCTTTCATATTTAGGCTTGTGGATACACAACATATTGTGTTTCTTGAACTTGGAGAAAACAGATTGCTTTAAGATAATGAATACATTTGTGACAGACCCCTTCAGTTGCAAGTCACAATGTGATTGAATCATCATTAATACAACAATGAATTTGGCTGTTATTTAGGCAAATGGAATATCAGCAAAATACAAGGCATTTTTAAAAAAATTTTAAGCAAATAAATCTCTATATCTGGCTTTTAGCTACTATGAAAGAGAGGGCCAGCTACTTGGAAAAGAAATACAAGGGCCACATGGAAAAATGAAATGTTTCTGGACAATTTTGAGCATAGATTTACTAAAGAAAGACTGCTCTTGCTTGTATGTACCATTGATTAATATTTTAAAAGTCCATTTGTCAGATTTATAACTAGCAAATGGTTATTTATGAGTTTACCTTTTCCCCATCAAGGTCTACAGTTATCCTCAATTTAAGTTGAAAATAAGAGGCTAAATATATTGTTTTGTTTCCTAACAACAACAACAATAAGAGAAAATCAGAATGGAAACATCAAGATTCTTCATCCTTTGATTGTGTCGGGTTCCTACCCAGTTTAGTTAATTTATTCAAGCTATCAGAAAACTTAAAAGTTAAAGAACATCAAATTTATTGTTTTAGATAACTATTAAAAGAGTAAATACATTATTATTTTAAAATTATATTTGTTTATATCTACAACTATATTGACCTTTTTGCCTAAATTGGCTGATTAAACAAACCAGTAATTTACTCAAAATTTACTCCACCTAACTCAGTTTACTGAACCAGTTGAAAGGATCAACATAATTATAATCTGTGACTTACTGTTTTTACCCACAAGCCCAGCTAACAGAGAGATAGCAGCATTGGGAGGCAGGGATTATGGGAGAAAAATTGGTTTCAGTAACAAGTAAGAAAGAAAGAAAGAAAGAAAAAAAAGAGAAAAAGGGGAAAAAGAGAGAAAGGGAGGAAAAGAAGGAAAACCAGTTGGTGTGGGTTAAATTGTGCCTCTGTCTCCACCCCTTAAGATAGGTTGAAGTCCTAACCTCCAGTACCTGTGAGAATGACCTCATTTGGAAATAGGGTTTTTGCAGATGTAATCAAATTAAGATAAGGTAATATTGAATTGGGGTAGGCCTAAATCCAATAACTGGTGTTCTTCTAAAAAGAGAGAGATTTGAAGAAACAGAGGAAACACACACAGAGGGTGGACAGCAAGGTGAAGATGCAGGCAGAAACCAGAGTGAAGCAGCTACAAACCAAGGAATGCCAAGAGGAGCCGTCACCAGAAGGTAGGAGATAAGCATGAATGGTTTCTCTCCCCAGAGCCTCCAGAAGAAACTATCCTGCTATACTTCGGTTTTGGATTCTGGTCTCTAGACTTGTGAGAGAGTAAATTCCGTCGTTTTAAGCCACTCAGTTTGTGGTACTTTGTTACAGCAGCCCTAGGAAATTAACATGGCAGCTACCCAGTTTCATAGTTTTCCTGTCCTCGTCTTCAAAATACAGTGCATGGAATACTTCTCAGGGGGGTCTTTTCCAGACAGAAGAAGCCTCTACAACTTGGGAAATCCTAGAACAAAACTTTTTTCATTTCAGGATTTACTGTACAAATCAGACACAATTTTAAATTAAGACATGTAGAGTCATACTAGGAAATAAATTCTAGTGTATCAGCTTCCTTGAAAAGTTTCGCTATTATAAACTATTTTATTAATGATTAATGTTTTGTTATTTTATAAAAACAGTAATTTTTTTTATATTATAAATTCTCTCCCAAGAATTTTGAGGACTTTCTGGGTGGTGTCTCACCTACAGTGATGAAGAAAATTTTGCCAGCAGTAGTCACTATTGTGCTTCACATGATAGAGTGGTAGTGGCTCTAATGGGTCCTGTAGTTTCTGAGTGTTGCTGCTACTTCACCTGTGTTCTCACTCAGACGCAATAATTTTCTTGCTTTGTAATCACCTTGTAGTTTCTACTGTGGTTATAGTGCCCCAGTGGATATTGCAAACCCATGACTCTTGTTAGTTACAGCTATTAAGGGATACTCCCCTGAATACTGTCACCTTTCTTGCTGTTCTTCTAGGACAACAGTTTCTACCTGGTGGTTCCCAATCCTCTGCTGAGTACAGAAGTCCCTAATAGTTTCTGTTGCTCTTCCAACATGTTACTACTTTGCTTTTCTCTGCCAAGCCCTGTTGTCTTTCCTGATGCCTGCATCTTCCTCCAGGCATGGCAGCACCAGTGCTGCTTCACCAGGTATAGCAATTCCCACTAGGTGCTTTGCTCAGCCCACGCCACTGTTAATGATGAAGGCAGAGGAGCAGATGTCAGGGTGGGCACAGAATGATTCCTCTATCCTCTGTATTGCTTTGTAATACAAGTGTTCCCAAGGTGCTACCTATAATGCAGCTTTATGGAAATCAGTGAATTAGATCTTATTTCGTTTTTAACTTAATGGACAGTTATTACCTTTATTCTGTTGGAAAGAAACGAGTAAAGTTGGAGATATCAAAGAGAGTGGAGAAAGGATACATAATGGATGAAGCAAACTCCAGGAGAGAGGAGGGTTGGGGCTCAGAACACAGGTTAACTTTGAACAGAAGGTGAATCACCCTGTTAAAAGACAAGAATTGTAAGGAGAGATTTGCATATCAGTTAGGCACAGGAGCATTGGCGTTGGATCCCAGGTTCAAATCTAGACTATATCTCTTATTGGCTCAGTATCTATGGGCACAATATTTAATCTGTCCTCATCTCTGAAATGAAAATAATAATAGTTCTCAACTTATTGTTCCGTTAAAAGGCTATTACACGTGAGACAGTGCATGTGACTGATGCATCTAGCATTGTGCCTACAAGAAAATGCATTTAAAGTGCTTAGCACAGAGCCTAGCACATAGTAAGGCCTTTCAGAATGTGCTATTATTAAGGGTATATATATATATGTGTGTGTGTATATGTATATATATAATATATATCTATATATATACACACACATACACATACAGAAAAGTTCTGGTAATATCTTTCCTGCCTACTGCCCCCCATCTTTTATTGTGAAATGGAAAGCAAGGTCTTAATTTAATATAAAGCCTAGTAAGACTATTTAATGAATTAATAACTGTGCCTTAATTGCTTAAAAAATGAATCAAATTTTTCTCTACTTGGGTAATTTAAACTTTTGTATGCATTAAGAGTCATGAGATATTTCTTAAATAGTACCTTATCTCCTTTCCCATTTACTACTGCCTCTTACCTAAACTTGTGCAATAACTTCCTGTCAGTTTCTTCAAATCTGTTCGTCTCCCATTCTACTTCCTGGTATGCTTATAAAAATACAGTATGTAAATGACTTTTACTTGTTCCCTACGGTCTGTAAGACATACAGAAATTACTCAGCATGCCATGCAAGTCTATTTACAATCTTTTAAGTTGGATATCTGGCCTCATAATCTAAGGTCTGACTGCAACAAAATACTTGTCGTTCTTCAAGTATTTGCTCATGCTTTTCCCTCCTATGGTAACGTTACCTTCACTCTCTAAGACACACATAGATCTTTCATTTCCTGGCAAATAAGCTGCCTCACATCGTTCAATATTAAATGTTGATTTCTTTGTGAGTTCTTGCTGTTTTCATGGTTGCTCCTTTCTGCATTTCTAAGAATTCTCTCGGCAGACGCGGATCGTAGCGGGTGGCTGCTGCTGTAAGGCGGTTGTGGAAGTTAATAAAGGTATCCACGGAGAACACTGAAAACTCAGTGGATTCAAAATCCATTAAAAGTTTGGAACCAAAGATCATACATGGAAGCAAATCAGTGGACTCTGGAATATCCCTGGACGACAGTTATAAAATGGATTATCCTGAAATGGGTTTATGTATAATAATTAATAATAAGAATTTTCATAAATGCACTGGAATGGCATCTCGGTCTGGTACAGATGTTGATGCAGCAAACCTCAGGGAAATATTCATAAACTTGAAATATGAAGTCAGGAATAAAAACGATCTTAAACGTGAAGAAATTGTGGAATTGATGCGTAATGTTTCTAAAGAAGATCACAGCAAAAGGAGCAGTTTCATTTGTGTGCTTCTGAGCCATGGTGAAGAAGGAATAATTTTTGGAACAAATGGACCTGTTGACCCGAAAAAATAACAAGCTTTTTCAGAGGGAATTATTGTAGAAGTCTAACTGGAAAACCCAAACTTTTCATTATTCAGGCCTGCTGTGGTACAGAACTGAACTGTGGCATTGAGACAGACAGTGGTGTTGAGGATGACATGGCGTGTCATAAAATACCAGTGGAGGCCGACTTCTTGTATGCATACTCCACAGTACCTGGTTATTATCCCTGACGAAATTCAAAGGATGACTCCTGGTTCATCCAGTCACTTTATGCCATGCTGAAACAGTACGCCAACAAGCTTGAATTTATGAACATTCTTACCCAGGTTAACCGAAAGGTGGCAACAGAATTTGAGTCCTTTTCCCTTGATGCTACTTTTCATGCAAAGAAACAGATTCCATGTATTGTTTCCATGCTCACAAAAGAACTGTATTATCACTAAAGAAATGGTTGGTTGGTGGTTGTTTTTAGTTTGTATGCCAGGTGAGAAGACGGTATATTTGGTACTGTATTTCCCTCTCATTTTGACCTAGTCTCATGCCGCAGAGGGTACTTTAAGTCATACTCCTTCTATCAGGTGGAACCACTGTGAAGCTACCTCAAACTTACAGCCAGGTAGTTGAAATTGAATTAAATTAGGAATAAATAAAAATGGACACTGGTGCAGTCATTATGAGAGGCAATGATTGTTAATTTACAGCTTTCATGATTAGCAAGTTACACTGACGCTGTGGTATGAATTTTCAAGTAATTGTGAAAAAGTTAAACACTGGAGTAATGAAGTTTTATGATATTCCCCCCACTTAAGACTGTGTATTCTAGTTTTGTCAAACTATAGAAATGATGATGTGGAAGAACTTAGGCATCTATGGGCATGGTCAAAGGCTCAAACCTTTTTTTTAGTATTGATACACAAAGATGACCTAACTGCATTTTTAGACCATTTATCTGGGATTATGGTTTTGTGATGTCTGTCCTGAACACTTTTGTTGTAAAAAAAAATATAATAATAATGTTTAATATTGAGAAAGAGACTAAGTATTTTATGTGAGAGGAAGTGTGAGCAAACTCAACTCTTTTAAGGCTAAAACATAACATTCATAGAGGGGTGGAGTTTTAATTGTAAGGTGCTGCAATGCAGCTGATCTACCCGCATGAATACCTTCTGATTTGTCCCTACGCACATCAGTTGAGCTTCACATACCAGCAATATATCTGAAGAGCTGTTATATCAAAAGCCCAAACTGTTGATTATTAGCCAGGTAATATGAATAAATTCTATAGAAACATATGAAAATACAACTTAAATAATAAAAAGTGGAATATAAGGAAAGCAATAAATGGATGGGCTGAGCTACCTCTAACTTGAGAGCAGATGGTTTGATCTTGAGCAGAGACATGACTCGGCCTGTTTCGTGAAGGCAGAGCCATGGACCATGGTTTCAGGAAGGTCTTGCAGCCTGCTTCTCCATACACAGTGGTGTGTGTGGACGATGCTGCCAGGGCACCATTGCCAAGTAAGAAAGTGAAGCAAATCAGAAACTTGTGAAGTGGAAATGTTCTAAATGTGATGAGCCACAATAAAAATCATAGTACTCTTTGTAGCACAATTCTTAAGAATGTTATTTTCTTTTGAAGTTTACAATCAAAGGAAAATAGTATGTTTTATACTATTTACTGAAAGAAAAAGACCATGGCACATAGGACTCTAGATGGCATCCAGCCGCAGGCCAAGCTGAGCATCCAGCCTTGGAAGCAAGCTCCAGGCCTCAGCAGGTGCTGCGCTGTCACTCACCGAGTCTCACTGGCTTTCAGTCTGACATTTCACGGGAGATTTCTTGTTGCTCAAAAAATGAACTTGCATTTGTCAATGACAGTTTTTTTTTCTTACTAGATCTGTAACTTTTCTAAATACACATAGCATGTAATGGTATCTTAAAGTGTGTTCCTGTGTGATAATTTTGTACAAATTTGTTTTGTTCCATTTTTATTTCAAAATATACATTCAAACTTAAAATTAAAAAAAAAAAGGAATTCTCTCTTCCCTGTCCCTTTCCCTATCTCACATTTTGTTATTATTAGCTGACAATATGTTCATCTCTTTTATAATACAGGAACAGCCTAAGAGCAGGAGCTATTAATATGTCTATCTCATTTATCTTCATGTCTACAGTACACACCACAGTGTCTATCTTATAGCATGGGTTCAATTAATGTTTAGTGACATTAAAAAAGGAGGAGGAAAAGAAGAAGAAAAATGCAAATAAATCTGGGAGAGAACACAGTATCTAAAATGTTACTGTGAATATTTTTGGATCCTTTATTGAGAATATTAGGTTACGTAGTGAAGAAATTTTATATTTGATCTCTTACAACACAAAAGCCCTAGTAGTCAAATAGCAGAGAGAAAGGTTTTTATACACAGTTGTAAAAAGGGCACAGAGAATACTGGTTTGAAAAGTTGTATATAAACAGCTCCTTCTTCATCATATTGCCCAGTAATGATTATTACTTCAAAGGTTAGTCTGGATAACATTGCTTGAAATCAGTTGTGTTCACCTTAGCACACGATTAGAACAGCCTGTGATTATTACGTTAATTCTGAAACCCAAACCCCTCTGTTTAAGTGTGAAGAAACTGAGACACAGAGGAGTTGTGAGGCATGTCTGTGTTTCTTATTATGAATATACTTTGATTCTGTGCAAAGCCTAGACACTTCCAACCCCCATCATCTTTTATATCTCATTTTAGGGAAGATTGCAGATTCCTAAACCCCTAACATGGGATATAAAACAATAAATTTAACACAATTGATTTCATAGGTTAAATTTCCCTCAATTGGGATACAAAGGTGTACAACTCACTTGGACTAAATCAAGGTCTGCAATCTTTTGTGAATACTCCATATGTCTTATTCTTTAATCCTCCTCTAGTCTTCCCCATCATGAAATAGCAATTCCCTGATTCTAGTTTTTCGGTCCAAAAATCTTAAATGTAACCTTGATTTTTCTTTTTCCTCTTACATTCTACATCAGATCTATCTGCAAATTCTGATAAGCCTCCATTCAAGACATATTCAGAATCTTACACTTTCTAATTATTGCACAGCATCTACTTTGTCCTAGGTACTTTCATCTCTTGTCTATAATATTTGCCATATTTTCTTGTCTCCTTATTTCAGCTCTTGCCTGAACATAGCCCAATCTTATATTACTAGAATAATCCTATGAAAACATCAATTATATTATGTCATTCCTCTGTTTAATCCCTCCAATGGCGTCCATTTCACCGTGAAACCAAGCCAAAGTCCTTACAAATGGCTCTCAAGGTTTTACATGATTTGCCTCCCTCCCTCGAGTTCTCTGATCTCCCACTATTTTCCACCTTGCTTACTCTATTCTGGCCACACCAGTCTCCTTGCTTTGAATTGTGGACACTCTCCTACCTGAGTATTTTGCCCTTGCTGTTCTTTCCCTGTAGCTTTCTTCCAAGGAATTCCACATGGCTCATTGCCTTATCCCCTTTCAGCTTCTTCTTCAAATGTTATCTTTGCAGTGAGGACTTCCCAGGATATCCTGATTCTGTAACTTCCTCTCAGACCACGGGTATCCCTTATCTCTCTTACCTGTTCAATTTTTCTTCTTGTGGCTTATTACCATGAATCATGTATTTTCCTGATTTTTCCTCTTAATTGTCTATCTCCCTCCAACTCCAAATATAAGAACCACAAGGACAAGGATTTATGTATGTTTTGTTTACTTATAAATTCTTAACATTCACAGTCGAATTTTACCAGAGGTACAAAGAGGAGCTGGTACCATTCCTTCTGAAACTATTTCAAACAATAGAAAAAGAGAGAATCCTCCCTAACTCATTTTATGAGGCTAGCATCGTCGTGATACCAAAGCCTGGTAGAGACACAACAAAAAAAAGAGAATTTTAGTCCAATATCCCTGATGAATATCGATGTAAAAATCCTCAATAAAATACTGACAAACTGAATCCAGCACCACATCAAAAAGCTTATCCACCACGATCAAGTTGGCTTCATCCCTGGAATGCAAGGCTGGTTCAACATACTCAAATTAATAAATGTAATCCATCACATAAACAGAACCAAAGACAAAAACCACATGATTATCTCAATAGATGCAGAAAAGGCCTTCAACAAAATTCAACAGCTTGTCATGTTAAAAACTCCCAATAAACTAGATATTGATGGAATGTGTCTCAAAATAATAAGAACTATTTAAGACAAACCCACAGCCAATATCATATTGAATGGGCAAAAACTGGAAGCATTCCCTTTGAGAACTGGCACAAGACAAGGAAGTCCTCTCTCACCACTCCTATTCAACATAGTGTTGGAAGTTCTGGCTAGGGCAATCAGGCAAGAGAATGAAATAAAGGGTATTCAATTAGTAAAAGAAGAAGTCAAATTGTCCCTGTTTGCAGAAGACATGATTGTATATTTAGAAAATCCCATTGTCTCAGCCCAAAATCTCCTTAAGCTGATAAGCAACTTCAGCAAAGTCTCAGAATACAAAATCAATGTGCAGAAATCACAAACATTCCTATACACTAATAACAGACAAGCAGAGACCCAAATCATGAGTGAACTCCCATTCACAATTGCTTCAAAGAGAATAAAATACCTAGGAATCCAACTTACAAGGGATGTGAAGGACCTCTTCAAGGAAAACTACAAACCACTGCTCAACGAAATAAAAGAGGACACAAACAAATGGAAGAACATTCCTTGCTCATGGATAGGAAGAATCAATATCGTGAAAATGTCCATACTGCCCAAGGTAATTTATAGATTCAATGCCATCCCCATCAAGCTACCACTGACTTTCTTCACAGAATTGGAAAAACTACTTTAAAGTTCATATGGAACCAAAAAAGAGCCCACATTGCCAAGACAGTCCTAAGCAAAAAGAACAAAGCTGGAGGCATCATGCTATCTGACTTCAAACTATACCACAAGGCTATAGTAACCAAAATAGCATGGTACTGGTACCAAAACAAATATATAGACCAATGGAACAGAACAAAGCCCTCAGAAATAACATCACACATCTACAACCACAGAGCTTTGACAAACCTGACTAAAACAAGAAATGGGGAAAGGATTCCCTATTTAATAAATGGTGTTGGGAAAACCGGCTAGCTATATGTAGAATGCTGAAACTGGATCCCTGTCTTACACCATATAGAAAAATTAACTCAAATGGATTAAAGACTTAAATGTAAGACCTAACACCATAAAAACTCAAGAAGAAAACCTAGGCAATACCATTCAGGACATAGGCATGAGCCAAGACTTCATGACTAAAACACCAAAAGCAATGGCAACAAAAGCCAAAATTGACAGATGGGATCTAATTAAATTAAAGAGCTTCTGCACAGCCAAAGAAACTATCATTGGAGTGAACAGGCAACCTACAGAATGGGAGAAACTTTTTGCAATCTACCCATCTGACAAATGGCTTATATCCAGAATCTACAAAGAACTTAAACAAATGGGCAAGAAAGAAAAACAAACAAACAACCCCATCAAAAAGTGGGCAAAGGATATGAACAGACACTTTTCAAAAGCAGACATTTACGTGGCCAACAGACATATGCAAAAATGCTCATTATCACTGCTCATCAGAGAAATGCAAATCAAAACCACAATGAGATACCATCTCACACCAGTTAGAATGATGATCATTAAAAAGTCAGGAAACAACAGGTACTGGAGAGGATGTGGAGAAATAGGAATGCTTTTACAATGTTGGTGGGAGTGTCAGTTAGTTCAACCATTGTGGAAGACAGTGTGGTGATTCTGCAAGGATCTAGAACCATAAATGCCATTCGACCCAGCAATCCCATTACTGGGCACATACCCAAAGGATTATAAATCATTCTACGATAAAGACACAAGTACGTGTATGTTCATTGTGGCACTGTTCACAGTAGCAAAGACTTGGAACCAGCCCAAATGTCCATCAATGATAGACTGGATTAAGAAAATGTGGCACATATACACCATGGAATATTATGCTGCCATAAAAAAGGATGAGTTCATGTTCTTTGCAGGGACATGGATGAAGCTGGAAACCATCATTCTGAGCAAACTATCACAAGGATAGAAAACCAGACACTGTATGTTCTCACTCATAGGTGGGAGTTGAACAATGGGAACACATGGACACAAGGAGGGGAACATTCCACATTAGGGCCAGTCGGGAGGGTGGGGGTGGTGGAGGGATAGCATTAGGAGAAATACCTTACGTAAATGATGAGTTGATGGGTGCAGCACACCAACATGGCACATGTATACCTATGTAAAAAAGCTGCATGTTGTGCACATGTACCCTAGAATTTAAAGTGCAATAAAATTTAAAAAAAGAAAAAATAAAAACTTTTTGTGTGTCTTGGCCTTGCTTGTATATACAACTTCTGTTGAAAACACCCTCTCTTGGATCACCAAACTGTCCCCTTAACTAGTTGAAATCATTAGGTTTTATATTAAATGTAGGCTGACCTACTTATTAGAACAAAATAATAACGTAAGAGTGAATACTGTTTAAAATGTAATGCAATTACTAAAAATATAATTTAAAAAGTGGAGGCATCACATGTTCATGGATGACCTGGTTTATTAATGCTAGGTCATTATTTGTAAGAGCTGTGACTATATGTAATAATTAGTCTCATAGAAGAAAGAAGCCCATTGCTTCTTGGCTCCCGTGGCGCCATGGTTGTGTTTTCTAGGAAGTCTGAGGCAGCAGGATACCCAATCCCATGCCTGTCCTTTTAGATCAGTTAACATGGATTGGTGACCTTTCTTTTTGTCCTTTAACTAGACAGGGACACCTCAGTTTCTCAGAATCAGTAGAATGTTGAACATAGTCACTAACCCACATGGTTCTCTGCCATCAGTCTCGTGCCCTGTCTAAAGTGTTGAAAGGCTACATTGTTTCACCCTTGAGTTAAAGATGTTATTTTTTTGAAGTCTGGCCTACGGAGGCTGGGAGATGACATTAAATCTGTTTTATTCATTCCATGCTGTTGTGTAAAAATCCACTCACTGAAAAGACAAATATCTTGCTCTTTGTTTCATGTTTAAAGTTACATGTTTTAAAATAAGATTATAACATAATGTTCAGGTAAATCTAATATATGGAGGAAGACAGAATCAATAGGACCACAGGGAAGGGAATCTAGTGACTTGATGATATTGAAAACTTTTGGCTCCAACAGTGTGCCCACTTTGGGACTTTTTAGTCATATGAAGTCAGAAAAAGCTCCTGCTTTGTTTAAGTCATTTGGAATTAAGTTTTCTGATTTTTACAACAAAAGAGCATTAATATATCTATGTAGTTAATTAGGAGCTTACATTAAAGAAGATATTTTGAAATTGGACACTGTGATGAGTAAGATTAAAATTCACGTTTATAGGCTATCTATTACAGATCTTGGATTCGGCAGGCTTGTATTAAAAGCAAGTTATGTTCTAGGTATTGGTGACATCAAAAGGAAAATAGAACATCATATCGTTCCTTTCAGAGAAAAAGCAGAAAAACTTGGAGTGCTACAGCAAGAAGAAACTACTTATTCTTACTATGCTATCTGATAGGGGCTCTGATAAGGTTTTGTTCTGTGCTCCCACCCAAATCTCATCTAGAATTGTAATCCCATTGTGTTGAGGGAGGAACGTGTAATTCCCAGGTGTCGAGGAAGGGAAGTGATTGGATTATGGAGCAGCTTCCCCTTTGCTGTTTACATGAGAGTGGATGAATTACCATGAGAGCTGATGATTTAATAAATAGTAGTTTTCCCTGCATGCTCTCCCTCTCCGCTGGCACTTTGTGAAGAAGGTACCTGTCTCCCATTCTGCAATGATTGTAAGTTTTCTGAGCCCTTTCCAACCATGAGGAACTTTGAGTCAATTAAATCTCTTTTCTTTGTAAATTACCCAGTCTTGGTTACTTCTTTATAGAAGTGTGAGAAAGGACTAATATAGACTCCCAAATTGTTGCATTGGGAACTATTGGGAAGGGGAAAAGGTTGGGAATAGGGTTTATAGACAATTTATGGAAGATCATAATATTTCCAGTTAAATGCTTTATTCTATAGGAAAGATAATGTTTTGGAGGATTTTTAAGCAGAAGAGAAACACATAATAAGTATAAGCCAGGAAGAATAGTTTAGTAGCAGTGTACATGACGAACTGAATTTATGGAGATAAGACATTCATAATTAGTAGACAGGGATTACAATTTAATGAGATTTGCAGATGGCTCTCAGATTCCTACAAACCCAATCTTTTCCCTTGTTGTTTCAAGAATTTGTAATAGGTCATGGTTTTCAAGTATTTTCCCTTGGGTCATATTTTATTAAAAACTCCCATATATAATCACACCTTAGAAAATAATGCCTTCATTAGAAAATAATATCTTCATGTAGTCTAAGCAGAATAATAATGATGTCTAATGTTTGCACAGTGTTTACCATCACAAAATGTTCAGAAATATAATGTTGTGACATTACAAGATTCTGAAGTAATGGGGCAGGAATTTTTATTTTCTCACTTAGAAAACTACGACTCAGAGAGTTAAGTGATTATATTATATGATGTGTGAATTCACATAATGGAAGCAGATGTAGATCGTTATTCTCTAGAGCTTTTTATTTATTCATGTGATATCACAGGAGGCAGAACTGGGCTAGTGCATACTTTTTTCCAACAAACAAAACTGAAATTAATTCAGTTTTTCACCTACTTTATCACCTTGACTCAGTGACCTGAAAATACACCCAAATCAAAGTCTTTTTCTTTTTCTTTTTCTTTTTTTCTTTTATTTAGAGACAGGATCTTGTTTGTTACCCAGGCTGGAGTGCAGTGGCATGATCTCAGCTCACTGCAGCCTTGACTTTCCAAGCTCAAGTGATCCTCCCATTTCAGCCTCCTAAGTAGCTGGGGCTCTAGGTGTCCACCATCATGCCTGGCTAATTTTATTATTATTATTGTCCTTAGTAGAGATGAGGTATCACTGTTACCCAGACTGGTCTTGAAATCATGGGCTCAAGTGATCCTCCCAGTTTGGCCTTCCAAACTGCTGACTCTGCCCTGTTAACCTTGACTTTAAGATTGTTATCCCTGACAGCTGCAGTTCAATAAAATATTTGACAAGTCAGCACCCTAGCTCATCTCTTCAAGTTGCCAATAAAGATCATAAACTGAATTTGCAACCCTATTAGTAATATCACCTCCAGTAAATGGAGATCTCCATTTTAGAAGATAATGTAAAATCTATCCACATTGTTTTAATATAGTGAGACCAGTATCTTCTATGAAGTCTAATCAGCATTTACAAGACATATTAGAGCATCAATATATATTTAATATATTTTTAAATGAAAGACTATATTTTGTTTGCCAGGCATAATCTGCTGGTTCTCCAGTCTCTGTTCAATTATAAATATAAATTTTGTGTATCAATGTCCATAGTTGTCTTTTAATTTCCGTGTTTTTGTTACAAGACTGCCAGGTTTGTATGCTCATTGTGCAGCAGTGGACCAATACACTGAGGCAGCAGGGTTACAGCCGAGAATGAGTTTAATGATCACAAGGTCTTTGAACTAGGAAATGAGAGGAAATCTCAAGCCACAAATTTGCTTTATGAAGTGGTCCTTTAAGGGGATTGTGGAGGATAGGAAGATGAAAAATTTGGATTGTTGATTGGTCACATTAAGGGAGATGTAATCATCAGGATGTAGAAACTGCATTCCTCCATGAGTCAGCTTCTTGCTAGGTCCTTCAGAGCAGCTGGCATCACTAGTTTTGTTGGTATGTGGAAACTAAAAAATAAATTCAAAAGCAAAGCTTATCATCTCACAATGCCTTAGATTTTATCTATGGATCAGAAAAGGAAAAAAGAGTCTTGTGACAAGGGTTACCTTATACTGGGGTAGTAAGCAGTGACCAGCTACAAGGAAGAGGACCAAAGGGCAAGCTGGCTTAATGATTAGTGCTGATTGTGCTGCAAGCTTAGGTGAGCTTTATGTTTTTCCTTATTCAACTTTGGCAGCACCACTGGTGTAGTGGTATCACGCAAGAGTCTCTTAATTTTACAAAGTTATCTTGGGGATGGTTTCATTCTTGTTGATCAAATGTATTGTGGTATGTTCTTTCCATTAAGTTTTTAGATATTTCTACTTTGTCTTTCAAATTTACATGCACCAAGCATTTAGGATATCAACTTACTATATTGAAATAAAAAACACTGTATTCAGTGAGAACATGGCATTCAACTAAACTTTTATGATTCCTTGTAATCATTATGTTTCAAAGGGAAGTTGGCTCTTATTCCTTCCTCCCACAGAGTTGATGTTTCATGTTTATCAAAAGAGCACAGATGACAACTATTCTCTTCTTTGTTTTTGGTAGATTGAAGAGCAGGTAGTGTTCTTTCACAAGCACTTTTAGCAGGAAATACGCTAAGGATTTCTTTGGCAATATGAATAACTTCTTATGTCAGTCCTACAAAATACAGTCCTGTGGGAATTATTGTTGTTTTCATTCTTTATTTCCTGATGTATCTATTCATTAAATTATTACTCAATAGCTAATGTCAAGTGGAGTACTGGGTGCAGGATACTAAACAGAGGACTAGCTAAACACACACCAAGCTTAATAATGAATAAACATATACTTAAGGAAGTATAGGGAAAGCCCAAAAGACAATCTTTTAAAGGACTGGAACTTCATAAGGAAATAGGTAATGAAGGCAGATATGATTATAGTGGATACATAAGAAATAATGGTATTCAACAGTAAATTCTTGGTATGATCACTGAAACTGGAGTTAGAGAAACTGGGTTTAGGATCAATGTTAGACTTGTAACTCCTACTAATGATCTCTGCAACCTCCTCTGTTGTTCCAGTGTTTCTGCCTCTCAGAGTGAAGGGCCATGGAACCTCAGAAGGACTTCTAAGCTCTGAGATAACATACTTGCAGGGTGAGTACAACCAAAACACTGCATTCAGAATTAAAAAAACAAAAATAATGTATAAAACAGAATACTAGGGAGGTGTTCAGAAACAATTCAACACAAGTATTTCCTGAACATCAGTATGGGTCTACAGGGTGCTAAGCACTTTAGTGGGCACAAGAGAAAAATCATCCATTACTCCAAATAGCTTATATAACCTGATTGCGTTGATAAGGCATGCCCAGCTCACATGAGCAGTGTTGTGTTCCCATTTCAGCATGGGTCCAGATTCCAAGAAATGCCATTCCAACTCTAGAGGCTTAAATAAACTCCAATTGCTTTTCTACAGTGTATGGTTTTTCTAAAAAACTTGGGAGTAAAAGTTTCCATCTTATTACCCTTTCCCAGAAAAGAGTTCTGATAGATTTATTATTTTTGAATCTGAACAGTGGAGACAAAACAAAGTTATTTACAACCAGCGCAACTTGCTGTCTCATTCCTTAACTAGCTCCCCCTGACTCCCTGGCTTTCTATTTCTCCTATGGGATTGGGATATTTGTAACTGCAGAGAATGTAAATGTGATAGCATCAGGATTTATTTATTTTTTTTGAAAACACTATATTTTTATTTAAAACACATGAAATACAGAATTAAAAAAATTTGAGTTAACATCTGTCCAGGTTAGGTAAAATTAGCAACATAGTCATCCTTCATTCCATCATTACATTTACATCTTCAGTGCAGGTAGGTTGTTTCTCCCACTTGTCTGAGTCCGAGCCCTCACTGTTCTTATTTTTACACATGAACTTCTTCTTCTTCTTCTTTTTTTATTATACTTTAAGTTCTAGGGTACATGTGCACAATATGCAGGCTTGTTAGGTATATATACATGTGCCATGTTGGTGTGCTGTACCCATTAACTCGTCATTTACATTAGGTATGTCTCCTAATGCTACCCCTCCCCCGCCCCCCCACCCCATGACAGGCCCTAGTGTGTGATGTTCCCCACCCCATGTCCAAGTGTTCTCATTGTTCAGTTCCCACCTATGAGTGAGAACATGCGGTGTTTGGTTTTCTCTCCTTGCGATAGTTTGCTCAGAATGATGGTTTCCAGCTTCATCCATTTCCCTATAAAGGACATGAACTCATCCTTTTTTATGGCTGTATAGTATTCTGTGGTGTATATGTGCCACATTTTCTTAATCCAGTCTACCATTGATGGGCATTTGGGTTGGTTCCAAGTCTTTGCTATTGTGAATAGTGCCACAATAAACCTACATGTGCATATGTCTTTATAGCAGCATGATTTATAATCCTTTGGGTATACACCCAGTAATGGGATGGCTTTGTCAAATGATATTTCTAGTTCTAGATCCTTGAGGAATTGCCACAGTCTTCCACAATGGTTGAACTAGTTTACAGTCCCACCAACAGTGTAAAAGTGTTCCTATTTCTCCACATCTTCTCCAGCACCTGTTGTTTCCTGGCTTTTTAATGATTGCCATTCTAACTGGTATGAGATGGTATCTTATTGTGGTTTTGATTTGCATTTCTCTGATGGCTAGTGGTGATGAGCATTTTTTCATGTGTGTGTTGGCTGCATAAGTGTCTTCTTTTGATAAGTGTCTGTTCATATACTTTGCCCACTTTTTGATGGAGTTGTTTGATTTTTTCTTGTAAATTTGTTTACATTTTTGTAGATTCTGGATATTAGCCCTTTGTCAGACGGGTAGATGGTAAAAATTTTCTCCCATTCTGTAGGTTGCCTGTTCACTCTGATGGTAGTTTCTTTTGCTGTGCAGAAACTCTTTAGTTTAATTAGATCCCATTTATCAATTTTGGCTTTTGTTGCCATTGCTTTTGGTGTTTTAGACATGAAGCCCTTGCCAACGCCTATGTCCTGAATGGTATTGCCTCGGTTTTCTTTTAGGGTTTTTATGGTTTTAGGTCTAACATTTAAGTCTTTAATCCATCTTGAATTGATTTTTGTATAAGGTGTAAGGAAGGGATCCAGTTTCCGCTTTCTACATATGGCTAGCCAGTTTTCCCAGCATCATTTATTAAATGTGAAATCCTTTCCCCATTTCTTGTTTATGTCAGGTTTGTCAAAGATCGATGATTGTAGATTGTGGTATTATTTCTGAGGGCTCTGATCTGTTCCACTGGTCTATATATTTGTTTTGGTACCAGTACCATGCTGTTTTGGTTACTGTAGCCTTGTAGTATAGTTTGAAGTCAGGTAGTATGATGCCTCCAGCTTTGTTCTTTTGGCTTAGGATTGTCTTGGCAATGCAGGCTCCTTTTTGGTTCCATATGAACTTTAGTTTTTTCCAATTCTGTGAAGAAAATCATTGGTAGCTTGATGGGAATGGCACTGAGTCTATAAATTACCTTGGGCGGTATGGCCATTTTCATGATATTGATTCTTCCTATCCACGAGCATGAAATGTTCTTCCATTTGTTTGTGTCCTCTTTTATTTAATTGGGCAGTGGTTTGTAGTTCTCTTTGAAGAGGTCCTTCACATCCCTTGAAGTTGGATTCCTAGGTATTTTATTCTCTTTGAAGCAATTGTGAATGGAAGTTCACTCAAGATTTAGCTCTCTGTCTGTTACTGATGTATAGAAATGCTTGTGATTTTTGCATATTGACTTTGTATCCTGAGACTTTGCTGAAGTTGCTTATCAGCTTAAGGAGATTTTGGGCTGAGACGATGGGATTTTCTAAATATACAATCATGTCATCTGCAAACAGGGACAATTTGACTTCCTCTTTTCCTAATTGAATATTCTTTATTTCTTTCTCCTGCCTGATTGCCCTGGCCAGAACTTCCAACACTATGTTGAATAGGAGTGGTAAGAGAGGACATCCTCTCTCCTGTGCCAGTTTTCAAAGGGAAGATAGCATCAGGATTTAAATTGAAGGAGGTAAGAGAGCAGAATCTCTAGCCTGATGCACTAATGTGTTTTACCATTAAAGCTAGACTTTGCACACATGCTTCTTATCACTGTACAACAAGCAGGAGCAGCATCAAGTTGATACTTTCTCATTTGAATTCCTCCTACCAAGGTTTTTCACCTGCAAAGGAGGTTAGATGGCCTCTTAATATTCCATAGTGCTAAAAACAAAGCAAGCATAAGAATGTCCCTGACTCCTCAAAATGATCATAGCTACTCGTGTCTGTTGTATGCTCCAGAATTGGTGTCCCAGTTGGCTCTGTGGGATGTCCTAATGGCTGGGACAATTTTAATACACTTTGCCTCCCTATCACTATACTTCAGACACCAGTTCAAGTATTCTGTTAAAATTTAATATCAGAGTAAAATATGGTGTTCCACTTAAATTCTGTACAATGCACTTTAGAATGAGACTTTTATTTGCCTTGAGTGAACATTTTTCTATAAAGCAAATTAGATTTGCAGAACACATTTGTAGTCTTGTCAAACTGTTGTCATTAGTCATTTTTGCACTTATAAAAGCTCTAAGTTTTTCATATGAGGTGCGCCAAGTATTGCTCAACTTGTTCTTTTACAATTGATTTTTAACCTAAATTCCATCTTAGTTACTACTGAATTCTGGCTTTCGATGCTTGCCACCATTGAGTCTGTCAGTTAAGGTACAGTATTCGCCACCTGTTCAAGATTAGGATGATTCTGTTCCCCTTCAAGGACTCCTCTTTTTATTGTGACAAGTTATTTAGAAAGTTAAGCAATGTGATAAAAAGGTTGTTTTCTGAACTTAAAATGAGAGCAAAGTGAAATGGTTTTGAGAGGCATCTTATTTAGTTCACAATGAGGTTAATGGAAGAGTCTTCTCCTGGGTGTATTGCGCTGATACACCTAATGATTGCGCTGGGGTCTGACAAATCTGATGTCTGCCTTCCATATTCCGTGCCTTAGGTCAGTCAACCTCAAATTTTCATAGTTAGAACACACATTGCTGAATCTTACCCCAGTTTCTGATTCATGGTTTTTTGTATTTTGTTTATTTGTTTGTTTACATTTATTTATTTATTTATTTATTTATTCATTCATTTATTTTTGAGACAGAGTCTCACTCTGTCACCTAGCCTGGAGTACAGTGGCGCAATCTCGGCTCACAGCAACCTCCGCCTGCCGGATCCAAGTGATTCTTGTGCCTCAGCCTCCCAAGTAGCTGGAATTACAGGCCAGTGCCACCACACGCAGCTAATTTCTGCATTTTTAGTAGAGACTGGGTTTCACGATGTTGGCCAGGTTGGTCTCGAACTCCTGACCTCAGGTGATCCACCCACTTCGGTCTCCCAAAGTGCTGGGATTACAGGTGTGAGCCACTGTACCCAGCCGACTTTTATTTTAAATTTAGGAGTATATGTGTAGGTTTTGTTACATAGGTAAACTTGTATCATAGCAGTTTGTTGTACAGATTATTTCATCACCCAGGTATTAGGCCTAGTATTCATCAATTATTTTTCCTGATCCTCTCCATCCTGCATCCTCCACCCTCTGAAAGGTTCCAGTGTGTGTTGCTCCCCTCTACGTGTCCTTGTGTTCTGATCATTTAGCTCCCACTTATGAGAATATGCAGTGATTGGTTTTCTGTTTCTGTGTTAGTTTCCTAATGATAATGGCCTCCAGCCCCATCCATGTTCCTGCGTAGGACATGATCTCATTCTTTTTTACAGCTGCATAATATTCTATGGTGTATATATATTACATTTTCTTTTTCCAGTCTATCATTGATGGGCATTTAGGTTGATTCCTTGTCTTTGTTATTGTGAATAGTGCTGCAGTGAACATATATGTGCATGTGTCTTTATAATAGAACAACTCATATTCCTTTGGGTATAAGCCCAGTAATGGAATTTCTGAGTTGAATGGTATTTATGACTTTAGGTCTTTGAGGAATTGCCACACTGTCACCTACAATGGCTGAACTAATTTACACTGTCTCCAACAGTGTATAAGCGTTCCTTTTCTCCATAACGTTGCCAACATCTATTATTTTTTGACTTTTTAATAACAGCCATTCTGACTGGTGTGAGAAGGTATCTCCTTGTGGTTTTGATTTGCATTTCTCTAATGATCGGTGATGTTGAACTTTTTTGGTATGATTGTTGGTTGCATGAACGTCTTCTTTTGAAAAGTGTCTATTCATATTCTTTTCCCACTTTTTAATGAGGTTTTATTTTTTCTTGTAAATTTAAGTTTCTTATAGATGCTAGATATTAAACATTTGTCAGATGCACAGTTTGCAAAAAATTTCACCCATTTTGTAGGTTATCTATTTAATTGTTGATAATTTATTTTGCTGTACAGAAGCTCTTTAGTTTAATCAGATCCCATTTGTTAATTTATGTTTTTGTTGCAATTGCTTTTGGCATCTTCATTATGAAATCTTTGCTCATGCCTATGCCCTGAATGGTATTTCCTAAGTTGTCTTCCAGAGTTTTTATAGTTTTGGGTTTTACATTTAAGTCTTTATCCATCTTGAGTTAATTTTTGTATATGGTCTAATGAAGGGGTCCAGTTTTAATTGTCTGCATGTGATTAGTCAGTTATCCCAGCACCATTTATCGAACAGGGAGTCCTTTCCTCACTGCTTGTTTTTGTCAGATTTGTCAAAGATCAGAGAGTTGTAGGTGTGCTGTCTTATTTCTGGGTTATCTATTCTGTTCCACTGGTCTGTTTATCTGTTTTTGTACCTACCAGTACCATGCTGTTTGGTTACTATAGCCTTGTGGTATACTTCGAAGTTGGGTAGTGTGATGCTTCCTGCTTTGTTCTTTTTGCTTATGATTGTCTTGTCTGTTCGGGCTCTTTTTTGGTTCCATATAACTTTTAAAATAGTTTTCTCTAGTTCTGTGAAGAATGTCAATGTTAATGTGAATGGCATTGACTCTATAAATTGCTTTGGGCAGTATGGCCATTTAACAATATTTATTCTTCCTATCCATGAGCATGGAATGTTTTTCCATTTGTCTGTGTCATCTCTGATTTCATTGAGCAGTGGTTTGTAATTCTTCTTGTAGAGATCTTTTACCTCCCTAGTTAGCTGTATTCTTAGGTATTTTATTGTTTTTGTGGCAAATGTGAATGGGAGTTCATTCATAATTTGGCTCTTGCCTTGATTGTTGATTTATAAGAGTGCTTGTGATTTTTACACACTTATTTTGTATCCTGAGTCTTTGCTAAAGTTACATATCAGCTTAAAAGGAGCTTTTGGACTGAGATTATGGAGTTTTCTAGAAATAGAATCATGCTGTCTACAAATAGGGATAGTTTGACTTCCAATCTTCCTATTTGAATATGCTTTATTTCTTTCTCTTACCTGATTGCCCTGGCCAGAATTTCCAATACTATGTTGAATAGGAGTGCTGAGAGAGGGCATCCTTGTGCCATTTTTCACAGGGAATGCTTCTAGCTTTTACCCATTCAGAATGATGTTGGCTGTGGCTTTGTCATAGATGGCAGTTATTATTTTGAGATATGTTACTTGAATACCTAGTTTTTTGAGAGATTTTATCATGAAGGGAGCCCAGAATGCTGATGCTTCTGGCTGGGGATGGCTCTTTAAGAACCACTGCCTTAGACTGACCTACTCTGTATAACTACATAGTCTTTCCTTATTAAATTTCCACTTAAATAATTATCGTTGCATTCATGTAATACCCCAGGAGAGTAAATCTAGGTTATCTTGCCTAAAGTTTTGGGGTTTCACAGACATTTCAGTAGAAATTGATGACATAACTTGGTTTAATAAAGTAAAAAAAATTAATTACCAATTCCTGAGAGGTTGTTCATTTCTGTCTTAACAACTGCCTAATTGCTTGTTTACATAAAAGTCACTGGAAGCATTGATTATAATAGCATCCAATCAAGATTATAATCTTGTGCTGAACAAATATAGAGACCTATAGATTGACATTTTCTCTGGAATTAGCATTTTTTCAACTAGATTAAGATATCCATCATAATATTAGTAAATAGATCCACATTTGAACAAAGTATTTAATGAATTCTGCTGAAACTTTAGATTAAATGTGGGCAATCACATATAGATTTATAAAACAGAATCAATTTTTATTTATATTTATAAACTATCAAAAAGAAACAAATTTAGTATAGCAAATTTAAAAACTATATTTTACTGTTTTACATATAATATCATGGTTTAAAAATGATAAAATCACTTTAAATTGGAGGAATTTCTCAGATTAATGCCAAGATTTTATTTTTTTTTTTCCCCAGGCTGGCCTCAAACTACTGGGCTCAAGCAATCCTCCTAGCTCAGTCTCCTAAGTAGCTTGGATTCCAAGTGCACATCACCATGCCCAGCTTCAAGACTTTTTTGCCCTTTCCATTTGTCATATGTTAATCAATATATTGTGTTCCTCCTTGTCATTATTCCTGGTTAACTGACAGTGATCTCATGATCACCTTGAAATGTTTCTTAATATCCCCCAAACATTTAAATAATTATTTACTGTGTCCTCACAGGTTAGATCATTCTTTTTCTCCTTTGGATAATTGTGCCAGGCTGTCGAGTTTAAAGATTCATCTCCGTGAAATAAAATAATAAAAAATAAAAGTTAAATAATCATCTGTTTCTCTGACATCTATATTATATTATTTCATCCTTTCCTCTTCTTCTTGTTTTTGACACTTTTGGTGGACCGTTGCTCTTATTTTCACAAACCTTTTTAAATTCTTGGATTTAACATATTGTTTCACTTACTTCCCACGAATCTCAGGTAGTATTGTGGCTTTACGTGCCATCTATACAAAGATGATTTTCAAATCTTTATCTCCATTTTAGACTAAATCCCTCCTTATGTATTCAACTGTCTTCTCTATGCCTACACTTTCAACATGTCCAAACTGAACACCTGATTTAGTTCCCAAACTAGCAACCACATAACATACTCTAGTCATTTATTTTCTTTCTCTTTCTTTCTTTCTTTCTTTCTTTCTTTCTTTCTTTCTTTCTTTCTTTCTTTCTTTCTTTCTTTCTTTC